>NC_058135.1:935979-980153 GCF_016433145.1 Gracilinanus agilis | reverse complement strand
TTTTTATTGCATTATGATCTGAGAAGGTTACATTTATTATTTCTGCTCGTTTGCATTTGTTTGCAATGATTCTATGCCCTATTACATGGTCAATCTTTGTGAATGTACCATGTGCAGCTGAAAAGAAGGTGTATTCCTTTTTGTCCCTATTTATTTTTCTCCACATATCCATTAAATCTAATTTTTCTAGGACTTCATTCACCTCTCTTACCTCTTTCTTATTTATTTTTTGGTTTGATTTATCTAGATCTGAAAGAGGAATATTTAGATCTCCCACTAGTATGGTTTTACTATCTATTTCCTTCTTGAGCTCTGCCAGTTTCTCCTTTATGAATTTGGGTGCTATGCCACTTGGTGCATACATATTGAGCAGTGTTATTTCCTCATTGTTTTTACTGCCTTTAATCAGGATGTAATGACCTTCCCTGTCTTTTTTAATCATATCTATTTTTACTTTGGCTTTGTCAGAAATCATAATAGCCACTCCTGCCTTCTTTTTCTCATTTGATGCCCAAAAGATTTTGCTCAAGCCCTTAACCTTAAACTTGTGTGTGTCTACCCGCCTCATATGTGTTTCTTGTTGTAGACAACATATGGTAGGATTTTGGTTTCTGATCCACTCTGCTATTTGGTTCCGTTTTATGAGCGAGTTCATCCCATTCACATTCAGAGTTATAATTGTCAGTTGTGCATTCACTGACATTTTTGTATCCTCCCCTAGACCCACCCCTTCTTCTTACACTATTTTCTTTTAAACCAGTGGTTTGCTTTGAGCTGGTATCCTTTATCCCTTCCCTTGATTGATTTCCCTTTCTGCCCCCTCCCTTATTATTCCCTTCTTTTTGTTTTTAAAGGCCTAATGAATTCCCTCCCCCTTTTTCTCCCCTCCCTTTTTTGACCCCCCCCCCACTCCCCTGCTCCCTTTAGTTTATCCCTTCTGACTTTCTCAGTAGGGTTAGATAGAGTTTTTTATCCCAATGGATATAGCTATTCTTCCCTCTCTGGGTTGATTACACTGAGAGTAAGGTTTGATTATTACCTCTTAATGTTCTCTTCCTCTCCTTCTTATAATAGTGTTTGTCCCCTCCCCTTCCCATTCCCTCTTTGTGTGTTATAGAATATCCTATTTTTCTTATTTACTCAGATTTCTCTTGGTTTCCCCTGCTATTCCCACCTCCCTTTCTCACCCCCCATGTCATCTTAGACCATTTAGTATCCTGTCCTCTCCCTATGAATTATTCTTCTGGTTGCTATAATAGTGAATATTATAATAGTGAATCGAGTTCACTACAGAGAATTATATATAGCATTTCTCCACATAGTAATACAGATAGTTAGATCTTATTTAAGCCCTTAAAGAGACCAATTTAAAAAATTATGAGTTTTCTTTCTTTTCCCTCTGTTTCTTATTTACCTTTTCATGTTTCTCTTGATTTTTCTGGTTGGATATCAAACTTTCCATTTAGTCCTGGTCTCTTTTGTGCAAAAACTTGGAAATCTTCAATTTTGTTGAATGCCCATACTTTCCCCTGGAAAATATAGTTTAAGATCAGATATTGCAAGGGCCCCTTCCTTCCCAATTTTTCTTCATTGATTACTTTGATATTATTGTCTTTTTGTTTCTCCTGATGAATTTTGTTATTTCATAAATAATTCTTTGGTGGTTTGATTGGTTTAATTTCCTTCTCCCAGAAGGAGAAGGAAAAGAGATTGGTGTGGCACTAAAAAATAAATTAATTTATGTAGTATTGTCATTTTTATTATGTTGGATTGCCCTTCCCAAGAACAATTGCTAGTTCTCTAATTATTTAAACCTGTCTTTCTTTGAGTGACGAGAATTTGTCATTGTGTTCATATGGTATACTGTGTGCTGTGTATTTTGGCAGATAGGTACTTTATACTGCCTGCAATTATTTTAATGGAATTTCTCTTTCTATCTCTATGAGGAAAGAAGACTCTCTAAGATTCTCTAAGTAATCCAGCATATCATTAGGAAAAAGTGATGTTTCTTCATTGTCTGTAGTTAGTTATTCCTTCAATTTGTTTTTATTATGTTATTGCTATTGCTAGCATTTCTAGTAATATTGAATAGTGATGGTGACAATGGATGTCCTTGCTTCACCTCCGATGTTACTGGAAAAGCATTTAGGTTTTGTCATTTTATCATTAAAGCCAAGAGAAGCATGAAAAGGAAAACAAGTGTGGGGAGATGATCCATGTAAACCCTCAGAAAATTATCATCACCAGGGGTCATAGAGAGAGTCTAATTAGTTAGAGGAATCTGGATGTGATTCTGTTGTGTTTGGATGGTCTCAAGGAAGGAGAATGTACTGGGAGAGGGGAGAAGGGACAAGAAGAATGTAATAAAAATTACATTTAATGTAATTTTGAAGCAAAGATGAAAAAATCAATTGGAAACTAAGTAACAATCTGAAGAAGTATGTGAGTCAAAGATCAAATAATAGAAACAATAAATAATTTAATTATAGATAATGATAACAATAAAACAATATATCAAAATTTGTGGAATACGACTAAAATAGTACTTAGGGAAGAATTTTTATCTTTAAACTCTTTCATCAATATAAGATAGAAAGAATAGATGAACAAATTGGGCATACAATTTTAAAAAAGGAGAAAGTCAACAGATTAAAAAGTTCCAATTAAATGCCAAAATAGAAATTTTGAAAATCAAAGGAGAAATTGACAAAACTGAAAATGGAAAAAAAACCCATTGAATTACTAACTAAAACTAGTAGCTATTTTAAAACAATAAAATAGATAAACTGTTAACTAAATTGATTATGAAAAAGAGGAAAACCAAATTACCAATATGAAAAATGAAAAGGGTGGGTGCACAACCAATGAAGATAAATTTAAAGCAATTTTAGGAGCATTTTTACCCAACTCTGAACAAAAAAAAATCTGTCAATCTTAATAAATATTTACAAAAATATGTTGCCAAGTTTAACAGAATAGAAAATAATATATCTTGTCTCACAGAGGCATTACTTTTTGGTTGTTCTATGCTAGTTTTCAGGGAGTTTAAATCTTGGGTAAGGTTTACCACTTTCTGTTCTAAGTTTTTTTTTTTCCTTTTTGTCTTTTTTTTTTTTTTTTTTTAAATCTTACCTTCTGTCTTGGAATTAATACTGTGTATTGGTTCCAAGGCAGAAGAACAGGAAGGGATAGGCAATGGGGGTTAAGGGACTTATCCTTTTTGTCCTCTTTAGATCTCATTTCACTTAAAATCATATTGTGTATTTCATATTTGCTTCATACTCTTCGATCCTTGTGGCCAGGTCATTTTTTCTCTGAGCCTTTTTAGACTTGGTGCGGAGCTCCTCTCCTCTCAGCTTGTCTTTTTGGCTTCTATCAATCCATAGTATTTTTGTCATCATGTGCAGTATTTTCTTCTTCTGGAAGTCCTGGACTTTGGCTCAATCTTGGTGGCTCAACTCAGGTTTTAGACCTTGGCCCCTCCTGACACTGTCCTGAGCCCAGAGTTGGCTCTGTTTCTTGCCCTGACCATGCCACACTCTGACACCAGGTCCTGCTGACTGCAGTGAGAGCAGATCCGTTGTTTCCCATGTGTTTCTCTGTCCCTCTCTCCTAATATGGTTCATGTATGACCACCCAGGCACTGGTCTGGCGGCTTCCTTATGGGCTGCTTGGATTCTGGATCTGGCATGGACTGCCTGGTTTGGGGGATAGAACAGCCTGTTTTTGTGGCTCAAGCAGGATTTGCCTAGGTGCCGGTCTGACTGTTTCCTGCTGTTAGCAAGGGATTGGGATTTTCTGGGAACTGCCCTGGCCCAGTGGAATCCCATTTGCCTACTGTGGGTCAGGCAAGCTGCACTGGTACAGGTCTCTCTACCATGTAAAGCAATCTACTTTCCTTACTGCTCATTGTTGTTTTCAATATTGCTGGTCATGTCTTCATGACACATTTGGGGTTTCTTCGCCAAGACACTGGAAGGGTTTGCCATTTCCTTCTCCAGCTCATTTACAGATGAGGAAACTGAGGCAGAGGTAACAGGCTTGCCCAGGATCACATAGCTAGTCAGTATCTGAGGCCAGATTTGCACTTGGAAAGAGGACTCTTCTTGATTCCAGGTCTGGCACTATGGTGCCCAGCTTGTTGCCCCTCACTGCATCTTCCTCTCCTCCCTCTGCTCTATGGCTCAGGCACACTGGCTTTCTGGATGTTCCTCAGTGCCACCTCCTATGTGGACGCCTTGGACTGTCTCCCATGTTTGGAGGGTACTGTTTCCTCATCTCTCTCTCTCTCTCTCTCTCTCTCTCTCTCTCTTGCTCATTTCCCTCAGGGCTCAGCCCAAGGGGCACCTTTGGTGGGAGGCTCTCCCTCGCCCCCTCATATGTGCCAGCCAGCATTAACTTTTACTTTTATTATGAATTATAGCAAGTTATGCCTTATTGTCACATAAACTCCACAAGGACAGGGATGATTGTGTTTTTGTCTTTGTATTTCCTATGCTTTTCATAGTGCCCAGAACATAATGGGTACGTTATAGATGCTAGCTTGAATGTTGTTTTTAATGTAAAATTTACAACCATTTCTTTTTCCTACAACCCTGGAAATTGTAGCTCACTTGGATCTGTTGATTTGACCTTTTAACTCCAGGTTGCTAAGGCTTAATCTTTGAGAGCTGGTGACCTAATTTCAAGAAAGATAAAGCCAAAGCTTACCTATTAGAGGCCGGGGTTCAGAGGTAGCGTCTGCATTCTGATGGGAGAGGAAGGAGGAAGATGGTCCCGTGTCAGGGTGGCAGGTTGGGAAATGGCCAGGAAGGGGCCTTATCATGTGCATGAGCTCACCATTAGCTCACCATTAGCTACATCTTTCATGCCCCCAACGCCCCAACAAGAAGAGCAAAGAGCAGGACAAAGAGCAGCTCTGCCTTCTTTGGCCATGGACAACCTTTGCACCATTCACCTTGAGTGCTAGAAGCAATGTGTGCAAACGGCAGAGACAGACTTGGCCTTGTAATCTGGAGATGCCCAGGGGAAAGGGAAGTGGGTCAGTCTTGTCAAGAGAGTAAGTGATACCCTATGGGCAGTCGGAGTGATACTGGGTGGTGGTATCCGGGTAATGTTCCGGTTTTTTCTAAAGATCTTTTATTTACTTTTTAGAAATCAATTTAATTTTCATTTTAGTTCCATTTTAGTTTCATTTAGTTCCATTTTCTCTCTCTCCACCATCTCCCCAATCCCCTGAGAAGGCAAGATTCGCAACACCCATTATGCCTATGAAATGATGCAAAACAGTCATGTTATACACACACAAAGAAAGAAAAGAAAATGTGCTTCCGCCTGTGATCTGAGCCAGCACTCTCTCTGGAAAGGTAGTATTTTCATCCTGAGTCCTTTGGAATGCTGGTAAGTAGCTCCGGCTTTTCCAGGATGCCGTTCCTGGGGGATTGTTCTCCTGGTTCTGCTGCCTTCCCTTTGCATCAGTTCTGGAGAGCCAGCCCTCGGAAAAGCAGCCTTGGGCCTTTGAGCGCGGGGAGGCTCGAAGCAGTTAGAGTTTCACAGAAGCTCCCAGGAAACACCTGAAGTGAGGTTAGGGTTCAGATGCGCTGCAAACCTGATGAGTCTAGACTTCCCCGGGGACACGAAGGCAGACCTTCTAGAAAAGATCTCAGTTCTCAGGATCCCGAGTTTCCTGTTTCTTGGCTCTCTTGTGCTCTCAGAAGCCCCCAAGAAGGGCTTCATGAATTATTCACGGACTGATTGTTGGGAGAAGAACTCATGGGAGAAAGTGACCAGGACGTCCTAGCGTGTGCGCAGGACAGATGTTACCTCCGGGAAGCACTGGGCAAGGTGCTGGGGCCACAGACAGGGACAGGAGAAGACAGGCCCTGTCCTCACCAAGGCTGATGGGAGAAGCTGAGAGGCTGGAGGCCTGGTGGGCAAGGGAGAAGGGCTACGGACCACATGGAGCCGTCTGCAGTCCCAGAGCGGGGCAGCCCGGGCCGAGACAGGCGTCCGAGTGGAGCTCCCGCCTCCCTTCGGCGGAGCTTTGGCCTTCCCGGCTCTCCCTTCCACCCATGGGGCCAGGTCTAGGCCGATGAAGAAGACAGCCCTGATATGATCGTTCTGGGAAGCCAGTGAGAGAAGCTGGGAGGAAGGACTGCGGCCATGTGAGAAACGAGTGGCGGGAAGCAGACTAGGTTTGGAGAAAGCACTTGCCCAAGGTTTCCGAGCAAGTTGAATGTAGAGGGCGGGAGATTCCCAAGAGCAGGATTGTGCTGCTGCTGAAGTTGTACAGCTGCCAGAGCAGGCCCTCAAGACTTTGGGCCAGGGCACGAGAAATCCAGTTTAAGCATCTCCTGGCCCTGTAAGGCCGCACTGCTCCACTGGCCCAGTGGCTAGGGAAAGGAATGAGGCTCCTTCCCTGGAGGATTTTTTCTTAATGGTTCCTTCTAGTCTTCCTAAGGCGTTGGGCCAGCTGAAAGCATAATAGCTTCTTTTCGTCCCTTTGGGGGCATTTAGAGAACTCATTAATGGTAATGGTGGCGTGTTGATATAGCAGCTCCCTGCAGAAAGATTCCCCTGTGTCTTAGGCCTGCCAAACTGATAGGAGGTGGGAACGGAGGTCATCCATCTGCACGGCTAGTATTCTTTTGTTCTGCCAAGACACCAAAGAAAGACTAGGCATCCATTTACTTTGAAGGCTTGATTCTAAGCATAATTCTTCTCAGCTGGCGCCCCAGGACCAAGGAGAACCCCAGAGGGGGAGCAGAGTGAACTAGGATTCAGTGAGGGTAAACTCCCGTTTCCAGTGGCAAGGGGAAGTGGGGTGAAAACCCTGTAGGTTTCAGGGATTCTTGGTTCTTCCCCCATTTGGTCTCCTCGAATCCTTAAGCATTCTAGTGAAGCCCTCGGGCCCTTTCTCAGAGTAAAGACTTTACATGTACCCCCAATATGAAGGAATTCAAAGGAAGCCAATGATATGGAAACAGTTATCAAAATTTTATTTTAAGAGTTTGTGGAACCCCTGACAAAGGCTTCAAAGAGGCTCATCCTCTTTATTAGACTGCCTTAGAGATTCACTTGGGTCTCTTGGCAGCTCTCCATAAGGGAGATGATGGGCGAGGCCCCAGCGACTCCCTGACTGAGCTACATCCACGGGGAATGGGGAATGGGGAATGGGGAACAGAGAACGGAGAGGCCCCGCCATGTGCACTGCGTCTTTCTGTAGAAAGTTCCCTAGGGTTCCCGGCAGGATGGTACTCAGGGCTTCTCATGAGACCACGTGTGTTATAGCCGTGAGAGACGTCCAAGCGGATTTCATTGTACTGCCCTTTGGCCATGCCTCCTCAGACCTGCACGTGGCTTCAGGGTTTGTTGCTCGGCCATTCAGGCCCATCCAACTCTTCCAGAGCCCACCTGCTGTCCTTCACCATCTCCCAAAGTCTGTCCTAGTCCATGTTTATTGTTTCCATCACACACATTGTTGTACCCAAATTTTAATACCCAGATTCAGTCGTGGCCAGAGGAATCACACTGACAATGCAATATGCAAGAAGAGGCTGGTGTATTGGCTAGCAGTGATGCTAGGGACAGTGGGCAGGGAGGCCTGCCTGACTGGCTCCTTGCATATGTTAGCCAAGGTTTTTAACAAAGGGGTCTGGGAACAGATGTCATCAAGGGGGATGTTAGCATCTGGCAAACATCCATCAAGGGGGATAAGGAAGACAGGTATGTGCTGGGAAACATTTTTTGGGGCCGGAGGTTAATTTTAGGCCCATCAACATATACACATGCATATATGTAGCACGCATTTTATATGTAAAAATAAAATATATTTTACATGTAAAAATCTTAAACATTTTACACATAAAAATGTTTTGCCAACTTTGAACTGCTCTAGAAATGCCATTTATTATTACACCACCTAATTAATTTAGCTGTCCAGTGTGAAGTCATTCTCCCAAAAGAATCTTTTCTAGAGCTGGAGGGAAGAACTTTTCCCTTGAGTACATTTGTTTTCACTTCCTTTTTTTTCCTAGTTCAAAATCATCCAAAAGGAACACAACCACACCCGGCTTTGTGTTGGCCTCTTTTTCAAACTCCCTCTGCAGCTCTGGAACATAGCAGTGTTCTCCTCTCCCACCTTGTACTCGAAGCGTGTGAGCACCATTAAATCCATTGCTCACCTCCATTTTCTCCTCCTCACCTTACTTTCTGAACTCTCACCCCTTCCTCCAATTTCGAGTCATTCTGCCACTCTCTGTAAGGAAGTGCCAGGCCAGCCCTAGTGACTCCTCTTCTAGCTCCCTTCTTGGCCCTCCAAACTTCCTTCCCCTCCACCCCTTGTTTTTAACTTCCTCCATTAGAATGTAAGCCCCTTGAGGGTCATGTCTGGTTTTTTCTCTTTTTTCTAATTGTATCCCCAGGGCTTAGCACAGAAAAAGCATGTATTAAACACTAGTTGGCTTATTGACCTTCCTTTTCTCAAGTATATTTGCCTTTTTAGGTTATGTTGCCCCTTCAAAACTTCTACCTACCTCTGCTTTGTCCGTCAAGAATGCTTCAAAGTTGAGTGTTAAAGGCCCACTATCACATAAGTTATATTCATTAAACAGAAATCTCTTTTTTCATCACCACTAGTGATTGCAAATAGTGTTTTATTTGTTTCTTTGTGTAGTTGTAGGGATTGGAGCATTGTTTGATTCTACAGTATTATGCTATCTACAAAATCCTGAAACTTGTTCAAATCCACTTTATGTTTTAAAATTTCACCTAAATGGTACAATGTTTTTTCATCAGATATCCTTGGTGAAACTAATTTTTCATAAGACCAAGTAGATGGTTCTAGTGAATCAAAATAATTTAAAAATGTCTTTACCTTTGTTCTTGCCTAATAAAAGACAATTTTGTTCTTGGGATGAATTGTATTTTCTAATAACATATTCCCAAGAAGAGAATTAAATTTATTATGTTTACTAAATGCAATCTTTTTAACCTTATCTGATTTAATTAGATCTTTAACTTGATATATGTGTACCAAATTTAAACATTTCTAAATGTCTTATGGTTGTTTGTTTGATTAATTTTTACCTTTTCTAAATGTTAGTTGATCTTGAATGCATTGTAGCTGATGGTAAAGAAAATTCTTCACAAATGTCAATTGTTAAAGTTTTACAAAGAATTAATATTAGCTAATCTCTTTGATACATCAAAACAAGAAAAATAGTGCACATATAATACAAGATATATGGACCACCTATCAGTAACAGTGTGTAAAATGATGTAATATCATTATTGGCACATAATTGGTGAAATTCGTCCTAATAATTGCTTTTATTTCTTCTGTGTTGGTTTTGAATTTACCTTTCTTTTTTTATATTGGTAATTTAATTTTCTTTTTCCTTTTCTTTAAATTGAATTAACTAAAGGCTTGTCTGTATTATTGTTTTAAAACACTTCCTTGTTTTATTTATTAATTCATTTAAAAAAACCTTCAATGTTGTTAAATCTCTTCTTTGCTTTTGAAGATTTCTATTTTGGTGTTTAATTGGGCATTTAAAATTTGTTGGTTTTCTAGTTTTGGGGTTTTTTTTTTTTTTCCAGTTGCATGCCTAATTCATTGATCTCATTCTCTTTTATTGATGCAAGTGGTTAGAGGTAGAAAATTTCCAAGTACTACTTTTGGTATGCTGTCTCATTGTTGTTATTTTTAATTAAATTGATTATTTCTATTATTTGTTCTTTAACCCATCTATTCTTTGAGATTGTTTTTCAAAGCCTTTTATAACCTAGACTTTTTCTATATTTCTAGTCTTCTTACAACTTACCAAGTACTCTGATTCAGTGACAGTGGCCTCCTTGCTATTCTGCAAACAAGATATTCCATCTTTTGGCTCCAGTAATTCTCTCTGGCTCCCTGGCCTTCCTCCTCCCTTGCCCCCCTCCCTACCCCCCCCCTCCCATGCCTGGAAGGCTCTTCCTTCTTATCTTCATCCCTTGGCTCTCTTGGCTTCCTTTAAGTCCCAACTACAATTCTGTCTTTTACCAGAAGCTTTTCCCTCTGAATTTTAGTGTCTTCCCTCTTTTAATTAGTTCCTATTTATCCTGCCTATACATCTTTGTTTGCTGGCTTGAGTTTGAGATCCTTGAGATCAGGGACTGTCTTTTGCCTCTTTTTTGTGTCCCCTGTGCTAAGCAAACCACCTGGCACATAGTAGACCCTTAATAAATGTTTTTTGATTGTTAAAATGTTTATTAGTTTCCAATTCATTTTAAATCTATGCTTCTGAAGCCCTTTATTGAATATGATTTTTGTTGAATTATGGTTGGTCAAAGATATATTTAATTGTTTTGCTTTTCTACATTTGTGAGGTATTTGTGCCCCAATACATGGGGCACAAATTTTTTTTTTTTGTGAGTGTGCTGTGCACAGCTGAGAAATAGGTGTACTCCTTTCTAATGCCACTTAATGTTCACCAGAGATCTGTTATATCTAAATGTTCTAAAATTTTATTCAGGTCTTTGACATATTTCTTATTTATTTTATGATTCAATTTATCTGGGTCTGAGGGGACACAAATTTTGGTCTTCCACTAATAATAGTTTTACTATTTCCTCCTGTTATTCATTTAACTTCTCCTTTAAGAATTTGGTTGCTATGCCATTTCACACTTAAATGTTTAATACTAATATTAATCCATTGTCTATGGTACCTTTTAGCAAAATATCCCGTTTATCTCTTTTAAATCTATTTTTGCCTTGTTGTTGTCTGAGATTACCATCACTAACCCTTGTCTTTTTTTCTTCAACTGAAGCATAATAGATTCTGCTCTTCCCCTTTATTTTAACTCTGTGTATATCTATTTCAAATGTGAAAATAACATATTGCTACTTTCTGGTTTCTAATCTACTCTCATCCTTTCCTATTTTATCAGTAACTTCATTCCTTTCACATAGTTATTACTGTGTGCTTCCCTCCACCTTTTTCTCATTTACTTTTCCTTCTCTCATATTTTCCTTCTGTCTCCTGCTCCCTTCTGAGTCTACCCTCCCTCTTATCTCCTACATTGCTTTCCCTCCCATTTCCCTTTTGGGTAAGAAGTAGTTCTATACTCAATTATTTGTACTCAATTATTCTTCCCTTCTTGACTAGTGCAGGTAGAGTCAGGACTGTGTTGCTGCTTTCCCCACTCCCACTCTTCTTGTATAAATTCTCCCTTATGAATTCCATTCTTGCTCTCTTCTCTACTCTCCTAGAGCCTCTTTCATCTTCACCTTTCCATTCTTGCTTTAAGAAAATCCAAATATAGAGCAGAATCACACCTAGATTCTCTGTTTCAATTAGACTTCCTCTAAGACTCCTGTTGATGATAAAATTCTTAGTGGCTATATTTATCATCTCCCCCTATAATATTGTAAAGAGTTTAACTTTGTTTAATCCCTTATGATTTCTCATTTGTGTTTTCCTTTTTAGCTTCCCCTGACTTGTGTTTGTATACCCTATTTTTTACTAAATTCTGGCCTTCTCATCAGGAATGCTTGGTGGTCCTCTATTTCAATCAAGGTCCATTTTTTTTCTCAGTAGCATTGTTGACATGGAATCTAGAGACCCCAAACTTGTGGCCTAGAGAGATCTGATGAACCCCATCATTGCCTCAGAAGCTTCTCCCATTGTACCACATCCCACTTCCAGGGATTGAACTCAGGATCTTCAATTTACAAGACTGACAAGCTGCCTACTGCGCAAAAGAATCACTTAGCTTTTACCCTAGGGTCCATTATTTAATCTGCAACTGCTAGCCTGAGATTCCCTTCAGGGTGGATTCTCATGGGAACAGGGAACAAACACAAGCTTTGGGGGTCTCCAACCTATAAGCCATTCCTAAAACTTGGGGTTCATCAGATCTCACTAGGCCACAAGTTTGGGGTCTCTAGATTCCACATCGACAGCATTATACTCAGTTTTGCTGAGTATGTTAGTCTTGGTTGTAAACCTAGATTTTTTGCCTTCTGTAATATCATATTCTAAGTCCTCCATTCTATTAAGAGTAGTACCTGCTAAATCTTGTGTAATCCTGACTTTGGTTGACTTTTTTCTTTCTGACTGCTTCTTGATTTTTTCATAAAGGGCAATAAAGCAGGGGATTCCAGGATCCAGTGGCCCCCTGCTTCTTTGGCTTAGCTTCCTGGTCACATAAGGGTATAAAAAGTCCTATCCTTGTGCTATTGGGACCCCTCCAACTTGGTGAATTTATGGGCCTGGTTTACTCATCTTCATCCTGGGCTGCATCTTGAGTGGAGGCCTAGCACGAGCAATTCTCTACGGGGCACCTGTCAAATGTAAGGGTTTAATTAGGAGTTTTGACAAAATAAGAGAGCAGCTTTTAACACTTAGCAGTTTAGTTTAATTAAAATAGAGATAATAAAAGAATATAGTAAAATGAATATAGTAAAGGAGAGAAATATAGGAAAGAGGTAGAAAAAGAAAATTTCCTAATGTTTATACTAGTTCTCCTATAACTACCTATAATTACTACCTAAAACTGCCTATATCTACCTATGACTTGTGTAGGGGGAAATTTGATGCACCTGAGCTTCGATTCTCAGCATCCTTATGTATGGATTAATGGCCCCTTTTCTATTTGAGTTTGACACCATTGGATTAAGAAATTTTCCTCACAGTTATGTATCTAGAAAGTAAGTGTCAGAGGTGGGATTTGAAACAAGTACTCCTGACTCCAAGCTTAAGTCTTTCCTCTGTACTATATTGCCTCCCAATTTTTAAGACTTTGTATGTTACTTTTTTCTTTATCTTGAAATTTCCATTTAAAGACAAAAGATAATTTAGAAAGAATCATCACATTTTTGGAGAACTCTTTGCAAAGTGGCATTGTGCTATATTATTCCATTCCCTCATTTGTGACAACTACTAGGTTTTTGACATTAATAGTATTCATTGAATGACAAAGATGATTGTGACAGTAATAAGTAGTATATGAGAGTAAAATTTAATGAATACTCCTGGTATTTTAATTGATAGGATTTTAGTAATAACAAAGTGAGAGAAAAAAGGGATTCCTTCGGCCAAGTGAGCAGAGCACAGAGCCAGAGACCCACACCTGCCATGCTTTACAAAAGCAAAAGCCCAAAAAGAGCCCCACTGATTGGGTTTCAGCAAAATTTATCTCTCAAAGGAAATGATGTAAAGTGAGCATGTAACTAAAAAGGATGCTGGGTAATGCAGCTAAGGTGCATCAAATTTCCAAACTGCCAATAACTGCCACTAATAATAACTACCTCACAAAGTCCCAACCCAATCCACCCAATCAAAACTAACCCAATCAGTGTTTAATTCAACCCATATTAGGTCTGTCAATGAAGACTAGCCCCCTTCCAAAAAGTTCAAGAAAGAAAAAAAACCTAACAGCTCAAACAAAAAGCCAAAAGCCAAAAAGCTCTCTAAAGGCTCAAGCCAAAAAGCCCTCTCAGTAATCTCAGGCCCACCTTTTATATTCCAGCAACTAAACACAAACCACAAATCCAACACATACTCAGCAGCCAACTTCCCTGCAACTGCCAGCCCTAACTGTCAGCAACTGACAGACCAACCAACTGATGCTGGACCCCTTTTATGCCCTTTTCCTACTTCACTTCCTATCTCTATGGTTTCTCCTTCCTGTCACTGTGGGCTCGTGAATCCCTACAAATCTCTATGGTGAGAGGACCTCCAGGTTCCCTGTTAAATTAAAAAAGGAATAAATAATTCCTTTTTACACCATTCTGAGGCTAGAGGAGATTTATAGTCATTATGACAGTGCAGAGTACAGATGAGGCCCGGATGGAAGCCACCAAAGAACACATTGGTTTTCAGGACTTAGTGTTCTGCCATATTGCTCTTAGGTTTTGAAGCATTCATTTTTACCACCATTTTCCACTGGAAAACCAATTATGGCTATGGGATGTGAGAGTGCCTGCCCAGTGACTAGGCATGACAGCTTTGCCCTACTTTGTCCCTTTAGTGGTTCTGTAATGTTGAATTGTCATAAAGGAGAGCAATTAAGTTAAGGATAGCATTCAAGCAATTCAAGAAGCTTTCAAAAGTGCTTAGAATTGTATTCTTTTTATTGCACAATATTCCTCCAAGGGATTTTCTTCTGAGAAATGGCATGATATCTTTCCGAATTATTATATCATCCACACCCAATGTTACAAAAAAAAAAAAAAGTTGTTGAGGCAGTTTGCCTCAGACTGGTACTTGGCATTTGCATAATGTGGTGGATTCTCTACTGTTTAGAGTGTTGGCAGTACTAGCAATTCCTTCTTTTTAAAAAGCTTTGTGCCTTTGCTTTTTTTATGTTGTGGTTATTTCCCAATATAACCCAGTCTCCTCCATAACTCTTGTATTTCCCCATACAACCCAATCTCCTCCATAACTCTTGCTTGTAATAAATAAAAACAGTTAATCAAGACCCATAAACATTTAATAGTGCACTGAACCAACATTTCAACCATTGCTTTCCCGCTCCACAGCTGAGAAGTGTGATTCATTATCAGTCCTCCAGGTTCACATTTGGTCATTGCATTTCATCTAAGTTTAGTTATCTTTGAACATGGATTTAATTTTAGTTGTTGTCATTGTATACATTATTCAATTCAAACAATTCTGTCAAGGTCTAACTTTCTCAGCAAGTGAGGGCATAGTTTGGTTTCAGTGTCCTGTTGATGGTCACCTTCTTATCCAAAAAATTTTGCAGGAACTTCACAGAATGTCAGGAAGTCAGTACCAGCTGAGGAACCCAGGATATCCTGAGCTTTTGAGACAACCGCCAGGTTTGAAAAGCCTGTGTCAGGATTATTGTTTGGCTTCCTATGTTCAGTTAAATAAACAGAAAGGGAAGGGGGCAGCTGGGTAGCTCAGTGGATTGAGAGTCAGGCCTAGAGATGGGAGGTCCTAGGTTCAAATCTGGCCTCAGTCACTTCCCAGCTGTGTGACCCTGGGCAAGTCACTTGACCCCCATTGCCTACCCTTACCACTCTTCTGCCTTGGAGCCAATACACAGTATTGACTCCAAGATGGAAGGTAAGGGTTTAAAAAAAAAATAAACAGAAAGGGAAAAGAGAGAAAGTGGGGTTTGGAAGATAGTTTCAGGGCTTTAGAACTCTGATCAACACAGTGGTGAATACATACAAGACCCCAAAAATGAAGATGAAATGCTACTTACCTCATGATAAAGAGGTGACAGACTTAAAAGAGAGAAAGAGACAGTTCAGTGGATAGAGCTCTATACCTTGAGGCAGGAAGATCTGAATTTAGATCCATCAGAGATTAGAAATCTGAGATCAGCTGGAAATCATTCTCTCATTCTTAGGTAATAAACTTAAGTTCTTCTCGGTAAGAATTCCTTCCATGGGTCACTTCACCACTTAGGGCAAATGAAATACTTCTCTGATACATAGGCTACCGATTCAAGGTACAAGCAAGATGAAGGTTCAGTCAAAATCTCAGTGAGGTCCCTTGGAACAAATAGGGAGTTCCATTTTTAATAATGGATCCCTGCAAAGCTGTAGGGCATTTCAAGTGGAGGTATAAACTCACCTGACAATAGGACAAACAGATAACAAACTCAGGGGAGCTCTATATGTATGTGGGACTCTCCAAAGGATGATTAAGGACTCTGGGTTGACTGGAATCAGCTTGATATTTCAAATGGGAGGCACAGTAGAGAAAAAGGCAGAATGAGGAAAAAGAATTGAAATTTGAGGCTCCAGAAGCCACCCTCATGAGGCACACAGAGAATAAAAGAAGAAATAAATAAAATGACTACTCAAGAATTATGGAAGAAAATTCTGAAAAGATTGGAAGGCAAGAGAAATTTGGAGAAGAAAAAAGCAAAGGAAAGCTTCTCAGAAGAGCACAGCAAAAAAAAAATTACTTAAACTAGGATCTTGTCAAGTTGAGAGAAGGTTTTGAATCACATCCTAATCTGTGTAAGGAAAGATAAGGGTCAAAAAAGGGGAAGGAACAAATGGATAACTATAAAGGAAGTTAAATTAACATTTAAAATAAATGCAAGGAACTTGGGATAACATAAATCAGTGAGATCAGGAGGGAAGCCTTATCTTCTATCCAAGTGGGGTAAGCAAAACTAATTGCAGACATGAAATGTTCATTTAAAAGAGGAAGAGCAACACTAAAGAAATAAATGGAGAAAAACACTTAAAACAGTCTTAAACTGAATTGTAAAGCTATCAATCCATTAAAACAGAAGATTTGCAGAAGAAATAAGAAAACAAAGAAATTCTGAGATATCATCTCACATCTGTAAGATCCACTAAAACGATAAAAGGGCAAAATGACAAATGTTGGAGGGGTTGTGGAAAAATGTGGACACTAATACCCTGTTGGTGGACCTATGAACTGATCCAACTATTTTGGAGAGCAATTTGGAATTCTATCTAGAGTTATTCTTAGTATTTCCTGTTGCAGGGAGGGTTTGAGATACATAGGAATAAATTCTATTAAATTTAGAAAAGAGTTTCTTCTCTAGGAGCTGGATAAATACATAAATAGCTGAACAACTAGTTGGAGAAGTTATATCTTAGAGATTTATAGCACTTAAGAAATGGAAACATTAAAGACCAGGGTGTGGTATGATATGCAGTGAGGAGGATGCTAGAGTTGTGAACTTGGGTCACTGGAATGGATGGTGTTGCTTTTTACAAAAAGTTCAGCAGTGTTAAAAGACTCCTACTTTTAATCTTTACAGCAGGGAGCTAGATTTTGGTGGAAAGACAGAGTTCTATTTTGGACATGGCAAGTTCAAAATGTTTATGGGAGACACACTGTGGAATATCCAATAAGTAATTTGTAATATAGAATTGGAGTTCAGGAGCTCAAGAGGTTAGTGTTGGACATATAATTTTGAGAGTCACCAACATTAGAGGTGAAAATTAAACCCCAGCAGCTAATAAGGTCATCAAGTAAGAAAGTAGAGAGAGAATAGCTCAAAGGATGGGAGGGACACCTAAAGTGGTATGAGATAAATTATATAGAGTAGTCAGACTTGTACTAGGAAAATAAAGAGAGAGTAGTATTATCCAAACCCAGGATTAAAAGGAATCTAGGAGGAGAGGGGATCAGCTGTGTCAGATGCTACTCAAGAAGGGTGAGGAATGAGAAAAGTACATTAGATTTTGGAGGGAATAGTTCATGTTGATGTGGGAGAGCTTGGAAGTAGAACCCTGGGTCGTGTTGGCTACCCTTGTCAGGAATGACAGACTCCAATAATTAGCTTAAAAAAATAAAAGAGAGATTTATTAAACTGAATGTAAGTTGAATGTCCAGGAAACAGGTGCAAGAGCAGACACCGTCTCCCAGAGGAGATGGCTTCTTACACCCTTTAGACACAGGGGTTGCATGACCAGAGATGAGAAGATGGGATGATGTTACTACAAAAGCAGAAGTGGGCTGATGTTGACCACTTGACCATGGTTGGAGAGTGATGTTTTGTGTCTTGAAGACGCAAGTGGTGACCGGAATAGTTCAGGGGACGATAAGATGTCTTAATCAGAGTAGAACTGGGTGGTGCATATCATCAAAAACTAGAAGGGAATCCAAGGGTTATGTGTCTCTCAGGAGTCTTTCCTTATCGTGGGTCTCTGATGTTCAGGGTCACCTTTCCCTCAGTACTACAAGAATGTAAGGAAGGAAGGAATTTCCTATGCCCTTTATGACTTTGGACACTTCTGGAGCTTGGGGTGTCCAGAGGAAACCCTGGATCCCATGCTAATATGAGTAATGAAGTCATACTCCAGAGGGTAAAATATTGAAAAATGAGTGAGAAGAGAAGATAGTAAATATAAAGAACCTTTTCTAGGAATTTGGCAGAGGAAGGAGAAATATAGAATGATAGCTTGAGGGAATGGCAGGGGATGCCAAAGAGGTTTTGCTTTTTTTTTTTTTCCAGGATAGGGGAAACTGGCATGCTTATAGGCAGCAAGGGAGATATCTGGTAGATAGGGAGAAATTGAAAATGATCAATAAATTGGGCATACAACAAAAAAAAACTAGAAGAAGAACAAATTTAAAATACCCAATTAAATACCAAAATAGGAATCCTGAATCAAAAGAGAGATTAATAAAATTCAAAATAAAAAAAAACACAACTATTGAACTCATAAATAAAACTAAGAGCTGGTTTTATGGACCCTTCCCCCAATAAAATAAGCAAACTATTGGTTAATCTGATTTAAAAAAGAAAGATGAAAACCAAATTACCAGTACCCAAAATGAAAAGGATGAATGTACCACAAATAAAGATGAAATCAAAGCAATGATTAGGAACTATTTTGTCCAATTATATGCTGATAAAACTGGCAATATAAATGAAATATATGAATATTTTTAAAAATGTAAATTGTTGAGGTCATTAGAAGAAACAGAATACCTAAATAACCCTAATTCAGAAAATGAAATCGAACAAGTCATAAATGAGATCCCTAAGGAAAATCCTGAAGACGAGATGAATTTACAAGTGAAGCACCTAATTCTATACTGTGCTTACTATTTGAAAAAATAGGTAGTGAATATTAAATTCTATGGCATAATTTTTTGGTAAAGATATTTTGCTAATCACACGTAATAACAATTTTTCCACATAAGTTTTCTGAAGTTATATTATACAAATTGCCTCCCTCTCTGCCTTTCCTCCCCCTTCTTAGACCTGGCAAGCAATTCCATCTGGGTTATACATATATTGTCATGCAAAACATATTTTCATATTGCTTATTTTTGTAAGAGAATAATCATATAAAGCCAAAACTCTAAAATAGAAACCCAAATAAAATAAAGTGAAAAATTGTATGATTTCATCTGCATTCTAACTCCATAGCATTCTTTGTCATAAGTTCCTCAGAATTGTCCTGGATCATTGCATTGCTGAGAGTAGCTAATTCTTTCACAATTGATCATTCCATAATATGATATATAATTTCGATACCTAACCCAGGGAGAGTGAAAAGCTATAGAACAATTTTCCTAATTAATATTGATGCAAAAATTTAAATAAATACTAGCAAGGAGATTTCAGCAATATATCACAAAAATTATATACCAGGTGAGATTTATATTGGGAATGCAGGGCTGGTTCAATATTAGGATAACTTTAAGTGTAATCGACCATCTTCATAACAAAAACAGTAATCATATGATTTTATCAGTAGATACAGAAAAAGCTTTTGACAAAATTCAATACTCATTCCTATTAAAAACTATAGAAAGCATAAGAATAAAGGTAACCTTTTTCAAAATGATAAGTAATATCTATCTAAAATCATCAGCAAGAGTTATCTATGTTATATACAAATCCTGAGAAATGTTGGAGTCACCTTGATTGACAAGGGAGGCAGTTGGAGAGATTGGAATGTTCCTGGATGCCGTGAGCCAGGGGCAAAGTTGTTTGGCCTGGGAGTATAAATACCGCTAACAGGCACCTGGAGGGGTTCTTTGAACTTGGACTTTGGTCTTTGGTCCTTTGGACTTTGGTCCCTTAGACCTTTAGGTCTCTGAATCTTCCTAGCTCTTTAGGTCTCTTGGTCCCTGAGTGGTGAAGGGAGGCTGGGAGGTCTGAAGAAGCAGAGGGTGGGATCCTACCCTGAATATTTCCTGAAGGCTGTGAGAGCTAATACATCACCAAACACTGATTGTGAAAGCTGAGAGAATAACATCATCAACACAGCTGTATCAACAGCAGTCACCTTCTCTGATTTGGCAGTGGCCAAGCTGGGCCAAAGGGGTTGTGAAGAACAATAGCTCCAGCTTTACTAAATCGATATCCTCCATGCTGGATGCCATCGAGGCTGTGAGGTTAGCACGGCCACTCACAAGATCTGACAATCCAGCACGGCAGTTTGTCAGGAGGATGGAAATTCCATACTCAGTTTATCCCATGTGATTCTTTTTACAGTGACATTCACTTGCATTGAAATTATTGCAATCAATATCCTTATCCAGCTCCAAGGAGACACAGAAAAACAACACGGGTTCATGGCAAGAACAATCACAGCCATAGACTACCCACTATCCAAAAATAAACCCCTGTACAACCCCCTAGATTATAGAAATTTCCCCTAGAATCAGCCTAGCAAAAAACCAGCAGTTAGTGAGTTAATGCAAGTTTCTAAAGTTCCCAGCAAGAAAATACCTGGCCTGAGTTTGTTCCCAAACTCCTACAGACCATAGAAACAGTGAAACACAAGGAAATTAAGGCAATGACAAATTAGCACAGAATCACCCTACCAGAACTGTATTCTTAGTGATCCTATAACAGAAAAAACACCATGGGAACAAAACATTGGACCAGACATATTATTATATCTTATTGGATGTAATCAACTACCATAACCATTTCCTTGATTTATGATGAAAATGAAGAATATAACATAAATATATACATGATTTAACTAGTCAAAAGAAAATTAAATATTATGCTTAGCTAGGAACTGATGTACTTGTACCTTATGCATGGCTGAAAAGAATAAGTTCTAACTAAGCCAGCCCATAATGAATAATTCTTGACAAGCTTGCTTCTTTGTTTAACCACAGTAAGATAATTAGTAAATGTCAATCTTGTCATGTTTCAAAAGTTAATATGTGATTTTGAATGTATGGGAAGAAAAAAAACCCTTATGAGATCATAAAGAAAAGAGGGTATAAAAATCAAAATCAGCAGATGGCAAGAGAGAGAGAAGGAACAGCCTCTGTAATTTGACTTGCACTCTGGCTCATTTTCATTTCATTCTTCGCCACACCATCCTACCTCCAGAGACCCAACCAAGCGAAGAATGGGCACTTTGCACCTCCAGTCCTGAGTGATTATAGATTATAGATATTAGATTGACAGGGTCTCCAATCCCCAATCCTTATCCTGATTATCCTTTCCCTAATTATAGATCATAGATAAAGAGTGTTTAATAAGTACCTTCCTAAGTGGTCTTTATATCAGGACCTGTGGGGAGGGAGCTAACGTAGTCAGATGACCAACATGATCCAAGGCTGATCAGAGCCCAATATTAATAATTGATCCAACCCCAGTTTGGATCTGAAAGGGTTACCCATCCACTTAACCTTTTGGGGTCCTTCCCTGGGCAACTGTTATTGAAAGGGGATTATAACAACTAGCAAGGGTGATTGGGGTTGGTGTACCCCCATCATGAGCACCTAGGGAGAATACAAAGATACATCCACCTCACTAGATATCTATATCTCCCTAGGACCTCTCTTTCTTTATAACATCTATAATGGGGATAAACTAGAAATTTTCCTGATAAAACCAGAGGTGAAGCAAGGATGTCTGTTATCACCACTACAGTTCAATATTGTGCTAAAAAGACTAGATATAGCTATAAGCCAAGAAAAAGACATTGAAGAAATAAGAATAGGCTATGAGGAAACTAAACTATCCTTCTTGGTAGGTGCTATAATGGTATACTTAAAGAACTGTAGAGAATCAACTAAAAAAATAAAAAATGAAACAATCACTAGTAAAATTGCAGACTATAAAACAAATCTTTATAAATTTCTATATCTGCATTTCTATATATTACCACCAAAACTCAGAGGAAGATATAGAAAAAGAAATTCATTTAAGACAACTACAGACAATAAAAAATACTTGGGAGTCTACCTGCCAAGTTACATAGAGGAACTAATTAAACATAATGACAAAATACTTTTCACACAAATAAAGACAGATTTAAACAATTGGAGAAATATTAATTGCTCATGGGTTGACTGAACCAATATAATAAAAATGACTATCTGAATTAATTTATTTATTCAGTGCTATGCCCATTAAACTGCCAAAAATTATTTTAGAGTTGGAAAAAGTAATTCATCTGGAAGAACAAATGGTCAAGACTAGGGAAATCAATGAAAAGAAGGAAGGAAAAAAGTGAAGGAAGGCAACCTAGCAGTACCAAATTTCAAACTATATTATGAAGTGGTAATGATCAAAATAATCTGGTTCTAGCTATGAAATAGAATGATAGACCAGAGGAATAGATTAAGTACACAATATATAGTAGTAAATGACCATAGTAATCTAGTAATTGATAAACTCAAAGATCCAAGATTTTGGGAAAGAACTTACCATTTTACAAAAATTGTTGAGAAAACTAGAAAGCCATTTGGCAGAAACTAGGCATAGACTAACATCTTGCACCATATAACAAGATAAGGTCAAAATGAGTATATGATTTAGACATAAAGGATGACATTATAAAGAAATTAGGGGAGCATGGGGAATTTTCCCTGGCAGATCGATGGCTAAGGGAAGTTATGGGCAAATAAGAGATAGAGAGGATAACAGTGAGTAAAATGGATAATCTTGATTCCATGAAATTGAAATGCTTTTGCACAAAGCCAGTATAGCCAAAATTAGAAGGAAAGTAGGAAACTGGGAAAAATCTTTTTATAGCAAGTTTCCCTTTTAAAGATAAAAATACATTTCTTAAATATACAGGGAACTCGATTTTATCAAAATAAGAGCCATTACCCAATTGACAAATGGTCAAAGGATATGAACAACTGGTTTTCAGAAGTAATTCAAGTTCTCTCAATAGAAACATGAAAAAATGCTCTAAATTTCTACTGATTAGAGGAATGAAAAAGCAACTCTGAGGTACCACCTCATACCTATCAAATTAGCTAACATGACAGAAAAGGAAAATGACAAATGCTGGAGAGAATGTAAAAAAATGAGATATTAATGCACTATTAGTGGAGTTGTGAACTAGTCCAAGCATTCTAGAGAATAATTTGAAATTGTGCCCAAAGGGCTATAAAACTGTGAATATCCTTTGACCCAGAAATACTGCTATTAGGCCTGTATCCCAAAGAGAAAAAAGAAAAAGTAAAAGGATCTATTTGTACAAAAATATTTATAGCTGCTCTGCGGTTGGCAAAGAATTGAAAATTGAAAGGATGACCATGAATTAGGAAATGGCTAAACATGTTGTGGTATATGATTGTAATGGAATACTATTATGCTATAAGAAATGATGAGGGGGATGGTTTCAGAAAAACCTGGGAAAACTTATATGAGTTCATCTGAAGTGAAGTGAGTAAAACCAAGAGAGCATTATACATATTAAAGGCAATATTGTAAAGACAATCAAATACCAAAGACTCTAAACACGATGATCCAGGAGGATTCCAAAGGACTCATGAAGAAAAATGTTATCCATTTCTAGTGAGAGAACAAATGAAATCTGAATGCAGATTGAAGCATATTTTAGAAACTTGCTTTATTTTTATTCCTTTTTTGGCAGCATGGCTAATATGGAAATATGTTTTATATGATATCACATCTTAAAAATTAAATATTTATTTTTAAAATTTTTCCCAAAGTTACATGATTCATGTTCTCTTCCTCCCCTCTTCCCTCCCTGTCTTAGAGCTGACAAGCAATTCCACTGAGTCATACATATTATCACTCAAACCCCATTTCCATATTATTCATTTTTGTAATAGAGTAATCTTTTAAAACCAAAACCCCAAATCATATACCCATATAAACAAGTGATAGGATTTCACATTCTTAATTGATATCATATTTCTTGCCTTTTCCATGTGGTTGGGAGAGGCTAGAGGGAGAGAACTGGTAACTCAAGATTTGAAAATGAATCTTAAAGGAAATAAAGCATAATAATTATTATTTTTTTAAAAATATATGTTCCCTTTATAGCCAATTCTCCAGTGCAGCTTCACCAAGGGTCCAGAGTAAAATTCCTAAGGTCCTGAGTTTGGTAGATAAGATCTATGCCACCTTACTGTGACCCTCTACTTTGGTTTACAGCTATGATAGTATGGGGAGTAAGCAAACTTTTCTTCTGGGTGGAAACCCATTTGAATAGTGTCAAGCATTAGCAATGGGCGTTTCCTGCCAAACTATCTGCAGATATGGGCAGATCAACTGGTAAAATTTGAATGGGAAATTGGGACAACCACAGTGACTCTGTGGGAGGAGAGAACTGCCTACATAAATAGGTGCTCTGGGCATGCTGAGATCACTGCCCTCTGTGGCAGGTGGAGGACAGAAGCATCCTTTCCTATGAGAAGCTTTGGGTCTAGCTCCTTGAAAATGCAGTTGATAAGGAGATGACCAACAGCTAGCAGAAGAGGGTGTAAATAACTCTACTAGGACATTCAGCACAGGGGCAGTAGCGTTCTCTCAGCCCTAATCAAGCCCAAGATACCACCTAAAGCTCCTGCTCTACCTGGCATACCAAAGGATCCCCAGGGTGTTCATAGGGGTACCTCAGTTAACATGAGGCATCTTGAGGGCAGAAAAATAAAAGAAAGGAAATCATAATTTCTTGGGAGTTGGTACCAGTGTGGGAACTTGTGGTCACTACTTTGTCTTTTATTGTGAGTAGGACCAAATGTCCTCTCTGGATCCAGCAGGGATGGGTAGGTAGGCTTGAGCCCTTCATAAAGCGTATTAGTATTGGAGTGTTCAATAACGGTGCTTCAGGGACCACTTACGACTTGCTCTGGGGATTTTCTGGACATTGAGGCTCTGCGATGCTGGAGCTGTGAGTTGCCTTAGCTGATGTGTCCTCTCTATGTCTTTATCATTACAACCATACTTCAAAATGTGTGTTCACTCTCTCCTCTGCAGACTGTGTATATTTATTGGGGTACATACTCCAGATTTTTGTGAAAATACTTTTACACTCTTTCTTGCCATGCCAGTAGATAAATGTCTTTTCTAAGAGCTTATTGTTAATGAGAAGCACACCGGTGGGGGCTTGTGAGTTACAATAGTAGGACTTGGGGGACAGGTAGAGATGAGTCTTGAGATGCTATTACAAAAATAATTTCTGGGCTGAGGGAAAAGGAAAGTACTGACATTTCAGGGAATCAGGAAAGGCCTTTTGTGGAGGTGGTCTTAAGCTGAGCCTCGATGGACAGGAAGGATTTGAAGATAGGGAAGCAGTAAGCAAGGCAAGCGGACAGGAAGTGCACTTGTGTATTAGGAATAATAAGAGGCCAGTTTGGCTACATACAGTAGGAGAGAGGATTCATTTGTAAAGTGCTTCAAAAAACAGATTGGAGCCAGATTGAAAGCATTTTAATGTCTCTGCAGTGAGGCCGAATGGACAAAGTATTTCTTCTCTCCAACGTTATTTCCTCAAAGAAAGGGTTTAGTCTTGAAAATCTCTTGCACCCCCGAATGCTGGGATCACTAGTAGCCATGTTCCATGTCTCTCCAAGTGCCTCTTTACTCCTTGTTAAAATTAGTACTGAGGGGAATAGGGCTGACTATTTTTTTTACAATGTTAGAGTCTAATTCTGAGAACTTTGCACAATCAGAGCTCTTGGCAGTGCTCACTGGAGCATTGGAGAAAACAGTGGGATTTGGCAGCCGAACCCTCCAGGGTATGCCTACAGAGGATATTTTTGGGTAGGCATTCCTGCCTGCCCCTCCTCCAAATCACACCACCAAAGTCCATATGTCCACTCACACACGTTATCTTCCAGACAAACTAG
Source organism: Gracilinanus agilis (assembly GCF_016433145.1). NCBI lineage: Eukaryota > Metazoa > Chordata > Mammalia > Didelphimorphia > Didelphidae > Gracilinanus > Gracilinanus agilis. The sequence goes on along the minus strand of NC_058135.1, from coordinate 954,604 downwards.
TCTACGTGCCCTTTCCTGCCAATGACCTCTCGCCTCCAAACTTTGCATAAGCTGTTTCTCTTAAGGTTGGAATCCACAGCCTCCTCCCTCTGCCTCTTAGAATCTAGCTTCCCTTCAAGCCAGATGCACTGTCTTTCCCAGCAAGCCTTTCACGAGCACCCTACTTGTATTGCTCAGAATTGTCTTTAACTTACTTTCCATTTACATGTTCAGTCAGTCAATCCATCAGAAAGCAAAAATGCAACAGTCTCTGGCCTCAGGGAGCCTACATTCTATTAGAGGGAGAGGTTCTCATTCACCCTAAAATATTTAGAGCAGACAAAGCAGAAGCCTATCAACTAGGGACAAATTATAGTGGAATGAAATGGAATTTATCAAAATTTACAATTTATTTATTTTTAAATCCCTCACCTTCTGTCTTGGAATCAATGCTGGGTATTGATTCCAAGGCAGAAGAGTGGTAAGGGTAGGCAATGGGGGTCAAGTGACTTGCCCAGGGTCACACAGCCGGGAAGTGTCTGAGGCCAGATTTGAACCCAGGACCTCCCATCTCTAGGCCTGGCTCTCAATCCACTGAGCTACCCAGCTGCCCCCTACAATTTATTTTAATTTTGGAGGCTGAGCTAGCTATGGTGGTCCACACATATATTCCCTGCTATTGGAAAGGCTGAGGTTGGTGGATCTCTCGAGTTTGGGAGCCCTGAACTGCAATGGACTAAACTGATAGAATATTCATACAAGTCTGGCACCAGTACGGTGAGTCTCTGAGAATGGAGGTCCACCAGACTGCTTGAGAGAAAGCAAACCTATTCGGGTCAGAAGTAGAGCAGCTTCTGTCCTAATCAGCAGCAGCGTCAAGCTGTGAGCGGCCACGGTCCTTTCAGCCTAAACGAGATAGGGAGATCCAGTCTCAAGAAAGAAAACTAAACCAAATTGACCAAAGATGGTGGCTGAGTGGTGTCTAGCTAAGCATCCAGCCCTTCAAACCTGAAAACTTGAATTCCAAGTCTTGCTTCTGACACACACTGATGGTTTGACTCTGGGCAATTCATTAAAACTCTCTTTGGTCTAAAGCAGTGATGGGCAAACTAGGCCTGCCTGGCCAGAGCTGCCCCCTGAAACCTTCTCTCCAGCCCTGGGACATTATTCCTAATCTGACGAATACCATGAGTAGGATATAATACAATGAAACTTTGAAAGAGTTGCCTTAGAAACAGACTGACAGATGAGCATTTCCTTTCCTTTGGCCCGCCTCTTTGAAAAGTTTGCCCATCACTGGGCTAGACAACTTTTAAAAAACTCTTTGAGTTGCAAAAAAGATGACAACTTTAGGGGGTATTTGCTATAGCAACGAAATCACAGATGCAGTTCCCATCTCTTTAACATTATTTTTAACATAAATTTTTTTTTTTGCAAATGAAAGTTTTTTCCCTCCTTTTTATTTTTATTTATTTTTATTTTTTTGATATTTCATTTATTTATTTTTTAAAGAAATTTTTCCATGGTTTCATGATTCTTTCTCTCCCTGCCTCCCCCCCCCCCAAAGCCAACGTGTATTTCCACTGGGTTTTACACTGGGGGTTTGTTTAGTGTCTACATCCCAAATCATATCCCCAATTGACCCATGTGATCAAGCAGTTGCTTTTCTTCTGTGTTTCCGCTCCCACAGTTCTTTCTCTTGATGTGGATAGCATTCTTTCTCATTAGTTCCTCAGAATTGCTCTGGATCCTTGCATTGCTGCTAGTAGAGAAATCCGTTACATTCTATTTTACCACAGTGTATCAGTCTCTGTGTACAATGTTCTTCTGGCTCTGCTCCTGTCACTCTGCATGAGTTCCTGGAGGTCTTTCCAGTTCACATGGAATTCCTCCAGGTTGTTATTCTTTTGAGCACAATAGTATTCCCACAATTTGTTCAGCCATTCCCCAATTGAAGGGCAGACCCTCATTTTCCAATTTTTTGCCACCACAAAAAGCGCAGCTATAAATATTTTTGTACAAGTCTGTTTATCTATGATCTCTTTGGGGTACAAACCCAGCAATGGTATGGCTGGATCGAAGGGCAGGAAGTCTTTTAGTGCTCTTTGAGCATGATTCCAAATTGCCCTCCAGAATGGTTGGATCAGTTCAAAACTCCACCAGCAGTGCATTAATGTCCCAATTTTGCCACATCCCCTCCAACATTCATTACTCTCCCCTATTATCATTTTAGTCAATCTGCTAGGTGTGAGGTGGTACCTCAGAGTTGTCTTGATTTGCATTTCTCTAATCATAAGAGATTTAGAACACTTTTTCATGTGCTTCTTGATAGTTTTGATTTCTTTATCTGAAAATTGCCTGTTCGTGTCCCTTGCCCATTTATCAGTTGGGGAATGGCTTGATTTCTTGTACAATTAACACTATAATTTTTAAAACATAAAAGCTGAGTTGCTCCATTTCCAATGTCTTCTCTTTTCACTAGGGTCTGGAGTCTGAATTTTCAACCAAAGCTTTGGAAGAGCCTGAAATAGTAAAGTATACTGAGGTATATTGGATCCTCAGTATCCCTCAGTAAAGTAAGGCCAATGGTCTCCCTTACTGGGACCAATGTGTGATCAGACCTCGAAAGCAGTGTTGGTCAACAGGTAAAAGAAATTTATTGATAACAAAACAAAGGAAGAGAATTAAGGAACAGGGTTTCCCTAGCTCTAAGAAATCTCACTAGCCTCCCCCTTCTACATTTCCTACATGAGAAATTCTTCTTTTTTCTTGACGCTCCCTAAACCCTTTCCTGACATTAGCTAAGATCCCCAAGCCCTCACTGTCTATATCTGACTCTAATTAATCCTCCTGGTCAGTTTACACAATGAAACAATCTTTAGATGGCCAAGGAATGAACTCTGGCTGACTGAGTTCAACCCAGCTGGGCCAGGCCCTGAGTTTGGCCTCAGGCCCCCACATTAGCACGGTCTCAGGATTAGAACAGGCTAGTTGTTATATGGATCTTCTTCAATTTAATCTTCTTAGTAAGGAAAGGTACTTCCCAGCAGGTATAAACCCTTCACTTCAACTTTACTGTAGGACAGGAACAAGACATCCGCTCTCTTCTCTCCACTCAGCTGCAGGGACAGGAAGCACAAGCCCCTCTCAGCAGTTGGTGGCTCTTCCAATCCTCCCTCTGGATTCCAGAATCTGTCATCAGGTTCCTGGCATTCGGCCAGATCTTCTACAAAACTATTTCTGTCACTTATATTTCAACCTGTTTCTCTCTCTTTCCTTTCTACAAGCCCTAAGCACAGGAGCCCTGCCACTTTCCTCCCAATTATCTTTTGGGAAGAGCTGGGACACAATTCTTCTGAAATGCCTCTTTGGCAACCCCTGAGAAGAGGCACTCTTCAGGACAGAATTTCCCCAAAGGCTTGGGAAGAGGAGGAAGGCCCTAGGATCAGCGGATTGGGCCAGGGGCTCAGAGCCAGTGCCTAGGCTAGTGATCAGAACTCCTTTGGCTCAATGTACCACCACATGGTCTTTAAGACCACTGCCAGGAGCAGCTTGGGCCAATTCAGGGAAGCCCCCAGCCCCTAGCTTTCACCCTGAGGGTGGCAGCTTTTCTTGAGTTCATCTTGTCTGCTGCATTGCCAAATGCAGGAAACTCTTTGAGGTCCCAAGTACAGAGTTCCCAGAAAGAATCCTTTTGAGCTATGTGATGCTGGACACTTCCCAGCAGCTGCTTCCCAGAAGAGATGGGGGTTGGCCAATTTCCTCATCAGCAAATGCTAGTATTTTGTGTGGTGTTTGTTGCAGATATTGTGGCTAGTCAGGAACAGCTTCCAAACCTTTCATTTCATGAGGAACAAACTTGCCTGGAGGCTCCATCCTCTTTATGGAATAACTGGGGGCTTTTTTCATCTTTTCTCCTCTTTTTTTTTTTTCTGAGATCTTCATCTTCCCCAACTTATTTTTTTTTTTTAATTCTTTGGCTTCCACGTGTCCGTTTCCATTTTAATTTCTTTTCTTTTTTTCTCCCACATCCTCTGATTTCCCCCCCTCTGGTTTTGGGGCTTCTCTTCTTAAATGGGATTCATAGTATGCATCTGTGCAGGGTATCTTCTCTTCACCCACTAACATCTCCTCTTTCTCCTCCTCTTCACCCCGCCTCCTCCCCTAGGCCATAATAGGGTCATAGACTTAGAACTGGAGACCAAGTCTACTCCCTCGTTTTATAAATGAGTGACCTGAGGCAGAGAAAGGTCAATTCACACAGGGTTGCACAAGCCATTAAGTGCCTGATGTGGAAGTGGAGCCCTTGTATGAGCTCTTCCCAACTCCATGCCTGGTGCCCTATCCACTCTAACATGCACACTTCTTGAGATGTGACTATTCTGTTTTTGCCTTAGTATTTGCAGAAGGTATAAGGCTGTCCTTTTATTCAGACGGTGTTTAATAAAAATAATTTATTTTAAAAATAATATTTAAATTTTAATTTAAATAATAATAATTTATTACCATTGAAAAATAGGTAAAAACAATTTTCAGCATTCTTTCCAACATTTTTTGAATTCCCCATTCTCCCCCGTCTCCCTCCCCTCTCCCTGAGATGGTATGCAGTCTGATGTAGATTTTCCATGTGCAATCATGTACAACATGTTTCTAAAACATTAGTCATTTTGTGGAGGAAAATTCAAACCAAAATCAGGAAGAAAGAGAGTGAAACCCAGTATGCTTTGATCTGCATTCGTACTCTGTCAACTCTTTCTCTGGAGGTGGGTGGCAGTTTTCAACATGGCTCCTTTGGGAATGTTTTGGATCACTGAGCACCACTACGTCATTCACAGTAATTGATTATACACTCTTGCAGTTATTCTGTACAGTGTTCTCCTGGTTCTGCTGGCCTCATTCTGCATCAGTTCATGTACATCTTCCCAGATTTTTCTGAAATTATCCAACTCTTAGAGTTCCTGGGTTCATTTTGGCAGTGACTCCCAAATAGTTTGTATAATTCATTTAAAGAGTTTCTCGTCACTTTATATAGCCTCCTTTGAGCCCTTAGCCCTTGGCTGGAAGCTTTAACCTCCCAAACAATAAAAAGGCTGCACTTTTCCATCCCTTTGCTTTAGGCACATTTCTCTCTCCTCTGGCACTGTGACCACCCAGACACTCAGCATCTCTCCGTGGGCTACTGTTGTAGCTGCCGGGGGCCTGCCTACCTCATGTTTCTCCCTGCTCCAGGCCGTCTTCCGTTCAAGCCCACAAAAGGATCTTTTTAAAGTGTAGGTTTGACCATGTCACCCTTCCCATTCAGATTGATGCCCTAACCCCTCTCTATTCAGTAAATCCCAGTGGCTGTCTCTTACATCTGGGATCCACTATAAAGTCCTCTGTGTGCCTTAAAAAGCCTGACTCTTCCTCTCCTCTCCTTCTTCTAGTCTTTCTACACGTTAGTTCCCTCCATGTACTGATGGCCTTCTTGCTGTTCCTCCTGTAAAGATGGGGCACCAGGGATGTTAAAATATAACCTAAATGGTTTGTGGGTACACATTGGGTTGAAGGAGAGACAGGACCAACCAGGATAGGGAGACCAGGGTTCACTGTTTTAACTGACACAGGAATGGCAGTTGGCCCCAACAGTCACCCAGCTCACCCTAGGCCAGGGTCTATGGAACCAGAAGGCAAGGTAAAAGTTTATATAGTTTTAATTGAGGGTAACTAAATAAAGGGTGGGATAGGGAATTCTACACTTGAACCCATGGGGCAAACCACAGGGGCAGGGAAGGACTTAACTACTCTATCCTATTGACCTAAGCCAGGCAGGGCCCAAAGGAGCAGTACTGAAGTCACAGGGAAGGCTCCTTCAAACCTGGTTCCAGCCAGGTTTGGTCAGCACAGCTACAGGGCCTGAGGGTGGCTTTGAGGGTCTCACGGTAATCCAAGGATAATCACAGGATGCCAAGAGCCAACTCCACCAGGTGATCCAAGGTACCCAGGTAGGGAGAGTGAGCTTGAGATGCTGTCCACCAGATCCCAAAACACTTCCCCTCTTGGTGCAGCTCTGCAGGTCTTGTCCACTTGCTGAAAGCCTCCACCTCTCAGGATGCCAGGAAATCTGGATGCAGTTTTTCCCTAACTCTGAGATCTCCCAGGGTTAGCAACAGTTATGTCCAACCACTAATGGAGTCTCTCTCAGAACACAAGCCCACTTCCTGCTCCTTCATTCCATCTTGGAATCCTCCAACCCTTCCTGCTAGGTCCAACACTATTACTAACTAATCTTCCTCACAACACTCCCACAAGCTGTTCCATCTCTGGACTCTAAGAATTTTTTCTGATTCTCTCCCACCCCTGGAATGTTCTCCCTCCTCATCTCTGCCTCTTAGGCTCCCTGGCTTCCTCCAGATATCACCTAGTCTCTCCTTCTGCAAGAAGCCTTTCTAAATTCTTGTTACTCCCTAAGCTTATCTCCAATTTATCCATTCTATATCTTCTCTGTACAGAGTGATTGGCACTTTGTACCCCAAGTAGACTGAGCTTCTTGAGATCAGGGGCTGGTTTTTGGCTTTCTTTAGCACAGTGCCTGGTACATAGTACATGTTTAATAAATGTTAGTTGATTGATGCTCATGGGAAAGAAGTGTCCTGCCAGTGAGGGTCTTGGTTCATCTGGGCCCTGAGTAAATGCTTTGTCTTGGCCCCACGAGGGCATCACTGCCATCATGGCTAAGTGATTAACTGGACTGCTGCCCACTCCATTGGATCCATTTGTTAAAATGGCCCAAATAACTGGACAGAGCCATCAACAATGGTTGTTCTCAGAGCAGGTGACTATTTCCACTGCTCAGCCATCTTCAACTACTTATATAAGGCTCTCTGTGGGCACTGTTGGGGCAGGTAGGTGGCCCAGTGGATAGAGAACCTGGGTTGGAACCAATCTTCCTGAATTCAAATCTGGCCTCAGTCACTTCCTAGCTGTGTGAGCTTGGGCAAATCACTTAATCCTATTTGCCTCAATTTTCTCACCTGTAAAATGGGCCAGAAAAGGAATGGCAAACCACTCCATTTATCTGTGCCAAGGAAACCCCAAAATGGGGTCAATGAAGAGTTGGATATGGCCAAAATGATTCAACAACAACCACCACAACAAATGGTCCACTTTGGAAAGAACCCTGAAGACAGAGCTGGAAAGACCAGCATCCAGCCTGGCACTCCCAATTGCCAGCTCTGGGATGTCAGTGGTCAAACTTTTTTATATAAATATGTCGAGCTATAACTTGGGAGAGTAGGGAGAGGCCCAGCCTGGGAGTCAAGGGCCGAGGCCCTCCACTGGCCAATTCCACCCTTACACTGGTGCTTCCTGAAAAGCCAGGGTGGTGTTTGCTCCGCTTTTGTCAATGGCAACATTCTAGAGGCAGATCAGTTATTAGAGCTGATGAAATAAGCTTTTATGCTAAATGGAATGCAGTGATTACAAAATTCTAATTAGCCTCATTACTTTATTTGTGGTCCAGACCAGGATCACTTTCTTGTATGGAACTTCCGGTGTGAAAATGCCCTCTGCCGATGCAAGCCAGCTGAGTCTGCCTTGGTGACTGGAGATGGTCCGGATGCTTCAAGCCCAGCAGCCCCCATTGTTATTAGGTTTGCGCCCTTTTTGGTCATATATGGAGGGACTGAGTGCTTTCCCATGCAGAATCTCCTTTGCAGCACTTAGATGGCCCTGAGCATTTGCAAAGTATCTTGCAAGCATTGTCTCATTTGATCCTCCCTACAGAGTTGGGATGTAGGTATTGGCTTTGCCCCATTTTACAGGTAAAGAGATAGAGGCAGATGGAGATGAAAGGGCTTGCCCAGGCCACATAGTAAGGGTTGGAGGCCCTATCTGAACTCCTGTCTCCCTGACTCAGGCCCAGGCTCTACCCACTGTACCACCAGCTGCCTAATTGGATCCTCTGCACCTGGTGAGCATGCTGGGCACAGCCAGCAGTACTCCTGTTTTCCAGGATTATCAGAAAAATGTGCTAAGTGCCCGGTACACCAAAAGAGGCCAAAGAGAGCCCCTGCCCTCCGGGAGCTCCCCGTCTGCTGGGGCCCACAATCCTGTGCACACAAGCCTAGATAGGATGAAGTGGGGAAGGCCCTAGGATTGGAGGGACCAGAATGTCCCTGGGATGTGTGATAATTGGATTAAGTTTTTATTGCCCATCTTTAGATTTAATCACAAAAGGTGAGAGTTCCTCCAATCTTGGGAGGTCCTAACCCACATGTGCTAGAGTGAGTGATGAATCAGAATTGACTGACCTGCCCCCTAGGCATTCTATGAGAATCATCTATTGTGATTGGACACACAGGCTAGGGGAAGGCACTGGAAGTGATGCATAAGTGACCCCTTTAAAAGAGGGAGTTGACTGAGTGAGAGGTCTTCTGGTTTGGTGAAGGGGACCTGAGGGAGCTTTGTGGGTTGGTGATCAAGACTGTTCCACGTGGTGAGTTTAAAGACTGAATCTTCCTGAACTTCTAAGAACTTCTTTTTATAGACTCTGTGAATGAAGTTTGCTCCATTCACCTCTGGGCCTCAGGCCCTTTAACCCTTGGCTGAGGGTTAAGATCTACCTGGATTGGGGCAGCTGGGTAGCTCAGTGGATTGGGAACCAGGCCTAGAGACAGGAGGTCCTAGGTTCAAATCTGGCCTCAGACACTTTGTGTGGCCCTGGGCAAGTCACTTAGCCTCCATTGCCCACCCTTACCACTTTTCCACCTATGAGCCAATACACAGAAGTTAAGGGTTTAAAAAAAAAAAAAGATCTACTTGGATTAATCAGTGGGATAGATTCTTATTTCCTTACTTCCTCTCTCTCTTCTCATGCAAATAAACTTCCATGCAATTGACATGCAAAAGTCAATTTTGGTTTGAGATTATTCTTAATTGAGGATTGATAATAGTTCAATCCTCTGGTGACCATCTTTAATATATTGAACCCATAAAACCCCTTTTTAACCCTTACAGATGGTAAATTTGGAGGAAGCCAGGAAAGTCAGGAAACAGAGATGAGGAGGGAGAAGAGTCAAGGAAAATGACTGGAGTCTGGCTGGGTGACCCTGGGCAAGTCACTTAACCCCACCTGGCTAGCCCTTGCTACTCTTCTGTCTTATAACTGAGAAAATGCAAAGGTAAGGATTTAGAAAGCTGTGTGGGGCCTGTCAGTTGAGCACTGTAATAATTAAAAATAATATAGACTGATATTAAAAGGAGAAGTAATATTTTAATTAGGGCCATCTTGGTAAAATAAAGAAACGACCATGCGCCTGGCTAAGATCTATTTCAAAAATGCCATCATCAGCCATTTGCCTTCTGTACCTTCTCCTTCCTACCAAAGAGGAAGTCCCAAGCCCAACCTCCCAATTTAAGCCACGCTCCACCTTGGTACACATCATCATGTCAAAAACCGGAAACCCATTGAATCATGGAAAATGTAGTTTCAAAGTCCCCCAAACATCCACAGGAAGTCTGTCACACATCTAAGTATTCCAAGGCTCAAATGAGCCTCAAATACCTGTCCATGGAACCCCCAAAATTCCAAATAACACAGCATCTTGCTGGGGCCAGGAGGCCAGTGGATTCCAGAGCACATGGGGGGAGGGCAGGACCAGGGTGCAAGGCGTAAGAAGCCTAGATAGGGGTATGGCCAAACAAGATTTTGTATTTCATCTTGGAGGCAATAGGGAGCCATTGATGTGTATTGAGAGGCAGTAACACAGTCTGACATACGACTCAGGAAAATCACTTTGGCAGGGGAGTGGAGGATGGGCTAGAGTTGGGAGAGAAAAATTATGTGATTTACCCAGGTCCTTGGAGCTCAGAATTGCCCCCAAGCTGGACTTGAATTCTGGCCCTGTGATTCCTCATTTAAGGTCCGTGATATTGGCTCTCTTTGTGCTCCTGGTATTTTGTAGGATGTGTTAAAAACCATGGTTCTGAGGAGGAGCCTGGCAAAGGGGATCTCTGGGGGCCCACATGCTCTTAAGCTCTATGTTTGGGCAGGCTTGCTGAGCCCCTTCAGAGCTGCTCAACCACCTGGGGTGTCCACCCAGCTCTCCCCTTGGCTCCAAGAAGCTGTGGTCTGCACATGGCCAGGTGGGCTAAACCAGGCTGGGGGAGCCCCCCCCACCCAGATCTCATGGGTGAATGAGGGGCTTAGTCCCCGCCAAACATGAAGACATCTCCCAGTGAGACGGGCAGATGGGTGGGGCAGGCTGTGGGGATCCTTGGTGAGCCTCCTCCAGGGCGTGGCTGTGGGCTCCTCTTGGAGAGGGCTCCAAGACATTTCTTCCTGCCCTTCTGGATGGCCTTGATTTCCCCTGTGCCCTGGTCAGTGCTGAATGGCTTGTGTTCTGTCCTGGGGCCTGGGCAGGCAGGGGAGCAGGAGCCCCCCCCAGTGAGTGGCCGGCCCCCTAAAAGGTGTGTGGGAGGCACGCGGCATCTCTCACCTCTCACACTTCGCCAGGCCTGGCCTTCTCCCCACAGACCCAGCTCCAGAAGGAGCGGGAAGAATGACGCCATTTTTGCCCGGTGCAGGGGCAGACTGAGAGTCTTTTTTCCTCTTTGTATTCCGAGCCATCACTTACAGCCTGGCCTGGCTGGTGGAGGCTGCCCAATAAACGGTGATGGCTTCATTTCTTTGTCATAGTGGGTCCGGATTCATGCTTTCGTCCAGGATCGTCGGGTGGCAGAGGCGTCTGGGACTAAGACTAGGTGGTGGGAAACAGGCCTCCAGCGATCCCTTGCCCTGAGGCCGTCTGGCTCTGACTCTGAAGTGGCCCTGCTTTATGGACGGCATTCCGAGGTCCTGCCCCAGCGTCCACCCCAGAAGGAGCCCGCAAGTCCTCACGATTGAGATTTGTGGCACTGAAGCGACGCCTGAATCCCGTGAGAGCAGATGGGAGAGGGCGTTTTTAAAATTCCAACCTTAACCAGAAAGAAATGAGGAATCGAGTTCCGTGAGCTTTTGCAGTTTCCTCCACGTCCACGTCTTCTGACGTTGCTGTCGGGAAGAAAACTTGGCGTGCTACAACCACCAGCTTGGGAGGCCTGAACAAGGAGCACCATCTTCCGTCCACACGCATTTCAGTGGGAGCAAACGGGGCTTCCCAGGCATTCTCAGGCGTCTCCCCACAAAGCGAGGGTCTTCTTTCTTCTTCTGGGCTATGCGCAGAGGAGATGTGGAGCTCTCTCGCTGAGTGGGTGGCCATTTTCTGCTCTCTCCTTTTCTGTGCACCCCCTTTGCCGTTGGGCATCTTTAAAGAAAGGCTCTCCAGATGCTTTTTTTTGGTGGTTTAGCTTCATGACTGTTCTGTTTCTTTGCAGCAGCGGATAATTCTTCCTGTTCTCCATGCAGGCTTTCTTCTTCTTTTTCACCCTTCCCTCCTGATCTGGGATCCATTCTCAGGCAGAAGAGTGATAAGGGCCAGGCAATGGGGATTAAGCGTCTTGCCCAGAGGGGTCACACAGCTAGGAAGTGTCTGATTTGAACCCAGGACTCCTGACTCCAGCTTGGCACTCTATCCACGGTGCTACCTAGCTTTCCCCAGGTTTTCTTCTTGTTCACACGGTGGAGGACCACGGGCCTGGCCATGGCGCTCTCATTCTTTCTCTTTCTCCTTTTGGACTTTTCTCTTGCTTTTTCTCCTGCTTCCTCATGTGGAAAAGCCTAGTTTTACTACCCCACATTTAGTCCATATCCATAGTCTTACCTTCTATTCTTGATTAACTGCCTCGCTGACTAGAGCAATACCTTTTATGGCAGAGCTAGGCGGTGCAGCGGAAAGTGAGGTCAGGCTGTAGAACCCAGGAAGACCTGAGTTCAAATTCAGCTTCAGACACGTGCAAGTCTACTGACTGCATTTCCTCATACATAAAGTGGAAATAAAATGGATTGTTTTTTGTTGGGGGATGCCGCTGCTTTATTGAAAGAAAAGGGCAGTGAGACGGCTCTGAAGCCTGAAAGCGTCTAGAGGGAATTTCCAGAGCTCCCGGAAGCGCAGGCCCGCAGCGGGAGCTCTGGACGGGTGGTCAGACAGGGAACTCCCCAGGCCTGGCGTGAGGTTCCCAAGAGATAACAGGCCTGTGCAGAGCTTCGCAAACCTTCCCGAGCTACTTAAATGTTAACGATTTACCAGGCCATGTGGTAAATGTTTAATGACTGGCGAGCCAGGAAAAAAGTGTGGTCAGCACCCTTTGGAGTTTAACCTGCATCATCATCATCATCATCATCATCATTATTATTATTATTGTTGTTGTTTTCTTGCTAGCAGTCACTCTTAAATATAACAGGGTATGTAACAACCGTAGTAAGATATATGACTTGTTATGCATATGTAATAAATTATAACACACCTCCGTGGTTTGCCCAGTAACGAGGCCTCCTCCCCTCTTTGCCGGGTTGTGAAACCGAACCCCTGTTGCTTCCACTGGGGAAAGATTTCTGGAGGAAATGGAGTGAAGAATGGCTAGTTTCTGCCTGAACTGGGACTCCATCTGTTCCTTCCTGGGAGGTGGGCCTCTTTTCCTGTCCTGCGTCCCTTGGAGGGGTCCTGGATCCTGCCTTGTGCGTCACAGGCAAGTCCTTCACAGCTGACCATCATGCTTTGTTGCTGTTACGTGTACAACGTTCTCCTGGTTCTACTCATTAAAAAAAAAAAATCCTTACCTTCCGTCTTAGAATTAATATTGAGTATTAGTTCCAAGACAGAAGGGTGGTAAGGGTTACGCAGTGGAGGTTAAGTGACTCATCCAGAGTCATTCAGCTAGGAAGTGTCTGAGATCAGATTTGAACCCAGGTCCACCTGAGTCCAGGCCTGGTGCTCTATCTACTGAGCCACCTCACTGCCCTCCTTCTGTTCCCTTTTAATAACATTTTCTTCAGTATTCTCCTGTGACCAGGTGCCCAACAAAACATTAAATGTAATTCTGATGTATAGCATCTGTTGAATTCCCAGGGTAAGTACTTACACTGAACATTTAACAATCAGCTCCCCTGCATTCTTGCTTTTGTTTTCTTTGCTCTGTGTCAGTCATATAATCACAAAACCAAAGGCTGTCAGGGGGAACCTCAGTGACCACTTAGTGAGTCTGACAAACACCTCTAAATCCTCACCACTTTAATGTCTCCTTCATGCCATCTGGTCTTTGTTCTTAGGCTGCTAATGAAGGGGAAATCACTGGCTCTGGAAGTAGCCCATTCCACTCTGGGACATCTTTCGTGAGAAGGAAGGTTTTTTCCTAGAAGGGCTTCCTTATGGTTTCTGCCCTTGTTCATGGTGCTGCCCCGGGGTCCCACTGAGATACTTTAAAACCTCTTCCTACTGATAGCCTCTCAGATACATGTGACATCTCTTGTGTCTCCCACCCTGTGTGGCGTTGCTTTCTCCTGCCAAATATTGTGGTTCCCTCCAAGCCTCCAGCTCCCATGCCATGCCACACTGCCGCCTTTTGCATGCTCTCCTCCCTGTCACTGTCCTTCGGCCAGAGCGGCCCCAGCAAGGGGTTCTCACCACCGCCAGGGCGATAGAAGCAGATGCTGTATATTGAATGTGGAAGAAGCAGAGTTCATCCACTGAGTCTGAGCAACCTCTGGTGTCTTGACTTTCCTCCTGGCACTTGACTCTGGAAGAGAGAATGAGGGCAACAACCTTGTATGTACAAGTAAAAAGACATCCCTACCATCAGGATGCCATTTGGGTTCTTTTCTAGGACAAAGGATAACCAGCAGGTCATTGGTCCTGAAGAGCACAGACAATCTTTGACTTCCTTTTGTATAAACGGTACAGAGAACACCCTGAATATGGAGTGGCTGATTGATGGGATCACTGGGGCAGAGAAGGATGTTCAGTGGATTTAACATCATTCCAAATTGTCTTTCAGAATGGTTAGAGCAATTCATAGCTTTGCCAACAGTGTATTACTGTGTCTGTGTTCCCTTAGCACTTCCAACACCAACTGTTTCTGTCTTTGCCACTTTAAGCCATGAGGTGAAACATTTGAGTAGTTTCCATTTATGTTCTCTTATGAATGATTTGGAGAAATGTCTCAAATGGTTGATAAGAGTTTGCTATTTTCCTTTTGGAAATAATTCAGATTCTTTTAGATGTGGTCTCTCCTAATCCTTTTCTCTCTTGATCTCGTTGTTGCATTTTGACCCTGTTGAAGATGGCAGAGTAAACCAGAACAGCTCTGAGTCACCATGAGAATCTTCTCTGATCAATCAAAATATCGCCCCTAAATGAATAGGGGTGTGAAAGAACCAACAAGGAGACAGAGTGAAAGAACGTTCAAGAAAAGGAAAACTCAAAAGGTAGGTGGAGACCATCTGGGCCACTGGGGTGAGAGGGGATCAGAGCCAGCAAGAGGCTGTAGCAAGGAGGGAAGAGCAAGCCAAGAGCAAGCTGCACCCCTCCCCCCACTTCATCTGCTGTTCCGGGTTCAAAACCTAAACTCAAGCCAACATGTAGATCTTGAGATACTGTGGGGGCAAATAGTGTTCCAAGCCAACCCACACCCATTGAACTTTCAAACCTGTGGAGAAGTCTAAAGCCCCAGCCCAGAGAAGTCTGGGCTGAAGTGGGCTGATCCGTGTGGGCCCAGAATGAAGCCAGGAATCCCAGTCTGGGCTTGGGATGAGGACATAGTTCACAGTTTGAGGTGGCTGATAGTACTTAGGGGGTATGAGATCTTTTTGTCCAGGGCTCAGGGTAGAGCTCCAGGACAGGGTAATCAAGAGTGTGCTGGATAAGAACAAGTACACAGAAAGACCAAATACTTACACCTAAACCTAAGGCTATTATTTAAGTAGTTCCTGACCTGATCAAGATCAAAGTAAGAATAAAAGCTTATACTCAAGCCCGAGGCAAGTCTTTACACATCTCAAGGGTCAACTGAATGATCTTAGCCCTCAGACTATCACATCAGCCTCCAAGAACTGAAACTGGTAGAAATCTAGAAAACAGGCTGAGGATAACATCAAGGAAGGACTGAAGTTTAAGAGGGTCCCCCAACTTCCCAGAAAACAGAGCCTATCTATAATTAGATAGGGAAAATGAACAAACAACAACAACAAAAGCACCTAACTAAAGAATTTTTATGCAAAGAGTAAGGTACAGACACAGAAGGTGACAGTGAAAGCAAAGGAAACACATGCAAAGTCCAAAAGATGAATTGGATACAGACTCTGGAAGAACTCAAAAAGAACTTCAAACACCAATAAAGAGAGACAGAGGAAAAGAGAGGAAGTGAAATAAAAGTGATGCAACAAGAAATGGGCCAATTGAAGAAACAATAAAGCTGAATCAAAGGAATGATAAAAACAAAAACCAAGAGGAAAACATGAACTATCTCGCTGAAAAAACAACTAACCTAGAAAATAGATCTAGAAGAGATAATTTGACAATTATTGGACTACTTGAAAGCCATGATCAAGAAAAAACCTTGGATGTCATATTACAAGATTACAAAGAAAACTGACCAGAGATCCTTGAACAAGAAAATAAAATTGAAATTGAAAGAATTCACAGATCACCTCCAGAAAGAAATCCACAAATGACAACTTCCAGGAACGTAATAGCTAAATTCAAAACTACCAAGCCAAGGAGAAAATACTTCAAACGGCCAGAAAGAAACAATTCAAATATTAGGGAGCTACAATTAGGATCGCACAGAACTTAGCAGCTTCTACATTAAAGGATCAAAAGGCATGGAATATGATATTCAGGAAGGTGAAAGATCTGGGTTTACAATTGTAATGGGAATAGGCTGGAAAAGTTTAAAAGCAGATTTATGTAAGCATGTTAGGGAAAGTCTTTGCTGAAAGTCATGGACATTCTGAATAGAATGCAGGGGGGTAGGGGGGAGAGTGCTGAGCAACAGACAGACTGCCGAGCTGTGAGGGGTTCAGAGCAGAAGTGCAGTCTGCAGTCCCTTTTGACCTGGGATCTTGGAGGGTGGTGAAAAAAAAAAAAAGGCAGAAGACATCAATCCTGCAAGTCAACTCTGAGTAGGGAAGTGGCCTGTGATCTGGTGGACAGTTTGCAGACATCTCTCCCTACCTGGTTACTTTGGATCATTGGCTGTGGAGGAGTTGGTTCCTGGTATCCTGAAAACATCTCTGGAACAGTTGTGAGACCCCAAATTCAAGCCCTTTTCCTCAGGTCCTTAGCCAAGCTGTCAAAACCCGGCAGAAGCCAGGTTGGCTAAAGATCTTACCCTTTTTGACTCCAGTCCTGGGCAGTTAGATATAGTTTCACCTCACCCCCTCTCCTATCCCCTCATATTATAATTAAACTGTTTCTCTGTGTGTTTTCTAGTACTTTAAAGTCCTCATTGTATTTATTTAATACTCTGAAGTTATTCCAGGCTGGGTGCGGCAGAATGACAGTCAGGCTTAACTGTCATTTCTGTCAACGATCATTCCCCTTACAGTTAAACCTGGTTCTCTGGCTTGTAAAGTCTTACCCATTGTCCCTTCCTGTCTCCTATCCACCCAACTGAACCCACAAATAATATTTAAGTTAACTCCCCTGGTTTTCCCCATAATACAACCCAGAGTCACCTATCCAGCAAAACTGAGTTTATACTTTCAAGGAAAAAAATGGACATTCAGTAAGATAGTAGACTTCCAAGCATTCCTGAGGAATAAGCCTGACCTAAACAAAAAATTTGAAGTCCAAACTTGAGGCACAAGAGAAGTCCCAAAAGGTAAATAAGAAAGAGAACATTTAAGGGACTCATTAATGTCAAAATGTTTATATGTCTATATGGAGAGAGGATTTTTGTAATTCTCAAAAATTACTCAGTAGCAGAGAAGATAGAAGGAATTTACTCAGAAAGAGGGTGGAGAAGTAAGCTGATTATGATGATATGATGCATAATGGTGATATATGATGTTATGATGTGTATGTAAATGTGACAATATGAAACAATGCGTATAGATGCTATGATATGTAAAAAAATCAATCAAGACTGAATAAGAGGGTTGTACTGAGTGAAAAGGGAAGGGAGAGATAGAATGTGGTAAATTATATAACATAAAGAGGCATGAAAAATCATTATAGAGAGAAGAGGATAAGGGTGGTGACAGGCAGTGCTTAAATTCTCATCGTAACTGGCTCAGAGAGGAAAAACAAGTATACTCAGTGGCATAGAGACTTTTATCACCCTACAGAGAAGTAGAAGGGGAAAAAGACAAGGGAAGAGGGGGGAGGGAGAGGAAATTGGTGGGGGGGGGGTTGACAAAAAGCAAAACACTGATAAGGAGGAACAGAGAGAAAGGGAATAGAGCAAGATCTAAAGGGAATAATAGGATAGAGGACATTTTGACCCTGTTGTTTATTCAGTTCTTGAAAGTCTATCCTCCCTTTGCTACTCCAATAGGATTTGTTTCCAGCATTCATGATCTTTTTCTGGATTTAATTTTCTGTTTCTTTTTCTATAAGCTGCATTGCAGGTGGCATTGGGTGAGAACTTTGGAGAATTGCCAACAAAAGTGGCTGAAACCATAGCTCTCAGTAATTTCAGTAAGGACTGAAAAGGTTATTTGTGAGATTACATTCTATTTTACCACAATGTATCAGTCTCTGTGTACAATGTTCTCCTGGTTCTGCTCCTTTCACTCTACATCAATTCCTGGAGGTCTTTCCAGTTCACATGGAATTCCTCCAGTTTATTATTTCTTTGAGTGCAATAGTATTCCATCACCAACAGATGCCACAATTTGTTCAGTCATTCCCCAATCAAAGGGCAGCCTCTCGTTTTCCTGTTTTTTTTTTTTTTTTTTTTTTTGCCACTACAAAGAGCGCGACAAGTCTTAAAGTTCTATATAAATATTAGCTCGCATTTTTATTATCCTAAATCTGAACAGGCTAGAACAAGAGGCCAAATCAAATGCAATAAAACGGGGATAAATGGGAAGCCCTACATGTGGGTTTAAAAAAATCATCTTTGCAAGTGCAGAAGGGGCTGATATCAGTCTTATAGTCCCCAGGTCCTGCCACATCTGGGGTCCTGGATTTAGTTCCATGAGGCTCCTTCTCCCAATGACACTCACAAGCATGGGACCATCCATTGGAGAGCAGCTAAGGCTGGGAAGGAAAGGTCATGGCCAGCCCAGTGAAGATTGGTTGAAAGAAATGGGGATGTTTAGCCTGTACGATGGCAGGTTTAGGGGTGGTTGAATGGATTCCTTTGAGTATCTGAAAGGGAATATGGAGGTTAGACTAGACTGACTTTGCTGGTCCTCAGAGGAAAAATATTGAGAACCGAATTCTGGTCCATTCACTTCCCTGGACAAAAAATTTCATCACCACTCTGCTCACTGGGTCCCTGGCCTACATTCTCTTATTTCCTAGGTATTGGAGAAGGGGGTAGGGGAAAGAACTGAGGTTCAAGCCTCTGTCTTCCCCCTTGTGTCTCTGTTTCTGCCTATCACTGTCATTCACCCTCTCCTTCAGCTTCTGTGTCTGTATCTGTGTCAACATATCTGTCTCTGTTTATCTTTGTCTGTTCTCTTTACTCCCCTCCCTCCCTTCTTCCCTCCCTCCCTCCTTCCCTTTCTCTCTCCCCCACCTCTCCCTCTCCCTGTCTGTCTTTGTCTCTCTCTCTCTCTCTC
>NC_058135.1:877415-935582 GCF_016433145.1 Gracilinanus agilis | reverse complement strand
TCTCTCTCTCTCTCTCTCTCTCTCCCTGTCTATCTTTGTCTGTCTGTCTGTTTCTGTCCCTGTCTCTTCCTCCCCCTTCCCCCTCTCTCTGGCTCTCTCTCATCCTGTCTGTCTCTCTCTTTGTCTGCCTGCCAGTCTCTGTGTCTGTCTCGGTCCCTCCTTCTCCCTCTCCCCCTCTTTCTTCTTCCCTCTCCCTCCCTCTCTGTTTCTCTATGTCTGTCTCTCTTTCTCTGTCTCTCTGTCTGTCTCTGTTTCTGTCTCTGTGTGTGTCTCTGTCTCTCCCCCGACCCCCACCTCATTTTGCACTACAGTGACGGCCAGTGTTAAAAAGAACCTTTTTCTAAAAATTCGAGTTTTCAGGGGAAAAAAGGCCGGCGTTGCTTGGCAGACATGAGTTCTCCGCCCTGAGAGATCTTCCAGCAGAGGCTTGATGCTGTGCTCTCCCTTGGCAAGGATGCTATAGAGGAAACTGCTGTTGGCCCCATTAGACTTTGGACCTTGACTTCAACCCTTGATATGTCTTCCAACTCGGAGCTAGTCAGCCAGCACTTGAATACGTGTCCATTCTGTAAGTGTTCCTGGGTGGTGAGCCTCCAACTTACATCAGCACAGCTGGCCATTCACCTGCTGTGGACTTCAGAGGTTCTGGGGCTCGACGACTCCCAGACTGTTTGGAGCCCCCCAGTAGATGTCCATTCATTGTTCGCTCGCGCTACTGTACTGATCTCTGACGGGCAGCGTAAAACCCAGGAAGAGAGAAAGGAAAAGTAGGAGGAAGGTGAAGTGCAGATTTTGAAGATGTTTTTTGTTAATAGCCCCAAACTCTTTTTGCTCCTCCCATACATAACTATTAAAAACAATATTTCTACTAAGAGCTATGCAATGAATATTTGGGAAAACCTCGGCTTACCACTCTGTGATAGAATGTTTTGAAGTTATGGTTCTGCTTTCAATTTATTCTTTGTTGTTTGGTTCTGTTTGACTTTTCATAACCCCAATTGGGGGTTTCTTGGCAGATATGGGAGTGGCTTGCCATTTCCTTCTCCAGTTCATTTTACAAATGAGGAAACTGAGGAAAATGGGGTCAAGTGACTTGTCCAAGATCACATAGCTAATAAGTGTCAGAGGCTGGATTTGAACTCATGAAGATGAGTCTTCCTGATTCCTAGCCCAGTGTTCTATCCACAGGGTCACCTAGCTGCCCTCAATTTATTCTAGTATTGTTTTTAAACTCTCCCCTTTAGAATGTGAACTCCTTGAAGAACAGGGATTGTCTTGTAACCGGCACTTTAAACATAGTAGGTACTCAATGAATGCTTGTTGACTGACTCTTCTAAAAAAAGAGCTGTCACAGGAACCCCATAAATCTGCTTCCTGAGGATGTCACAAGAGTGCTGAAAATGAGGAGACAAGGGAGGTGCTCTTGTCAGACCCTCTGAGTTCTAGAATTCCCAGGCTTTCCATAGGAAATCTCATGTGCCCTATTTGGCCCCTGGCTGTCTCTTCTATGCACTGTGAGGGAAACCAATGCCAATTGATATACTGAATATCAGTAGGGCTTAATTTCCCTTTTTAAAAGACAAAAAGGAACTAGCACTAGGAACTCTCATGATTCCCCTCCTAATTTAACAGATTGCCCCAAAGAAATCAAGTGATTTGGCTTACATCACTTTATGTCAAATGAGTTATAGAAGACCATAATGTTAGGTGGAACATGTCATAGTGAATGCTCAGGATCCTAAAGAAAAGGTCCAATACGTGGCCCAAGCAATGTTATGGGAGGTGTCATGATGTTCTGAGAGGGTCTTTTTATAATGGAGAAATTAAAATTCAATATTGCATCGACACCATGATCTCACTGATGTGGGCGTCCATTTGGATGCAGAGGCTAGCACTCTGCCTATGACCACCTCTCCTCTTGGGAGGGACTTTGGTCCCACCTTTTGCAAGAGGAATTCCTTTGTCTTCTGGCCATCTATCATCCTACTGTTAGCACCTTCCTTCCCTCTGAGATTACCTTCCGTTTACACCGTCTATGGCTCCCCCATTAGAAGATGACGTCCGGGAAGACAGGGGACATTTTTGTTAACCTTTTTTTAAAAAGTTCAACCTTATTTTATTTTCAGTGCCAAATTCTCTCCCTCTCCATTCCCCTCCCTCACCCATTGAGAAGGCCAGGAAAATAAAACTCATTACGAATAGATATAGCCATGTAAAACAAATGTCCACGTTGATCATATTCCACGTTAAAAAAGCAATCAAAAGAAAGAGAAGAAAGTCTACTTTGATCTGCACTTTGAGTCTATTAGTTCCTTATCTGGAGGTGCACAGCATGTTTTATCATGAGTCCTTTGGAACTGTATTGATCAAAGTCACTAA
This sequence comes from Gracilinanus agilis, assembly GCF_016433145.1. Taxonomy (NCBI): domain Eukaryota; kingdom Metazoa; phylum Chordata; class Mammalia; order Didelphimorphia; family Didelphidae; genus Gracilinanus; species Gracilinanus agilis. The sequence goes on along the minus strand of NC_058135.1, from coordinate 933,203 downwards.
GTCTTTCAGAATTAATTATCTTTACGAGGTTGTCATGACCGTGTATGTTGTTTTCCTGGTGCTACTCACTTCACTCCTTGTTAGTTTATACGGGTCTTTCCAGACTTTCCCGAAACCATCCTTTTCACTGTTTCTTTCGGCACGATGATATTCCATCACATTCATATGCCATAACTTGTTCAGCTATATGTGAGCATGATGGGCATTCCCTCAGTTTCCAATTCTCTGCCACCCCAAAAAGAGCTGTGATAAATATTATCTGTGTGAATATAAAGAATACATATGAGCTGTTCTCCTCTTTCTTTGATCTTTTCAAGTATAGACTAAGTAGCTGCATCACTGGATTAAAGGGTAGATAAAATTTAACAGCTTTGGGGGCATGATTTCAAAATTGCTTTCTCAGAATCATTGACTAATTCACAGCTCCACCAATCTGATGGGATGAGAGATGATACCTCAGAGATGTTTTAATTTGTAAATGTAAATTTATGTAATTTTTACTGATTTAGAGTATTTAAAAAAGATGGCTATTGATTGGTTTTCTTCCTCTGAAAACTGCCCGTTTTGACTCCTTGACCATATATCAACTGGGGAATGTGACACTTATTCATATAAATTCGATTCAGCTCTCTATATAGCTTAGAAATGAGACCTTTACCAGAGAAACTTAATATAGAAGTTTTCCCCCCAGCTTTCTACTTTTCTACTAATTTTAACATATTTGCTTTGTTTGTGAAAAAACTTTTTCATTTTTTGTAATCAAAAGAATCCATTTTATTTCCTATGAACTTCTCTATGTCTTATTGAGTCATGAACTCTTCCTCTACCTACAGATCTGACAAGGAATTTCTTCTTTGCTCCCACAATTTACTTTTTATATCACCTTTTTTTGACTAAATTATGTACCCCTTGGTATATGTTTTCAGACATTGGTCTATACCTAGTTTCTGCCAGATTGTTTTCTAGTTTTCCCAGTAGTTTTTGTTCAATGATGAGTTATTGCCCCAAACTGAGATCTTTGATTTTATCCAGCACTGGGCTGCTGTGCTCATTTGCTTCTGTAGGTCATGGACCTAATCTGTTACACAAATCAATCTCTCTATTTCTCACCAAGGCCAAATTATTTTGATGATTAGTTTTGTAGTACAGTTTGAAATCGGGTGCTGCTAGACCCCTTTCCTTCTCATTTATTTTTTCATCGATTCCTTGGAGATTTGTGACCTTTGATTCCTCCTTATGAATTATATTATTGTTTTTTCTAGCTCTATAAAGTAAGTTGTTAGTAGCTTGATTGGCATGACACTGAATAAGTTTAATTTAGGTAGTGTTGTCATTTTATTACATCAGCTGGGCCTACCCAGGAGCAATAATATCTCCTCCAGTCATGTAGGAGTGCCTTTATTTGTATGGAGAATGTTTCATCATTATGTTCAATTAGTTCTTGTTTGTGTGTTGACAGGTAAACTGCCAAGTATTTTATATGTTTGTAGTTATTTAAATGGAATCTCTCTTTTTTAGCTCTTCCTCCTGGATTTTGTTGGTAATAAACAGAAATGGTAATGATGTGTGTGTGTTTATTTTACATCTTGCCATTTTGCTGAAGTTGTTCCTCTAGTTTTTTAGTTGTTTCTCTAGAGTTCTCTAGTTAAACATACCCACCAAGAATGAGAGTTTTCTTTCCTCATTGCCTAATCCTTTTATTCTCTTTTTCTTGTCTTAACTAGCTGTAACTAACATTTCGAGTGCAATATTTAGTAATCCTGGTGATGAAAGACAACCTTGCTTCACCCCTGATCTTATTAGAAAGACTTTTAGCTTGTCCCTGTTACAGGTAATGTTTGCTTTTGGTTTTGGATAGATACAACTTATCATTTTAAGGAAGGTGTCATTTATTCCTGTGCTTTCTAGTACTGAGAGATCCTTTCCCTGTCTAAATTGCAATTATAGAGAGGGATAGAAATAGGAAATAGAAACAGAAGGAGAAGGGGCAAGGGGAGATGCTTAGGAGTGGAAACCCAAAGGTTTCCATCAAGTGATGGACCCCATAGAAATAGAGAAGAGGGCACCCCAAAATCCCTCTGCCCTTCACCCCTTTCTCCAATCCCTGAATTGTGAATAATAAAAGCCATTCATTAGTCAGAGAGTGTCCAGAGTGCCTGAGAGACAACAAGGGAGAGGGGAACCACAGCTGGGTCTGACTGCCTCCTTCTTGGAGCCAGACCACCCACTGTGAAGTTGACTGACCTTGGGGGAGGCTTGTGTGAGCCCCACCCTCATTCAGAATCGGATTGGGGTATCCCATACCTCATCTTATAGCGAAGCCTTGCCCCCAACTCCTGTGGGGCAGCACGAACATCCAGGTCACTCAGTTTTAGGGTGACACCCCCTCGAAGTCTCCCAGAGTATATTTGGTGGGAGGGGAGAGCTAGAAAAAAAGTATTCAAGTGAGAGCTAAAACTCCCCACTGCCATCAAGGGTGGCATGTGATGCTGCTGAAAATAGTGACCTGGGTAGGAAAGCATCCCATTACTGTGACCATGAACTATAAATAGCTCAACATAGCTGGAAAATGAGTTTTTGCTCCATTAGATCAACTTGGAAACAGCCTATTAAATGCCCCTCTGAACAATGCCATGTTCCTCCCTGCTGTCAACTACTCCTGACAAGACACGGCATGCTCCTTCTGAGAACTTTGGGCAGGTTCTCCCAAGGCATTGGGTGGGGCCCTGACCAATCCTGGGATGGCAAGCCTTCGAGGAGGAATGCTTGGACTGTGGGTGTGCCCAGCACAGTGTGAAGCCCAGGAATGCCAGCCTTCAACGTGGAAGTTCTGAGAGTTGCTCACCAGGAGCCTGGGAATACCAGGCTTCAAGGAGCCTTCTAGAGAGAAAACAAAAATTCATCAAAGTCATTCAATACATTGGGGGAAAAAAACACCTGACTGAGGGTTTGATGAATTGGCCCCAGGAATTTGCCCAGCCCTGGGTTCCTTCTTGTCATTTTTCTTGATTGGTCTTGATTCTGTGACCCAAATTCAGTTTTAAAATAGCCTGGACACAGAGAATATGCCAAATAAGGGAGCTGAGAAGATACTTTTCACTGCTCTATCACAGAAGACAGACTACACTAAGTTTTTTTCAATATATTAAATGATTTTTCAGAATTTCTTCTTCTTCTATTCCTCTTTCTCTTTCTTAAAAAACTTGGTTTTTCAGGCAGTGGTGTCAAACTCAACAGAACCAGGGGCCATAAAACCACATGCTGGGATCCCTATGGGCCACAGAAACCATAAGCTGACATTATCTTTGGTGTATTGTATTAAAAAAAAATGTTGCTAATTATTTCTCCATTACATTTTAGTCTAGTTAAATGAAATCGGTACAGAGAGAATTCTCCATGTTTGACAAGTCATATAATGGATGGTGAAGGTTGGATGGGGGTGTTTAGGAGGAAATCCAGGCAATGTAAAAGCAAAAAACATCAGGAACTTCGAATTTAAAAACTGGACTGCCTGGATAAATGAGGGGAGGCAATAAGAAAGCCATTTCCCAAGGTTTTTACAAATGTACAAATTTTTACATTTTCTTAAAGCAAAATTCAATTTCCAAAAAGCCTGTGATTGAAAATCAGCTGTCAATCTTTGCAGTAACTATTTACTCTTTTCCCCTCTAAGGTTACTTTCCGTCTGTTCTGTATCTATCTAGTATATTCCAGTATTCGTGTATCATTCCTTATATTAGACCGCAGGCTCCTTGAAGGCAGAAAGTGGCTTTTTATTTTGTGTTCCCACAGAGCCTGCTGTTTCAGTGCTCACTTAGGGAGCACTTCAGAAGGACCTAGAATTGAAGATTACTTAGAGGGACCACGCTGCTTCAGAGCAGTTCATTAGGAAAAAAAAATCCACATAGCAAAGAAAATAGAGATTTTTCTTTTCAATTATATTAATTCTGGTTTATTGTATTTAAAGTGCATTGGAACAGAAAAATAGTCTATAATACTTTTTTGCATCAGTTGAAAGGTCTGAGCTCTTCTAATATTAAATATTTATGGGGGGGACAGCTAAGTGGCTCAGTGGCTTGAAAGCCAGGCCTAGAGACAAGAGGTCATAGGTTCAAATCTGGCCTCAGACATTTCCTAGCTGTGTGACCATGGGCAAGTCACTGTTGCCCAGCCCTTATTATTCTTCTGCCTTGGAACCACAGTGTTGATTCTAAAAGGTAAAGGTTTAAAAAAATATTTACTGATGTAGTAGGAATAGGCCTTATGGGTAGGGGAGAGGATGAGGTTGTCTTAGAGAAATGTCTGAAATCTTTTAATGCCTCAGATGTCTCCCAGAAAGTCAAGCAGCCTTCTAGCAGCTTACTGTCATGGAATGTCTCTGAAGAGTTAGGAGATGAGTGTCCCCTAATACACTGCTGATGGAGTTGTAAATTGACCCAAACATTCTGGAAGGCAATTTGAAATTATGCCCAAAGGGCACTAAAAGACTGTCTGCCCTTTGATCCATCCATACCACTGCTGAGTTTGTACCCCAAAGAGATCACAAGGGGAAAACTTGTATGAAAATATTTATAGCCGTACTCTTTGTGGTGGCAAAAATTTGGAAAATGGGGGGGGTGTCAATAAATTGGGGAATGGCTGAACAAATTATGATATTTGTTGGTGATGGAATACTATTGTGTTAAAAGGAATAGTGAACTGGAGGAATTCCATGTGAATTAGAAAGACCTCCAGGAACTGATGCAGAGTGAAAAGAGCAGAGCCAGAAGAACATTGTACACAGAGACTGATACACTGTGGTAAAATAGAACATAACGGACTTCTCTACTAGCATCAATGCAATGACCCAGGACAATTCCGAGGGACTTATGGAAAAGACGCTACCCACATTCAGAGGAAGAACTGGGGGAGCAGAAACGCAGAAGTAAAATGTAGGATCAATCACGTGGTTCGATAGGGGTGTGATTAGGGTTTTGGTGTTAAAAGATCGCTCTACTGCAAATATGAATAACATGGAAATAGCTTTGGGACAACGATACATGTAGAACCCAGTGGAACTGCTTGTCAGCTTCGGGAGGGGGAAGGGAGGAGCATGAATCATGTAACCACGGAAAAATATTCTAATAAAAAAAGAGAAAAAAAAAAAAAGGAAGTGAGTGTCCCAGAGCAGCCCATGCACAGCTGTGGCAACAGATGGCAAATAAAGAATCTGGACAGATGACTGGAGCAAAGGAGGTCGTTAAGGAAACGTATAATGTATTCCAATGGAGGAGGAGCCGGCCTTGGGGCAACAGCCGCCCCTCTTCCATCTCCATTGCCTGGAGGAAGTGAGGCCATCTCTGGGATGGAGTGGCGGTCCCAGGGAGGAGGAGGAGGAGCGTGCAAACAGCTGAGCTCCCAGATCCAGGGGGACATTTCACGTAGTTGAGGGACAGACCCCAGGAAAGGCTGGATTCCTGTATCCCAGCTATCCGAGCGATCCTTCGCTGGGCCGTCAATGCCGTCCGCACGGGGAGCAAAGACACCGCACACGGGCTGTTGGGAGACGCCATGGGTCCAGGGCACGGGGATGCTGGCTCCGGAGTCGGAGGGTTTGGGCTTGAATGTGGCTTCTGCCACCTTCTCACTGTCAGTCACCTGGGCTGCTCCGTGAGTGCGGTGGACTTGGGCTGTCCCCTCCCGGTCGCTGCGCCTCAGCTTCCTCATCCACAGAAGGGGAGCTCGGGCCGGAGGATCTCTCCAGTCGATGCCCCGGCGTCCGGCTCTGGGGTTCCTGCTCTGCCTCGCCGGTGGCCCGGGGGACATCGCTCAGCTGCCTCATCTTTCTCTCAGACTGGACATGCCCAAAGTGAAACTCTTCTTCCCTTAAACCTCTCCCTTTCTTCCAAAGTTCAGACGCTTCCTAGCCATGTGACCATGGACAAGTCATTTCACCCTGTTTGCCTCAGCTTCCTCATCTGTAGAATGGGCTGAAGAAGGAACTGACCAATGGCTCCAGTATCTTTGCCAAGAAAACCCCAAAAGGGGTGAAGAGGGGTCAGACAAGATTGGGAAAGGCCTCCCCCAGAACATTTCTATTGAGAGGCCTGGCATATGCTTCTAAGCTGGCGTGAAGCCCGATTCTGCCTCTTCATGGGCCATGGGCTGGCTGTCAAGCTCGCTTTAAGCTCTTTGATCCCATCCCATAGCCGGCAGTCCTACCACAGTTCTCATGCCCACCCACCCCTGCTCTTTGTTCCAGCTCAGCTGGCCTCTGCCCATTGCGACAGCCTTCTGATCCGTTTCCCTTCTTCCTGGCTCGGGAATCCCTTCGTAAGGCACAGCTCTGCTCATGCTGTTCCCTGACAAAGAACAGATTCGTTGGCCTGCCCTTTAGGGTCCCTCCCGGTCTGGCTCCAACCTACCTTTCCAGATGGATTTCAGAGTCTCTTTTACATCATTATGTTTCAGCCAAACTCTACTTCCAGCTGAACTTGACAACTTCATCTCCAGCCTCTGGGCATTTGCACAAGCCGTCCTCTCTGCCTACCGTTCTCTCCCGGTCTTTCAGGGCTCCGCTCAAGCACTCTGTCTTCCAGGAGGGCTTCTCCATGGCCCGCTCTTTGCGTTCTCTCCCTCAAGGGAGCTCAGATAGATTTCTGGCTCCAGAGCTGCCTCCTTTTTGTTTCTGGGTCACCAGGGCCTCCTTTCGTGCCTCGCACAGAGAGGGTTCCGGGAGTGTTTGTTCTGCTGAATGACGTCGGGTCGGTGGGGTTCTTGGTGACCTCCAGCCCAGCCTTCCTTTCCCTTCATTCTTCCCCAGTCGTCTGGGTGTGCATCCTTGGAGTGGCTGCTCACCCTCCCTCGCCCCACGGAGCCGGCCAGGCTCCTCGCTGTCTCTCAGATTGGGCCCTCCCTTCTGTCTGGGCGGCTCGGTGCCGTGGAATGATGGACTTGGGGCGAGAAAGACCCAAGTTTTCCTCAGACAGGGACTGACTGTATGGCCCTGGGCAAGTCCCGTAAGTGCTCTCTGCCTCAGTGTCCTCATCTGTAGAAGGGGGATGATAACCCCGCCTGGTCTATAGAGTTGTTGTGAGGCTGAAGTGATAGCCTGTGTTTAAAATGTTTCGCACGCCTTAAAGTGCGCTGAAACCGTTCGCTGTAAATGGGCTCTGACAAAACCCTCACCTCCGGGCTTTATGACGTGAAGTATCAGTTCCAAGGCAGAGGACGGATGAGGCCAGGCAGTGAGCTTCAGTGACTTGGCCAGGGTCACCCAGCTAGGACGCAGCTGAGGCTAGATTTGAGCTCCCTCAGGACCTCCTGTCTCTAGGCCTGGCTCTCTACCCACGGAGCCATCCAGCTGCCCCCTGCATAGGGTTTTAATTGGCCTTCCTCCAGCCTCTGCCCCTTCCCCTGCTAACACAAGTGGTATTCCTAAAGGGCAGCTCGGACCCCGCTATTCGCCTGCCCAGGAAGCCCCAGGAGTTCCAGATGGACACACTCTCTACCTTCGCCTAGGCTCGCCTCGTGGCTGAGCCAATGTTCCAGCCGCTCCCCCTTGCGCTCCCGTCCTTGAGTTTTGCGATGGAGAGTTCCAGAGGCCCCGGCCTGCGGCCTCCTCGGCCTTCCCTCTGTGACCCTTCAATCTTACTCTAAGCACCATCTTGTAGCTGGGCTTCCCTCACAATCCCCTTGGGAGATGGGGGCGGGGGAGGGGACCCCCCAACCTCTCTGCTGGCCCCCAGCCTCATCTCCGAAGCCCCCTCAGACAGCTGCAATTGTACGTCCCGTCAGGGCCAGGGCCGAGCTCGCTGGCCTTCTCCTCCATTCCTCCCCTCTTTCCCCCTTTCCCTTAGTCATGGGGAGAGGCACCCCACCTCCCGGCCCGGGCCATTCGCAACCTCTCACCCTCGTACTCCCACACCCAATCTTGCTAAGGCTTGTTGGCATTGCCTTTGTCCCGGCTCTCCCACGAGCCCTCTTCCCTCCTCTGGCCTCCCTTCCTGCCTGGCCTGCTGCCCTAGCTCACCGGCTGCTCTGCCGGCCACAGCCAAGCCCCTCCTTGGGGCTGTCAGGGTGCCTTCCTGAAGCTCACGTCCGAATGGGCCCTCCTCCCCTCGCGGCTCCCCATCACCGGCAGGATCAAACACAAAATCCTCCCCCAGAGCCCCAGCACGCGGCCACGGAGGGGACAATCTATTGCTGACTGGGCCAGGCTAGGCTGTCCTGGTCCTCCCGGCTAAGTGATGTGGCCCCCTGATGCAGAGCCCTCGGGGGGGCGGGGGGGAAGCTGTCCGAGGCCAGTTTGGGAGCAGGGCCAAAGGGAGGCCTCACCGATTCAGGGGCACGAGGATGCGGGAGGAAGTGGTACAGAGCCTCGGCCGAGGGGCGTCACCTCATACGGTTTAATGGTTGCAATGGGGCTGCTGGTCGGTGGGAAGGAGGAAAGGGAAATCCAGACCCATCAAAGGAAAAATTCAGACCCTGTGAAGGAAATTCAAGAGATGGGGGCAGTCAGGGCAGAATTTAAGTCGCCCTCTTTGGAACTGTGGTCACCCAGGACAGTTAGACGGATACCCTCTTTCACCAGACCTTCCCAAACGAGGCCCAGCTTCGAACCCCCAGCGTGCTGCGTGATGCCATGGCGAGTGGACAGCCTCCCTTCTCTCTGGGCCAGAATCGGGCTCTCTGAATCAGCTTTGCTCATGGAAAAACTGAGGCACTGATGCATTAGATGATGTGTGACTTGAAGATGTCCAGTGAGCTGGAAATGTCAAAGGCAGGCACACTCTTCTCGCGTCCGTGGGGCGGGTGGATCAGAGAGCTCCTCCAAGCTGGGTGGCAGGATGGCCCCGGTCCCCATGAGGCCTTCAGGGCAGAGGTTGGGGTGTAAAATGGGCTGAAGTTTTTCATCCTGTGTTTGTGTAGTGAATATAGCAATGCTGGGCGGCTGGGGGTGCAGTGGATAGAGCACCAGGCTCCATGATGGCTTTGGACACTCATTAGCGGTGTGACTCTGGGAAAGTTTCCTTCTCATCTTCCGACAGCATCAGTATTATGTATTGGTTCCAAGGCAGAAGAGCAGTTAGGCAAGGCAGTGGGGGCTCAGGACTTGCCCAGGGACGTGTATTTTAGGATAGACTTGAACCCAGGGCCTCCTGTCCCTAGGCCTGGCTCTCAATCTATAGAGCCCCCTATCCCCCCCTCCCCACCAAGCTTCTTAAGCCTGCTTGCCTCAGTTTCCTCATCCATAAAATGAGCTGGAGAAGTGAATGGCAAATCACGCCAGTATCTTTGCCAAGAAAACTCCAAATGGGGATTTGTCGAACCACAACAGGATGTAGATGGGAGACCTCCGAGCTCCATGCTCATGTGATTCAGGGCTGGGCTAATTTGCACATCCCAGTGATATGACGGGGGTGAACGTGTAGTGCAAAGGGGCTTGCTGCAGTGCAGGGGAAAGAGTGGTAGATGGTATTAGGCCAACCCAAGGGACCTTTAGCCAGGAGTAGAAGTGGGTATGTATAACAGGAGTCCTGCACCTAAGCTGAATGAGAAGAAGCTGATGAAACTCTCTCACTAATAAAAGCCAAGATCCCTTTAAGATCAGGACTCTGTGCCTCTCCCCTGGGAGATGGAAACAATTCTATTGGACAGTTGGTGAAGCCACCGGGAAGAAGGCCGACACATCCTGAACCTAACTGTTTAATAAACTTTATCAGCTGGAGCTAATAGTCTGATCTGACTGCTGATGTTACTTGGCCTTTGGTAAAGGTAAAGGCAATGACTTCAAAGATCTTTAAGCTTGAAGATTAAATGGGTTTATTGGTAATAAATCGGATCAGGTAAAAGGGAGTTGGAAAGTGGGTCAGGTAAGCTAAGATCTTGAATAAATAATTTCACTAAACTACTTTAGAAGGGGGCAGCTGAGAAGCTCAGTGGATTGAGAACCAGGCCTAGAGATGGGAGGTCCTGGGTTCAAATCTGACCTCAGACCCTTCTAACTGTGTGACCCTGGGCAAGTCACTTAACCCCCATTGCCTAGCCCTTACTACTCTTCTGCTTTGGAGCCAATACATAGTATTGATTCTGAGTGGTTTGCCATTTCCTTCCCCAGCTTGAGAAACAGAGGCAGACAAGGTTAAGTGACTTGTCCAGGGTCCCACAACTAATAAGTGTCTGAACCAATGAAGATGAGTCTTTGGGAACCCAAGCCCAGTGCACCGGCTAGCTGTCATAACCTCGTTTGAGCACTGAAAGTTCTTATCGATTTAAACTATATGGTTACCTTTGGTTTTTCCACCCACTGTCCCCTCGCCCCTTCCTTCCTTGTAACAAGGAGAGCCTGTTATGGGGGAACTATTAGGAGCAGCCAAGGGGCCTAGGCAGATGCTGATGATGGTATATGATTAGGGAGAGAGTCCCAAGCCACGGCTCTTTGTGAGTGAGATAAGCTCCCACACCAGCAGGGTCAGGTCTCCTTTTAGCCCCAAGATTCTCCGCCACGGCCCAGAGGCTGGGAACCAACCCAGCCAGTCACATAGAAATGTTTCCAGGCAGCAGATTGAGACTTCCTGAAACCTCAAACTGAAGATAGCTCAACTGGCTTGGAAAGGCTCGCTCAACTAAGGTTGTAATGCCCATCTGACTGTTATTAATTAGACGGCTGACCATAAGGCAAGCAAGGCTCCAAGACTGTTTTGGTTTAGGTTAACCAGGGCTTCTTTGTCATTAAACACAGGGAAGGGAAGGGTGGGTAAATGGGTGAAGGAAACCCTAAGAGCTTGCCTAAACTGTTGGTGTTAATCAATCTGGAAGCACTGGTTGAGTATGAGAAAGCCTTCGCTTTGTTGCTGAGCCCAGAGACTGGCAAGCCCCTGGGTCCTTTGCTGCTGTTCTTGGTTGTAGCCGTTCTCACTAGCTGGCAAAGTAAAGTAAGGATGTTGTCTATGCCAAGGAAGTATTGAATATTTGGCTAACAGTTGAATTAGCCCTACCTGCCTAACAGAAACTCACTCCCAAACCCCCCTGGGGCCCCAAACACCCTCCAGATGAGTCAGAGAAGTGAGGCTCCCAGGGGTTTGAGGACCCCCTTTTATACCCTGTCCTTAACTGTCACCCTGGCACACGCCCTGGGTGCTCTGCCAGCTTCTGTGTTCCAAAATGGCAACTGCCAACTTGCACCCCCAGAAATATGGCTACTCATTTCTGCATATTACAAGGCAAACCAAACCAAAGCAAACCACGGGCTGACCAGTACATGGCACGTTGCCCATTTGTAGCCCCCACCTTTCCCAGGACGAGGAAAGCCTGTTTCCTTGTCATTTCTCCCGGGTGAGATTGTTTAGTGAGCCCTTGTCCAGAGTTCATAAGTCAATTGATGACTCTGGGTCTGAGTTTCCTTATCTGTGATAACTGGGGCAGTGCCCACTGTTCGGGGGTGGGGTGGGGGGCTCTTAGCAGATCTGGTCGACGGCTGCTGGAGCTGTTGAGTGCCATTGAATGGGGAACAGTTAAAGGTCCGCCACATCTTTGACACCATTATTTCTTCCCAAGTTGGGCCACCTTTCCCCGCGGGAATGAGAAGGAGCCTGGACATTTAACAAGGAATAAAAAAGAAGTGGCCCTGCCCAGGGCTTGGGGGTGGGTGGCTGGGGGTGGTGGAGACTATTGAGCAGACAGACAGCTCAGATAAGCCTAGGAGACTAAGAGTAAGTTGGGGGCAGAGCGGGGAGGAAGCTGGCTAGCTCTTCATTGCTGGTGCTAAGAAGGAGATTTGAACTCTTGCCCGGCTCCTTAGGCATCTAAAAGGCCTAGAAGGAGTGTTGGGTCAGGCCTGGCCAGAGGGCAGATAATGGCCAAGCAGAGATGGCTCCAGAATGCCCGAGGGACCATAAGCAGACAATCCCTGGAGGCTGGAAGCAGCTTCAAGGATCATTTCTCTTCGACAATTTACCAACCAACTCCCCCAGGATGGGTAGTTGGCCCAAAAGGGAGAGGACAAAGTGTGCCTCCTTCCCTTCTGGCTGAGCTGGGCCCATGGGTGGGGAACAGTGCATTGGGGTTCTCCCTGCCCTCTCGCGTTTTCATTCCGCTTCCTGGAATGGATCTCTGGGGAAGGGAGAGAAATATATTGAGAAGAAACGTGATGCCGAGTCAGAATGGACCCGTCAAATATCTTGTAAAGGAGTGAAATAGGGATCCAAGCCTTCGGGAAAATGGAGGAAGAGCCTCATCCTTGGGGCCGGGTGTCAAGGAGGCCGCGACAGAGGGATTTCCTATTTGGGTCCATTTCGAGGAGTGTCGCAGCTCACACATCGCTAGCCCTTTTTTGGGATGAGGGCAGAGCAGGCCTGCTCAAGGCTAGAGAGCTGAGGGCTGCCGGGTGGTCCAGTGGAGAGAGAGCCATGTGTGGGGTCAGGAAGACTCATCTTCCCCAGTTCAAATCTGCCCTCAGATAACGTATTAGCTGTGTGGCCCCCGGCCAGTCATTTCACCCCGTTTCCTCAGTTTCCTCATCTGTAAAATGAGCTGCAAGAGGAAAGGCAAACTCTCCAGTGTCTTCGCCTAGAAAAAGCCCAATGTGGTCAGGACGAGTGGTATTCTTGCGTGATCAGAGCTCCATCTGGTGGCCAGCAATCTTAGTCCAGGTGCTCGTCCCCTCTGGCCCAGATGACAGCAGTGGGCAGACTCCTAGGCGGTGTCCTCCTCCAGGCCAGCCTCCACACTGCTGCCGGCCCTTTTACGAGCACGATTGACCAAAGAACTCCCCTGCTCAGTGAACGAACTCTAGGGCTGCAATAAGGAAACGCCTCTGGGTAGATGTGGAAGATTTCTGTAAACCAGCCCCAACCTATCTTGGGCAGCGAGGGGGCAGCAGCGAGGGGGCACGGCAGACAGAGCACCAGGCCCCGTGTCAGCAAGAATCATGTTCCTGAGCCAAATCTGGCTTCACACTTACTGGGACCCGGGGAAGGTCACTTCACCTTGTGTGCCTCAGTTTCCTCACCTGTCAGATGAGTCAGAGAAGGAAACGGCAAAAGCTCCAGTATCTTTGCCAGGAAAACCCCAAATGGGGTCCCAAAGGTCTGGACGTTGTTGGATCATGCAGCCTCCTCCTGGACTCTGCCATCTGGATAACCTTCCCCGCAGCCCCTCATCTCCTCTTTTTGTGCCTGGTCTCCCTTCACACCTAGAATGCGCTCCCTCCACCTCTCAGATGCCCTTTCCCTTGAAATGTGGCCCAAGCACCTCATTCGACCCAACGAAGGTCTTGCTGCTTTGTCCGAATGGAAGAGACGCCGTGGGTTAGAGCTGCGGACCCGGTGCCTGCTTTAGACGCGTCCTAGCTGTGGGACCTTGGACAAGTCACTTAACCTCAGTCTCCTTAACTGTTCAATGGGGGTAATAGTAGCATCTCCCGTGCAGGGTGGTCACGAGGAGTAAATGATACGACCTTTGTAAAATGCTTTGCAGGGTGCCGGGTAGACCCTGTCTAAATGCTAGTTCCCTTCCCTTCTCCAGCCGCCAGGACCCCCTTTCAGACTCCTCTCGGTTTGCGGCTTTGCACACTTCCTTGTTGGGTCCCTGCGGCTGCGTTTGATCCTGTAAAATGGCCGGGGAGCTGCTCTCAGGAAGGCCTGCAGGTAGCGTGCTGCTCCGCCCAGTGGCTGCCATTCAGCGCGCATGGCTGGCCAGGGAGCAAGAGGAGCCCAGAGCGCTCACCAGCAGGCCGGACGGAGCCGCTTTACGGCCCGAACCCTCCAGCCAATCAGCCGCCTTCTTCTCCTTCCCAACATCCCGAGTCTCTGCCCTTCTTCCGGCCGGGTTTCTGGTCTCCGGAGTCTCCTCTCTCCCTCCCACAAGCCTCGCGGCTGCCAAAGGTTCCAGGGATGGCTTCGAAGAGCCGCAGTCCAGAAAAGCTCCTGGAGAAAACCAGTTGTAAGACAATGAAGCTAAAAGCCCTCTGAAAGGCCTTCGCTAACAGGCCAGTCTGGGTGCAAGAAAATCAAATGCAAGTGCAGGGACACCAGAGGGCTGGGTGGCCGTTCTCCTGGCAAGGGCTCTAGAAGAGACCATCTCCACAGGAAGTCGCCTGCGAGGGGGGCACGGATTCCAAAGGCCCTCTGACCACCCTGCACCTCCTCAATGGGACGTCTGTTGACCTATTCCTCCCCACTTCTCTTTGGATGGCTGCTGGCAGCTCTGGCACTGCCTGAGGGCCCTGGGCTGGCCCCGCCACCAGAAGGAAACCCAGAACCCCCTTGGGGATGGGGGCAATTATAATAGAATTTTGCTACTTGGGGCAAATTTAGTGGAGGAAAGAATTGCCCTGTGGTATAGAGACCTTGGCATTGTCCATAGCGCTGCCAATTTTAGCTGCTTCTCATGGAAGGTGTAGCCCAGAGCTGGTGGCCCCGCTAAGAAGAGAGACAGGTGGATCTCAGGCATCACTCCCCAACCCCATACCTGGCAGGAGGAGGGTGAAGAAGGACCCAGGGAATGGATTGTGCTATGTCAATGGCACCCTGGAGGGGGTGACCAGGGACTAATGAAGGAGTAAGACAAGCTGGCCTCTATCGTGCATCTGTAGCACAGTTCTGGGCCGAAGGCGCAGGGGAGAGAAGTCAGGAGCTCGCTCCAGGGAGGAAGTCGAGAGCCAATAAACAGTTATTCATCTATGCCAGGCACTTTACTAAGTCGCAGGCTTCCAGACCCAGAAAAGCACGCTGCGCCTCCCAGAGATTATAATCCAATGAAGGAAGTCAGTTCCCCAAAGAAAGCTGGCACCGGGTGGGGAAGGGCCAGGGAATGAGGGAGAAACCAAAGTGTTCCAGATGAGTGGAGTCAGGAGACGGCAAAGTCCCTATTCCCATTTCAGGGCTTCAAATGTCCCCAAGCGCCGGGTTTGAATTTGATCCCGGCCCTATACCCAGGCTTCCAGGCAATCTTGAAGCTCAAAAGTCACATTGAATGAATAAAAGCACCTATTTAAGCACCTACTATGTGCCAAGCACTCTGCTACATTGCTGGAGATTTGAACACTAAAAATGAAGCTAGTCGCTGCCCTCAAGAAGCTTACATTTGAATGGAGGTGACAAGACACAGAGGGAAACAGTGGCCATCCTGGAAGGTGTAAAGGGGGAAAGGGGTTTTTTTGGTTGAATATTAAAAGGTTGGTCGCCAAGGGATTGAACAATTATCAGTCCCCAATTAAAGAATAACTTCAAGTATGGAAATTTATTTACAAATGAGAAGAGAAAGTAGAAATAAGGAAATAAGAGAGAGGATAAGATAGCATAAGTAATCTCACACAGTAAGTAATTTGCCCCTAGTTCAATCCAGGTAGATCTAATTAACCCTTAGCCGAGGGAAATCAGGCCTTGATCCCAAGGCTGGAAACTCAGAGGGCCAGAGGCCAGGAGGGCCGAAGGGCCCGAGGTGAATGAAGCAAAAGCTTCAGTCACAGAGTCTCTTTGAAAGGTAAGTTGCTTAAGAGAAGTTCAGGAAGATTCAGTCTTTACATTCACCACGTGGAATTCCAAAGGAAAGATTTAAGAACAGTGTCACCAGCTTCAGAGCTCCTCCAAGTCCCAGTCACCAACCAGAAGAGCTCCTTCAGGTCCTGTTCACCAACCAGAAGAGGTCTCTCTTTAAAGGGGCCTCTTTTGTGTCACTTCCTGTGGTCTCCTCTTAGTTACGTGCCCAATCACAATAGACGCTTTTCTTAGGACTGCCCAAGAGGCAGTCAGTAAATTCTGATTTGTTACTCTAGTACAAGTGGGTTACAGACCACCCAACTTGTGAGTTAAATGGAGATGTTTTTACCTTTGGAGATTAAATCTAGAGATGGGCAGGGTAGATTTAATCTCATTATCACAAAGGTTACAGAGGTGCTCAGTGGGGCCGCAGGGGAATACCGTGACACACTCTCTTCTGGAGCAATGGTAGCACTGATTTTTTTTTTAGGTGTGTGTTTATATATATATATATATATAAACACATATAGGTTTCAAGGTTTACAAATCATTTTCCTCACAACAACCCTGTGAGGTTAGTAGTGCAAGTGTTATCACCCCAATTTTATTGATGAAGAAATTGAGAGATAATGAGTGATTCAGCAACTAAGTGATGGAGTGAAGACTGGAGCCCAAGTACGGTGACTCCCCATCTTGTGCTCTTTCCACTGCACTACTGGCTCTCATTCATGCTGCCCCTCTCTTCTTTGAATGCCTCGTCCTTCTTCTTTGCAAGGCCTTCACATAACACAGTCTGGTTTCAGTCTCTTCGTCACTTCAACAACCTTCCCTGAGCAGCCGTCTTACTTTTATAATCAACAGGGACATATTTCATTTTAATACAGTTCTGTGGTTTTACTTGTCTGCTTTTGTGTTTTTCAAATGTTTCTCCCATTAATAGGTAAGCTCCCTGAGGGCAGAAATGGTGCCGCCTGCCTGCTTTTGCTACAAATAGGAGTAGTGCCTAAAGGAGCGCTCTTCCCTTATTCTCAATGAAATGTTACTGACTAGGTCTTAGATACTTAATGGTTAAATGTGAAAATGATTCATTGTGGGTAAGAGTAAAAGTATGGTTATACAGCCAGGTCTTAGTCTGACGGTATCACCAAAAGGAAAAAGGATGTATTCTCTGTCTGATTCATGGATTCAAATCCAACATGAAATCAATCGTGTCTATTACAGTGTCCAATATAAGGCACGGCTTTTACACATATTCAATCTGCAGCTCTGATTTTGATATTTTAATTTTTCTTAAATGTACTTCCACTCCCTGAAACAATGAAATAATCAGACTGAATTAACCGAGCTTAGACTTCAAGTGACCCCCCAACCCCAGTCTGGATCAATCTTCACAAGAAAACAATGACAAAAGGTACTAACAAAGCAATTTTTAACAAGCACTGAATTATGATCATCTAAAGCTTATTTTTCATAGGGAATAAACAATCCTACTAACTGGTCGAAAATTCAGTTCTTAAAGGAATGATATAAGCACAGAGCATCCTGATCTTCAGAGGGCAAAATGCCTCATGATGTAAGCTAGCCAGCACACCTATGAAGCAGATGAGGTCTTGCAAAAATATTGATAAGCTGAAAAACTGCAAAATATGTTCTGAGACTTTCAAAATTCCTAATTATTGTGTCTCTCCAAAAGGTGAATTCTCACCAACTCCATTAAGGTTTTCCCAAGGGATGTTCTCCTGGAAGACAGCAGAAGAAACAAGTTGATGGGCTAAAGGAGTCATTGGGAGGTTTTAAAAGAATTACATAACAATATAAAATTAGACCCATTTTCTATTTGACACAAACTATGTTAAAACCAGATTACTTCCAAAAGTAAAGGCTAGCACATAAAACTATTCCAGTTAAGGTTGGGCGATTTGGTCTTTTTTCAACCAAAGCATTATTTGGCTTCTTTCTCCCCAAAAGCATATTAGTATGTGTGTGTTTGTAGACATAGCGTGACTTTTCTACACCTCTATGTGGTCTTGAAAGCTGCTGCAATATAAAAATTCATCGCCGGGCAGTCAGATTATTTGTGGAGTGCTTCTATTACGATTTCCACTGCTTCTGAATATATGTCGCTATATGTCCACGTCTACACACACACACACACACACACACACACACACACACACACACGGAAAAGCTGCCTCTTCAAAAACCTTAGCTCAGAACGAGAGGTAAAGAAAAAGATGTCTTAATTCGCTAATGGCAAGCTCAGTCACATCTTTGGGATGACCCTAAGAGAGCCTCACCATAATCTTGCTAAAGTAGCCATAGAACCAGAGAATTCTCGAACCCACTGGTGTTTACATGTCCACGGGTCTAGCTGTTCAGTGCTAAGCTTATTCCCAACAACATTTGTTTTCTTCTGGACCAAAGTAGCCTCTAGTCATCAAAGTCCGGAATGTCATCGTAAGAGCAGCCTCTGTAGCCTTTGGAAGCGTAGTAGGCAACGGGCGAGTGGTAGAATCCGGGCTGGAATACCAGAATCCCCATGATCAGGACAGGAGTGGCTCGGTCTGTCCCCCTTTGCTGATATCTCCAGCTAACAGCAGAGCACCTAGAACAGTGAGAAAGGCGCCAATCATAAATAGCACTATGGCAAGCGCTATTGCCTTGTCAGGGATCTTGGGAGGGCTCTTCTTAGACGGAAGGTCAACGTAGCCTTCATCTGTGCTAGAAAGCTTAGAATATTTCACTTTGCTCCTGGGGAGCCCAGTAGTTACATCGTTTCAGGATGGCATCATAACAAAGAGACTGTTTCCTCAGCCAGAACCTCGGGCCCAAGCCCATCTCTCCTTCTTCAGGCCTGGCAGGACACGTCCAAAGCAGCCAGCGATGGCCAGACCCCTGGGAGAACTAATGGACTGACGGCCACCGGCCAGCAGGAAACGGGCTCTTTTCCTCCGGTAGCACTGATTTGATTGTGTTCACAGAACTAGGAAATGGATGTCAGGATGGGACAAGGACACCCACACAGCAGCAAGGTACCTTGGGAAAAGATGGCTGCGGTGCCCTTAGGGAGCCACGTGAGACTGGCACTAGTCAGTGCAGGGTGGGAGTTCCCGAGCCAGAGCTGGTAAGTCCTCCAGGGCGTGGTCTCTATTCCAAGTCACAATATGGCTGGTGAGGAGCGGGCAGTCCTATCGGGAGGCATGGCTGGAGCTGCTCTAGAGAACGGGACTCATCCCAGTCAGGATACCAGGACTTTCATGGGGCTTATGGGCCACTGAAAGCCCTCCAGGGAGGAGGAGTCAGCAGCAGCCCACTCCTCTATCCCAGCCTGCAACTGTAAAACTGGAACTGGGAAATCTTTAGCAAGAGAAATGAACCCATAAGAGAATAGACCCAATGGTAATCTGTGCTTTTCTAAGCCAATATGCTGCCATCCTGACTTATGAGTCAGCCGCTCCTTTCCATTTGGGTTTAAACACCACAAGTAAAGGGAAGACCAGGTGACTTGAGCAGTGTGCTGGCTGCCCACTGCATGACAGAATCGGATTCCCAACGGATCTGAGTGTTGGAGAACACCAGACCGAACGGGAGATGAAATGTGTTCGAAATAAAAGTAAAGTCGGAAACTTGACTCTAAAATTCGACGTGGCAAATGCAGAATGGGAGCGCGGGGAGAAAGCAGGCTGCAGGGCATCCGTTGTTCGCTTTGCTTTGGTTTTAACAGACAGCAAGGCCAACGAGAGTCAGTGCTGTTATGGAGTGGCCCAAAAAGAGACTGCTCGCTTCCACTGCAGGAAGGGCGGCACTGGGCTCCCTCTCCCATGGCCACACCTCAAGGGCTGCGCTCACTCCTGGGAGTCCCGTTTTAGTTGGGAGGTCTGTGGCTGCACTGGAGAGGAGTCAAGATGGTGCCAGGGACCACGTGAGCCTGGGGGTGGGCAGCTGGGGAGGGAGGATGGCTGTCCTCGGCCATTTGAAAGGCTGATCCCCAGAACAGAGATTAGGCTTGCTTCCTTTGGTCCCGGAGGACAACTGGAAATTGGAGGTTAGAAACTGGAATGGAAAAGAATCAAGGTGAGGCTTGGGGAAAACTAGCCTAATAAGTAGGGCTAGCCCACAGTGCAATGCGTTCTCTCTGGACTGGTGGCTTCCTTCTCCCAGGGGACCCACAGCAGAAGGCTGGGTGAGCCCTCCTGAGGTTTGTTACCGTGCACTAGTTGGACTTAGGGAGTAGCCACTGGGGTCCCCTTTAGCTCCCAGGCCGGGGATGGGTCCAGGAGAGCAGTCGGGTCCATGCGGGTCAGAAGAGACCACAGCCCCTAGATGGGGAGATCTTCAGCTGAGGCCGAGAGCCCGAAGGAGGCCCCCATTCAGGCCGTGGTGAGCTTGGGTGGGAAAATCAAAAGGACACCTTTAGTTCTGTCCCGTTCATTTCCCTGGCCATTAAAACCGCTTCCGAATCTATATAAATGCAGAAGCGTGATTAAAAGGGGGAGGGGCCCTTGTGGCGACTTGGGCCCGAGGGTCACACAGCTCTAGACAAACCGTCCTTATCCCGCCGAGGTCCTTAACGTTCCCCGAAGGGCCTCCCAGGCGGCAAGAGCTTCCCAGCGATAAGCAAGTGACTTGTGGAGCTCACGTGGTCGGCATAGCCCGAATGTCCCCGAAATAGTCTCTTTCCATGGGGCCGAGCTCAGCCGGCCGCTCCGGCAAACATCCAAGAGAAACGCCCGACCCCGATTCCTAAGAAATTCTCCGAACAGATGGAGCCAGCGCACTCGGGGAACAGTAGTTCTCCCAGCACCGCAGGCCGACCCCGGGTCAGAACTACTTTAACAGCTAGCATTTATGCAGCGCTTTCCGCTTTGCGGGCGCTGCTACAAATGCCTCCCTGGAGCCTCACGGCTTTCCTGAGGGGCCGGCGCTATGAGTATCCCTGTTTTGTGGATGAGGAAACTGAGGCAGACAAGGGACT
The DNA here is from genome assembly GCF_016433145.1 of Gracilinanus agilis. Taxonomy (NCBI): domain Eukaryota; kingdom Metazoa; phylum Chordata; class Mammalia; order Didelphimorphia; family Didelphidae; genus Gracilinanus; species Gracilinanus agilis. The sequence goes on along the minus strand of NC_058135.1, from coordinate 912,767 downwards.
TGACTTGTCTAAAGTCACACAGCTAGCCAGTATCTGAGGCCGCCTTTGAACTGGGGTCTTTCAGATTCCTTTGCTTAGGCTCCTGGGGTTCATCCGAATGCGGATTCTTTTCACTGGGAATAGAGTAACGCCCGGGGCTATAAGCGGCTTTAACTAAAGCTCGAGGGAGGCTCTACAATCATTTTTCGGAGATATGCGGCTCCGGAGACCAAGAAACCCCCTCGACCCACGGCAGTCTGGGAGACCGAGGTCTGAGGCCCTTCCGGCCACCACGGGCTTTGGCACCTACGGAAACCTCGCCACAGCCTCTCCGTGCGCCGGAATGAGAGAGCGCAAAGCAGAACCGCCGTTTGTGGGCCCCCGCAGGGTGGGCTTTGGGGGAGCGCAGCGGTCCGGGAGGGAAAACTCCTGCTTTATGTGTGACGCTGTGCCTCGCGCGCCTGCTGGCAGGACTCGAGTCCCAAGGCTGGGCGCACTCCGGAGGCGGCAGGAAAGTGGCCGAGCCAGCGCCACCCGCACACGGACGTGGAACCCGCAGGGGAAGCCGGGCCGCTCTCTTCATTTTTGTGCCTCTCCGCCGCCGCTTTCTCTCGGAGCTGCTGCTTAGCTCATCAGGGCCCAGCCAGCTCGCGGGGAGCCCGATCTAGAAAGGTTTTGCTCCCCGTTTCTCTGTCTCTCTCTGTGTCTGGCTGTCTCCCTCTCTCCTAATAAATGTTTGGAATCTGGTCCAGAAGCCCCGGCTGGCCCCTTCCGGTGGGGCCCGGCCATCCCGCGGTGAGTTGCCTGGGGGGGGGGGGGGGGGGGCGGCGCGAGGTCGGGCACCTCCCCTCCACGCCCTCAGGGCCTCTCCGGCTGCCGGGATCCGATCCCTGCCCGCCTTGTGTGCACACAGATTCATTCTGCCGTCGGAATACTTGTTTGATGCAGCTAGGCGGGAGTGGAGAGAGCGCTAGGCTTGGAGCTGGGCACGCCTCCGTTCCAGTCCAGGCTCAGATGACCCCGTCTTGCCCCTGGAGAAGGAAATGGCAAAGCTCGGCGGCGTGGGCCGAAGTCTCCGTGCCGCTGGGGGGTGGCGGTGCTCTCCCCACCCCCCACCCCCTCAGGGAGCGGTGCTGAAGGATAACCAAGAAGGAACCGAGACCGTCAGGGTTCTGGGTGACAGCACTAATCTCTCGATCCCTAAAGAAATGGAGTAGCCCAGTGTGTGGGCCCTGACACGGGAATGGGGTACTGAGAGTCGGTCAGTCAACACTGATTAAGCACCTAATACCTATGGCAGGGGCAGCTGGGTGGTGCAGTGGGTAGAATGCTGGAGCTCGAGTCAGGAAGGCCTGAGTTCAAATGTGTGCGATCCTGGACAAGTCATTTCACCCCGTTTGCCTCAGTTTCCTCATCTGTCAAATGGGCTGGAGAAAGACATGACAAACCCCTCTAGTATCTCCACCGAGAAAACCCCAAACGGGATGGCTAAGCGGAGGCCTGAAATGGTTGAATAAAAACAAGCAGCAGCTACAGAGACATCCATTGGGGGGTGGGGGTGGGGGGGGTGGGGAGCTGAAGCTGGGCCCGGGCTTCAGGCCGGGCCGGCCTCTTATCCCGGATGTGGCCGGCTGCAGCTCGGATATTGGATAGTTGGCACGTACTTGGCTCCGGGCATTTTCGGCGCCCCAGAATTCTCCCCCTTCGGGTCCGCAGGCGGCCTCCCCCGCCCAGGTGCCTCTCTCTTCCCCTGAAGAGGCAGGCTCCCGGGTGCTGACAGGAGCCTCTGAGCGCTCCCCCTCCTGGTGGGATGCGGGCACTTCACTCCGACGGCTCAGCCAGGCGCCCCGCGCTCCCTCTCTGACCTGCGGTGGTCAGCGCCATTGCGCATGCATCAAGCTTGCCCGGCTCACCTTCAGGGGAAGCCGGATTCGGGAGGACCCCATCCTCTGGCCGCGGCTCCCTTTCCTCCCTTACAGCGAGCGCCCTGTGGGCCAGAAGGCCGGCCGCGCGCGCCGGGAAGGATTGGGGAGGAGGCGGGCCAGCCAGGCAGAGCAGCACCCCGGGCTTTCCCTAGGAGGGCTTCGGGCTGTCAGCTCCGCCTTGTCTTAGGGCAAGTGAGCTTTGTGCTTGGGCCGGAGGGCTTCTAAAGCCTCTGGCCGGGGTTTGGCTCCTTCTCCCCTGGCAGGACAAGCAGAGGCCCTCTTCCCTGTCTGGACCTTGTTCCTTGTGGCCGTGGAGTTGCTCAGTTGTGGCCACCTCTAAGTCGTGACCAACTCTAAGTGGGGGTTTTTCCCCGAAGGTTGTCTGGGCAGAGATTCTGCAGTGGGTTGCCACTTCCTTCTCCAGTGTGTCCCCATTTTACAGAAGAGGAAACTGAGGCAGGTGACTTTGTCTGAGTCATGCAGCTAGAAAGTGTCTTAGGCTGGATTTGAACTTGGATCTAGCCAAGTCGCTTGGCTTCCTCTTCATTGGGCTGCTGGGGATGCTGTCTGTGATAAGTTCTCTTTGCCTTTGCTTCATCTCTGCTGTCTCTTACAAGACAACAATGACAGGGCGTTATGCGTGCTCAGTGACACTCCAAAAGGAGAACTCCAGTTAGGAAGTGTTTAGAAACGTACTGGGCGGCCACAATGGCAACCTCCCTCTGTTCTTTGGGAGAACCTTTCCGGCCACACGCAGAAAGTAGATGACTCAACAAACTGTGTGGTAGAATAATCCATAACCTTTGGGTCTAGTCGGGTGCTCTAGAAAGCTGCTGATGGATAGCTGGCCGCGCCCCAGGGTAGAACATAGAACTTGGATTCGGAAGACAGGAGTTCAAATGTGGCCTCTGGATGATCCTGTGCAAGTCATTTAACCTCTGCCTGCCTCCACTTCCTCATCAGTAAAATAGAGATAATAAACTCTGAAGGGCTGTGGTGGGGATGACATTTGTAAAGTACTTTGCAACCTTTAACGTGCCCTATAAATGCTAGCTATTAGTATTCCAATGTTAACTAAATGGACCAAATTGTATCTCAGAAGGGAGAGTGCCTTCAGGTCAGCGGGCAGCCTCTCAGTGCACTAAAATATTTCTGTTCTTTTCCGTTTGGCTGCTTACTTGGCGTGACTTCCAGGCACGGGGACCTGCTGGGGGCCTCGGTTTTCCCTAGAGTCCCCTGTGTGGTCTTCTTGCGGCAGCTGCTTTGCCTGCTCCCCTTTGTTTCCCACGTGGGTAGCACCGTGCTTTAGTAAGCGCTTAATGAAAGCTCCCCCTCTGTCTGTGGAACTCTGTGTCTGCGTGTCTCCCCCTGCCCGTCTGTCCGTCCGCCCATCTCTAGGCACGCCAAATACAACAGGTTACTTTTCCCATAGAAATCTGAATTGGGTATGTATCAGGAGCACCATCGACTCTCGGAACGTGGGGAAACGGATTGCTTTTGACGAATATTGTTCTAGTTGGTCATTGGCAGAGCATTGCGTCTATCTGCGTGCCCAGCTTCTCCTGCTCCTGGGAGAGCCTCCAGACCAGTGGCGGCACAGTGTGCTGAAGTGGCCCCAGTGCTGTCTGTAAAGACCATTCGAGTGGCACTCCACCCTGGTGCCGGGGTGACTCCAGCTCCCCAAGGCCTCGAATGCCGAGACAAGATCTGGCAGCTTTTGCCGCACTGGAAAGGTTTCACATTGTGGCTGACACAGAGGCCAATTGTTTTCCTTCTGGGCTTCCCACTTTGTGGTCTCAGATCCCCTTTACACTCTTTAAGTAGAATTGTGGACCCTGGAGAGGTTTGCTTTACGTGCGGTTATCTCTATCAGTACTTACTGAACGAGAGAGATATTGAAAAATGTTTATTTAAGTCACCGAAAAGAACAGAAGGAAGTCCGTCATGTTAACACTTGGTGCTGTGCTTCGGTTGACTTTTCATGACCTCAGTGGAGTTTTTCTTGGCAGGGACACTGGGGTGGTTGGCTATTTCCTTCTCCAGCTCATTTGATAGATGAGGAAACTGAGGCAAACAGGGAAAGTGGCGTGCCCGGTTTCACAGAGCTGGGAAGCATCCGAAGGCAGATTTGAGTCCAGGAAGATGAATCTTCTTGACTCTAGACCGGGTACACTCTCCACCATGCCACCCAGCTGCCCATGTTGATATATAGTTAAGGAAAATAACTGTTTTCCCAAGAGAAGAAACATTAGAGAAGAGCGGCATCGTTTTGCATGTTTTAACAGATTCTTGAATGTTTGGCTTAGTTGAGGACGGCTGTATTTCCCCATCTTCTGCATTTAAGCTATTGCCGTCAGCTAGTTGGTTGAAGAATATGAAGGAGACCTAGCATCATGCACCTATGGAGTTGGAAGAGGAAGGAGGATTTGAATAGAGGAATCATTTTGATTTCACAAGTCCCCTGAGTGGATCTGGGGTCCTCCAGGAGTCTCCAGACCATACTGTGGTAACTGCTACTTTAGATAATTGCTTCCACTTATTTATCCAGGAAAATGTACACGGCTATATGCCAGAATGGGAATCCCTGCTAGCCACAGGGAAATCAGACCCAAATGACTAAAACCCTGTGCTATGTGACCTTGACGAAATCACTTACTTTATTCTCTTTAGCAAATCTTAGTTTTAAGAATTGGATGAAATGTCTTCTGAGGGCCTGTCCATGATGCATCTGACTCTTACCAGATCTGTGAAAAGACAACGATACAGCATTTATATCATTGATCGGCACTGAAAAACCAAAGTAATCTAAATGGGAAGATCTGAAGGAAATATTTTCATTGAAAACCAACACAGCTTCCAGATCTTTGTAACCATGTGGATCAGAAGATTCCCTCTAGGGGGCACAACGACAATGATTTTTGAGCCACTAGATAATAAACTGTAGATCTCTCCTGTTATAAAGGGATTAAGCTAGTAAGGTAATAGCTGGTTGTAATAAGGGAATAGGCTAGAGGTAATAGGGAAATTAAGGCAGAGGTAAGGTTGTAATAGGGGTTAAGGCAGGTAAGGGACTAAAGGTAGTGTGAATAGGGAATAAGGGACTGTGGATAGGGTTTGTGGATCCCTAAGGCAATAAAATGGATAACTAAGGTACAATGGTGAAGGTGGTAGATTGAGGTGGTAGGAGAAGTAAGGGAATGACTGAGTTTAGGGAATATAAACACAGAGGTATAAAGAATTGCAAGGTAGAGGATGAGGTATTCTAGGCAGGCAGCTGCAGTCTGGGGAACACAGACTGGGACACAGTTTTGAGACAGACACTGAGGGGAAACAGACTGAGCCCTTTAAGCAGGAAGGGCACTTCTACAGACAAAGGTTGGGGCCAGCCAAGAATGGCTTGAAACTGACTAGAGGACTTTCTAGTCAGTTTCTCAGGTTCACAAAGGAAGAGTTCAGAGGAAGTATAGAGATTACACTTTCTCTAAAATGGACACTTCCAATTCCCTTCAAGACCCAGAGACAATATTATTCTTTTCTCCCCTTCTCCCTCTCTTATCAATCAACTAACAAAGTAGCTAAAGGTTTGACTAAGTGACAAACAGGGTTTATTGAGTTTTAGGGTTGATTGGAAGGGATGGAGGGATACAAGGTAACTCTAACAGCCGCCTAGAGAAAGCCTCAGGTGGGGGAGAGACACAGGAATGTGAGACTGAGAAAGGACCTGCCTTAACTCAGCTCGGAGAGGTTTTTGTAGCATAACAGGGTTAGGAAAGCTGGATACAATGCTTCAAGAGATAATTTGTAACAAGGGTAAGTCCTATTTGACTATGGGGAAACTAAATTATCAAGTTTGAAAGCTACCACACAGAACCACCCTCCTTTCAAAATTCACAGGAATTCAGGAAAAGGAAATGATGATTGGGAATAAGGGAGGTTAGGGAGATCTAAATGAAATAGTTAAGCTAACAAATTTTAAGAGAAAAGCTGCAGAATATAGGCCAGGTTTTCAATCCAAAGATAGAGCTCAGTTTGACCCTCCTACTCTCATTGAGTCTCCAGGGTCAACTGTCTAACCTCAGTATTCTAAACCCTTTTCAACTGTCAGAAACTCTGCAGTAAGGCTTTGCAGGGTTAATATGCACCCTTTTGCACTACATTTTGCCCATTTTCCCTCCTAAATTTGCAGCTTGCAACATTTAGTGGTTACTAAAGTCTAAGGGATTACTACTCTTATTCTAAGCTAAAATCTACTAAGCTCTTATCCCTAAGTTTGCAAAATAAGAAAAAGGGTTGCTATCTCCTAAACTATGCTAAAACTAGACTAAGCTTAACTAAGACGGGTTATGGTAAAGGCATAGGGAAGGAATGGGGATTTTAAGTTTGCAAAAAAATTTGACAGAAAGGAAAACAAAGTAAATGTAAACATTCACAAACATTCTTAAAAGTAAGATGCTAAACAGAATAAAGTAATGAATTCTATCTATGTATCTATCTAATTTTATGAACTAACAAGAAAATATTAACTAAGAAGAAAAATCTTGCAATATAAGCTCCTAAATTCTAGTTCACTTTTAAAGTTAGTGTATGAATATGTTAGTACACTTATGCCTATGTTAGAAATGTTAGTGAGAATAAGTAAGACTATAATTATTTGTAAGTCTATTGGTCAAACCATAGACTTATGCTATGTACAATATTTACAAAGAAAGCTTAGAAAATCTGTCCCTGTTCTAACTTACCAAACTAACTAAACTGTCCCTGTGTGTTAGTAAAACTTATTGCTATAGTAGGTAAGCAAAATTACATATTTACATGAAGTGTCAGGTGATTTGAGTAGAAGGTGTCTGAACTAAAGTAAGAGAAAATTCTGTACTATGGCAGACATGCTCTTCTCTCTTAAGTGTAAGTTTAGTGTTTCACATGTAGATGTGAATTCAGGAAAATGTTTTATGTGTTGTCTAGTGTGACTTATCCGTGTAATGATGTGTTACATACTTACTCCACTGGAATTCTTTTGCAATGTGCACGTACTGCTTGGATGGAATCTAGTGAATGCAGTGAGAATTCTGTTGGGGGTAAGTTATCGCCTTCAAATACATGTGTCCAATGCTGATCCAATGCTCCTCTTCACAGTGTGGATGTCCTTCTTATGATTGATGCATTCAGTCATGGATGTCTTTTGTAGTTCTCAGGTTTGCTGTCCTCGTGAAGATCTGCGAAGTCAGCAACACCTCACTTGTGTCTTTGATGTTATCCTGCGCTTGTCATCTTATACTGGAACTGATGTTCTAGTGTGTTGACTTGTTTTAGGAACAAAGTTCAAATGTCTATCAAATGTGAATACTTTTTCTTCTTCCTTTTCTCTTTGTGGTTTAATAAAGATGATTATAGGCAACAAAAGAGTTCGTGATTATGTCTTTGTGTTTTTCATTTATTCGTCATCTTCAGTTTCTAGATTTGGGATTGATCATAAATCAAATGTTGTGTCTTCTTTTATTGATTCTTTTCATTGTCATAATTGTTTACAGATGATTCTTCTAAGTGATTGGGATTGGGATAATCATTTGGGTATAAAATTTGATGTAATGTCTGATTGTTTACTGGCTCTTGGTCTAATTCTGGTTCTGATTCATGCTCTGATTGTTGTTCTGATTGCTGTTCTGGTTCTATGGTCTCATGTATAGATTGTGGATTTTCTAGGGACTTATTTGACTGATCGGTTGGTGCTAGTTGATCTTTGTGCTGTATTGTATCTGGGTTGTTTGGTTGTTGCTGGGACATGTCTTTTGCTGGCTTGACTTGGGTGACATGGAACCAAGGATCCTTTCCTTTAATTTTGATTACACTCGGAGTAGTTAGAATTATTTGGAATGGTCCAAGCCACTTGGGTTCTAACACAGACTTCCTAGTGAAGTTTCTAGTGTAAACATAATCTCTAGGTTGGAAGTTGTGTAGATTAAAATCAAAGGGTACTCTTTGATGTATCAAGCCTAATGTATCAACTTTATGGAGTTGAGTTAATCGTTGCTTGAGTAATTTAATATATTCATAGAGTTTGCATTCCATACCCAGGTATGATAATTTGTGAATGCTTTGAGGTGATTTGCCATGGAATGGTGGATGTCCATACAGCATTTCGAATGGTGAAACATGTGTAATGCTGTTGGGTTGGCATATTAGGTGGAATAGTGCCAATGGTAATGCATCAGGCCATTTCATCTGGGTTGTTTGGTTGTTGCTGGGACATGTCTTTTGCTGGCTTGACATGGGTGACATGGAACCAAGGATCCTTTCCTTTAATTTTGATTATACTCGGAGTAGTTAGAATTATTTGTAATGGTCCAAGCCACTTGGGTTCTAACACAGACTTCCTAGTGAAGTTTCTAGTGTAAACATAATCTCCAGGTTGGAAGTTGTGTAGATTAAAATCAAAGGGTACTCTTTGATGTATCAAGCCTAATGTATCAACTTTATGGAGTTGAGTTAATCGTTGCTTGAGTAATTTAATATATTCATAGAGTTTGCATTCCATACCCAGGTATGATAATTTGTGAATGCTTTGAGGTGATTTGCCATGGAATGGTGGATGTCCATACAGCATTTCGAATGGTGAAACATGTGTAATGCTGTTGGGTTGGCATATTAGGTGGAATAGTGCCAATGGTAATGCATCAGGCCATTTCAAGTGAGATTCTGCACATATTTTTGCTACTAGATTCTTCAAAGATTTATTCAGGCATTCAATCTGTCCATTCGATTGTGGTCTAAAAATTGAGTGAAGATGTCTTTTGATTCCTAAGGTTTCATAAACTGTAGCTAAAATTTTATTTGTGAAATGGGACCCAGAATCTGATGCAATATGTAGCGGAATACAGAATCTGGGTATCAATTCTCTCAGTAAGATTTTCACAACAAATGCTGAGGTGTCACGTTTTGCTGGAAAAGCTTCTGGCCACTTGTTAATCTATCCACTATCACTAAAGCATATCTATAACCTTGACTTCTTGGCATTGTGATGTAATCAATTTGCAAGCATTCAAATGGTGTATAAGCTAATGGTTTTCCTCCCAGACTGTGGACTTTTGTAATTGTCTGGTTGTAATGCATATAAATTCTGCACCTCTGTGAAACTCTCATAGCAACTTCATATATGCCCCTTGCATTCCAATACCTATTTATGGAATCTGCCATTCCCAGACTTCCATAATGCCCTTTCTGGTGTAGTGCATTGCAAAAGGTGAAATGTAGGGATTTAGGTAACATAGGTTTTCCATTTGCTCCCAGCCAAACTCCATTAGTAAGGTATGCACCGTGATGTTTCTTCCAATCCTTCGCTTCCTTTGGGGAGTATGCATTTTTGAGATCATCTTCCCCTACCAAAGATAAGTTCAGAATTGTAAGTGGTCCATACTTTGCTGTGTATTTGGCTGTGATATCTGCACGTTTGTTCCCTAATTCCATTGGCCCTTGGATTTTGGTATGAGCTTTGCAATGGATGACTGATACTTGGGCTGGTAATTGGATTGAATCCAACAACAAAATTGATTAAATATGCTATTTGTTTGCCATTGGATGTAATGAAGCCTCGATTTTTCCAGATTTCACCAGAATGATGCACGACTGAAAAAGCATAACTTGAATCGGTAAAAATGTTTGCTTTGCGATTTTCAGCAAGTTTCAGAGTATGTATCAAATCGACTTATTCTGCTCCTTGAACACTCATGGTAGATGGTAATGATGAGTACCAAAGGGTCTCAGAGGCTGTCACTATGGCTGCTCCGGTATATCTCTGATTGTCTACTATATATGACGATCCATCTGTGAATAAGGTCATATAGGGGTTTTTCATGGGCTTATCATCTAAATCAGGTCTTGTTTTATGCATGATATTAAGTGCATCTTCACAGACGTGTAGACTTTTTCCCTTCAGAGGTAAATCTGGAATCAGAGTCACAGGATTTAAGTTTCTGCACCGGTGAAAAGTTATATTTTCATTAGCCAACAAGATTGCTTGGTATTGTGATAGTCTTTAGGAGGTGAATGCTTGTAAGGTGATGTTTCTTAAAGTAGATTCCACTTGGTGTGGGGAAAATACTTTCAGTTCACTCCCTAATACCAAGGATGAAGATTTTCTAATCATGATGGCCACAGCAGCTATGGCTTTTAAACAACTAGGCATACCACAAATCACAGAATCTCATCAAGTCTCCAGGGTCAACTGTCTAACCTCAGGATTCTAAACCCTTTTCAACTGTCAGAAACTCTGCAGTAAGGCTTTGCAGGGCTAATATGCACCCTTTTGCACTACACTCCCTGTCGAAAAAAAACCGTGTTTCTGGAGACAGGGCGAGAACCAAAAGGAACAAATCCTTGTCTTATACCCAGGCTACCTGGGCATTGCCTTCAAGAAGCTTTCAAAAGTCATGTACTCTCCATGACAAAGTTTGGGGAATAGGTTTGCTGGAGGGAGACATTCTCGGGGAAGGACAATACAAATTAGGATATGCTGCATGAATCAGAGGAAGAGCCAGTGCTTTGAGGTCATAGGGAAGAGAGCGGGATCCTTTGTAGGCAAAGCAACTAACAGTCTTGTGGGCGCTGGCCTTTTAAAGGCAAACCCAGGCCGTGATGGCAAATGAAGGCAAGTTGATGATAGAATATTGTGGTAGGAGACAATTCAGTGTTGGGGAAGAGAGGGGCAGTTTTTCCTATTCTCTTACTCCTTCTCTTGGGCTTCCTGTAACCTTTAATGACATACAAAAGTTCTCTAAACTCAATTGTCTTATTATGGGAGCTTGGAGGCAAAGACAGTGATGGTGGCCCAGACTGGAGCTTATTCTTGGTAGAGAGCCAACGTAGAAGAATTGATGCAGAAGAATCGATTGTGTAGAAAATATAGGTAATGGAGGGCACCAGGGATGTTAAAATATAATCTAAATAGTTGTGGGTACACACACTGGGTTGTAGGAGAGACTGGACTAGGATAAAGAGTTCTCTGGATTTATCACAGGAATGGCAGTTAGTCTTAACTGTCACCCTGCTCTCCCTAGGCCAGAGTCTAGAAACAAGCAGGCAAGGTAAAAGGGATTTAACAGCTTTAATTATGTTTAACTAAAAGGTGGGAAAGGGATTTCTATACTTAAAATCTAAAGGGCAAAACCACAGGGCAAGGGGAGGACTTATTTCTACACTAATCTAAGTGTTCCAGGAGGCAGGGCCCAAGGAGCAGTGCAGTCTCTGGGAGCTGATTCAAGCCTGGTGCCAGCCAGACTTGAACAGCACAGCTATGGATCAGAGGAGTGGCTTTGAGGGTTCTCACAGTTTCCAAAGAGGTTCACAGGATACCAAAATCCTAGGTGGTCCAAGATATCCAAGAAGAGTGAGTGAACTTGAGGTGCTGTCCACCAGGTCTCAAATTCCTTCTCTGCTTGGTTCTGCTCTGTGGGTCTTCTCCTCTTTGCTGGAAATCCACCTCCACTCAGGATCCCAAGGAAATCAGGAAGCAGGGTCCAAGATCTCCCTGGGCTGGCAACAGGTTGCCTACCACTAATGGAGTCTCTCTCTCAGGGTACACACACACTTCCTCCTCCTTCATTCCATCATAGAATGCACCAGGCTTTCTGCTAGGTCAACCTTAATACTTAATTAACTAACTAATCTTCCTCACACCAATTGTGTGATGTTGGGAATGTTGAGCCCTGATGAAGGGGTGACTTTTAGCCTGTCATTTAGTCTGCCCGAGTCATTAGTATTCTCCCCCAAATATTTTCCTCATAGGACAGATAGGAGGTAAGTTGTGCCAGGTGAATTGAACCACCGCCACCTCCCTGACGTCTCCCCTCAGAGCCAGACCCAGAGCCGTGGACCTGAATCTCCAAACCTTTGGAGAGTTCTGCTCCCAGCCCAGTGCCCCCAGTCTTAAAAAACCCCCAAAACCTTTTTGATGAAATTTGTATGACTCGAGACAGACGTCTTTTAAACAATCAAACCAGCTCTCGTTGGCTGTATTCTGTTTCTCTCCAAAAAGTCTTTGTCTTTCCACTGTGGTCTGGTAACCCCAAACCCATTCTCTGTCACCATATTCTTGGACTACAGTCACTTGGCCATGGGAGAAATGGCATCTGATAATCTAACCTTTCCGCAGTTGGCTGTCTGCACAGGCAGAGCTAGCTCATTGTAGCAGGGGAATCCCCAGTGCAGTTAGCAGGTGGGCATCACCAGGCCAGACTGAACCAGAGGACATACTAAGCCTGTTTAGACAGCTCGCTCCGCCTCCTTTCATTTGAATGGAGCTTTGCTGGAAGCTCATTCTTCAGGGCTATGGCTTTCATGTTCCAACAAACTCCTTCCCTCTTTCCCTCTCCCTTTATAGGGCATGGCTTGATTTTCAAAGCCCCGGGCGGCAACTGGCCACCTCCAAAATAAAAGGCAAAGCGTGTCCACAGCTTTGCTCCCTTTTCAGCCTGCCATTCTTACCAGCTCACGGTTTTTCTTCCTGTCCAGGGGCTCTTACCCTTGTCTGTGTCATGGACCTCAGGCCTCCTGACAGCTAGGTGGTGCAGCGGATAGCGCACTGGTTCTGGAATCAAGAAGTCTCCTCATCCTGAGTGCAAATCTGACCTCAGACATTTACTAACCGGGAGACTCTGGACAAGTTACTTAACCCTATTTACTTCAGTTCCCACGTCTTTCAAATGAACTGGAGAAGATAATGGCAAAGCACTCCAATATTTCTGTCAAGAAAACCCCAAATGGGGTCAGCATGACGGAAAAGACCAAACAAAAGTCTACAGACCCCTTTTCAGAAAAAAAAAAATGTTTTTAAGTGCATGAAATAGAATAGAAAGGAAACCAATAATGATGAAATGCAGCTATCAAAATAATAATAATAATCATTATGAAAGTTCATGGACCCCAGGATAAGAACCCTTGCCCTAGGAATTATATAGATTCACAATTTCTTGAACTTGGAATGTTGAATACCAATCTCTCACTTTGCCCACCAGCTGAAGCAAAGTTCATTTCTCTCTCTCTGACTCTGTCTCTCTTTGTCTAAGTCTCTTTGTCCCCCCCCCCTTTTTCTGTCTCTCTCCCTGGCTTTCCATGATCCCACTTGTCATCTGCTCACAATGACAACCCTTTCTTCTTCCATCTTCTTACTTGACCCTTTGTGTCTCACATGCTCATTTTTCAATATCTTCCCTCCACAAAACCCAAACAAAACCTCCACAAAACTTGATCTTAAAGACCCAGGTTGGCAGAACTCTGGGTAGTCTATTCTGAATTCCCTTGGGGCTTAGGGAAAAAGAAGCCATCTCCAATGGCAGGCATGATCTTGGTCCATAGCCATGTCTTTTGGCTGTGCTCTCCAAGGTAGGTCATAAAAGTAAATACTAAAAGAAAAAAACAAACAGAAAACTAACAAATAATGACCTGATGTTTACACAACCTAGTAATCCCAAGCAGTTCAAGTTTCTAATCCTGAGGTGTCCTTGACAGAGATTTCAGGCCAGATTTTTATGGCCAAGTGGATGGATTTTCTCCATGTGCAGGTTGATCCAAAGATTATAAGGATCCATTTCAATTTTTCTTCTCAGTAAAGATATAAAATGGCATAATGTGGTCTCATGCCTTCCTTCCCATTCTGGTATCTGAAAATTCCTCCTCTTATTTCAGTTTTATGTGAAACGAGTCATATTCCTGTGATTTCAAGCACAGACTCCCCATCCCCCCCCCCCATTCTTGTACTAAACACAGGCCCAAAAGAAAGTTCTGGTTCAGGTTGACAATTTCTTACATTTGGGGTAGTTCAGTAGATGGAGAACCATGCCTAGAGATGGAAGGTCCTGGGTTCAAATCTGACCTTAGACACTTGGTAGATGTGATTCTGGGCAAGTCACTTTAACCCTATCACTGAGTCCTTACTGCTCTTCAGCCTCAGAACCCATAGCTAGTACTGATTCGGAGTCAGCAGGTAAGAGTTTAAAAACAAAAAAGTTCAAAACAACATTTTACCTTTGCTTAACCCGTTACAATTGTGAAGCATTGTTGCTAATAATACCATAACATCAATAATCGTGCGATGGCTAGTCATGTAGCTCTTGAGGGTGTGCAGCGAGCTTTCTGTATTTTATCTCAGTGGATCTGGACAACAACCAGTCGAGGCCCTTGTAAGACAAGGCTGATACCTGGTATCTCACAGAATTAGAGAATCACAGATTGTCGGAATTGTCACCCAACTAGTCCAAGCCGTGGCCAAACTAGATCCTATCCAACAAATGGCCACCATCCAGCTCCTGCCTGAAGACTTCCAAGAAGGCGGAGCCTATCCCTTCCTTAGACATCCCATTTCACTTTGGGACAGCTCCAAGTGTCGGGATGCTTTCCTTGACATCCAGCCCAGATTTCCCTCTCTTGAACATCAAAGCTCTACCCTCTGGGGCCAGACAGAAAACGTCTAGCCCTGTCCTTGAATTGCTTTCATGTCCCCTCTGAATGTTCTCTTTCCCCCATTTTGGCCTTCCATCTGATTGTGTAAGACTTCTCCAGGCCCTTTGATAACTGGTTGATAACTCTTCTGGGCTCTGTAGCTCCCCTCCTGTCCATGCCCTTGGGCCCTGGAGCACAGACTTGAAGGCTGCTCAGGCAATCTGAGGGGCTACACTAGGCCATCGCCTCTGGTCCTGGCTACGCACTCCAAAATGGGCTTAGCTGGTCTGGGCTGCCCCCTCCCACCTGCTCCCTGGTGGTATGAGTGGAGCCTCCTAAGAGTCTTCAGATCCATTTTCTTTTTTAAGCTTGTGTTTGCTGTGTATCGCTTCCAAGGCAGGAACATGGTAAGGGCTAGGCCATGGGGATCACCCAGCTGGGAAGTATCTGAGGCTAGATTTGAATCCAGGCCTTCCTATCTTTGGCTCACTGTCCCCTGACCTACCCAGCTGCCCCTAAAGTTGACTTTTTGAACAATCTCTTCTTTGTCTTGACTTTCACCATAGCCAGTCTATAGCTGTCTCTAGGCAGGCAAGGTCTTTTCCCAATCTCTCCTCTTCTCTAGGGTACTGGGCTAGTTTCTGCCCCCTACCCCCACCCCAGGAGGCAGTTTCTATCCTTTGTTAAGCCTCCACAAAGATCAACAAAGAAGGCCCTGATGTGGAGGTGACCTGGCAGGCCCCAGAGGGCTCAGATTTCTAATCCCCCATTATCAGTCAATAGAGGAAGGGGAAGGCAGCAATCATTAATTTCAGGGCACTGTGGTAAAGTCTTTGTCAATAGTATCTCACTGGGTCTTCGCAAAGGCTCTGGGAGGTAGGCATTATTATTTCCCCATTTTTTTTAGAGATGAGGAAACTGAGGCAGACAAAGAAGTCACCTGTCCAGAGTTATACAGCTAAGTAAGGGTCTAAGGCTGGCTCTGAACACAGGGAGACGAGTCTGCCTGACTCCAGGCCCAGCCCTCTCAGCCTGAAGATAACAATATATCCTTAAGTGCCTCATGCTATTAACCTCATATGTGACCTCTAAAATAAGGCACACTGGAAATGCTTTCTTGTGCTAACTAGGCATTTGCAGTATGAAGACCCTTGAAAAGAGAATAGCTGCCTGGGGCCTTTCAGTGCAGGGGCAGAGTGCCCTCCTCATTTGTCAGATGACTGACAAACACGCAGGGATCCAGAAGAGGTGAGGAGAATGAGGTGTGGGGAGAAGGAAGACCCGTGTCAGGAAGGCCCCTGAAGCTAGAAGCAATCAGAGGGAAAGTTTATTTATCACAGCTAGTATTTTATAGAGAACATGACATAGGCTAAGGGATTAGGTAACCCTTTTACAGAGACAATGGTTGGTAATGATTTACAAGATGGTGACAATGGATGTAGATTACCTCAGTGGTGCTAAACAGAGTTTTCTATAGGACAATAAATCACAGGTAAATATGTAACCATCTAGTCTAGATTCTCAGGGAAATATTTGGCTTCAGTGGATAGAATAAGAACAACCAGGGACAGCCAAGAACTTATCAGGTGCTTTGGGTGAGATCATACATGCCTGACTCTGGTTAGCTGATGGCTCTGATTTTATTGGGGGCTACACTCATTCACCTCCCTCACCCTTGAGGAATATTGCCATTCCAAGACAGTGCACTGTAATGTGAAGGAGATGCCTGAGTCATCAGGAAAGGTAGATTCATAATAAGAAGAATTAGCATTTATATAGTGCCTTAAAGTACATGTGCTCATCTATGAGGTAGGTATTATGGTTATTCCCATTTTACAGATGGGGAATCTGAGTCATAGAGAGGTTGCCCAAGATCTCATAGTCTGTGACTGTCTGAGGCAGGATTTGAACTGAGATCTTCCTGACTCTTAAGTTCAGTGCTCTCTCCATTGTGCGACTTAGTTGTCCTGATGTATTTCCTTTTTTTCTTTTTTTTTAAACTCTTACCTTCCATCTTAGAATGAATACTGTATATTGGTTCCAAGGCAGAAGAGTGGTAAGGTCTAGGCAATGGGGGTTAAGTGACTTTCCCAGGGTCACATAGTTAGGAAGTATCTGAGATCAGATTGGAACCCAGGACCTCCTATCTCTAGGCCTCGTTCTTCTTCCCCTGAGCCATCCAGTTGCCCAGATAAGCTTTTCCTCAGCCAAATTCCTTTAAAAAATTGCCTCTTTTTATTTACTCTACTTCCTCTCCTCTCTCTGCCTTTGATTTCTTCCATTTGTCTGATGGTTTCTTCTCGGCCTCCTTTGCTTTAACATCATCTGTGTTAGACCCACTGTCCACGAGGGCTTCAAAACTGTTTTCCAGGATGAAGCCTGAAGTGATTCTCTGTCTCTGTCTCTCTGTCTCTTTAAAATGCAGATATTTTTCCCACTGATGTTACATGGCTGTGAATCTTAGAATGTGACAATCCAAAAGAAATCTAAGTTACAGACAAGCTACATGTACTGAGTCTTGGAGGAAAACAAGGAAGCCCAGAGTGAAGGTCAAGCAGGAAGGAGAACATTCCCGTGAGAAGGCCCTGAGGTGGGAGATGAAGTGCCATACTGGAGGAAACGCAAGGAAGTTGGGCCCCTGGACTGAGAATACACAGAGATAAGTAAGTAGTGTAAGAAGCCTGGGGACTTGGAAGGGTCCAAATTACACAGTCTTAATGCCAAACACGAGAGTCTAGACTTTGTCCTGGAGGCAACAGAGAATCACTAGCGCTCACTCTGTAGAGACTGTCCCTTTGGCAGCTGAGTGGACGATGGGTTGGGAGAGATCCCGTGAGGGAGAGACTTCTGCAGTTGGCCGGACAAGAAGGGACGAAGGCCTGGACCCTGGTGATGGCTCTGTGAGGGCTATATGTGAGAGATGCTGTTGAGACAGGAAGGACAACATGTGGCAACAGCCTGGCTGTGTGGGATGAGTGAGAAGGAGGAATTGTAAGTCAGCATGCCTGGGGAAGGTTGGGGAGAAAAGATAACGAGTTCAGTTTTGGACGGTCGAGCCTGGGCCAGTGGTAGTCATCCAAAAGGCAAGGGGCTGCGTCTGACTGCATGTCTGGGCTGGGCATTATCCACGTGGAGACCGAACCTGCAAGTCACAGTGAACGCAATGGAAGGAGCCAGCAGCTGAGATCTCGTCCAGGACAGCCTGAGTTTCAAAGGAGGAATCTTGGATAGCCGAGAGAGAATAGTCCCTCTCCTCCAGGTTTATGCAATTCAATCCATGGCAGTGCCACGCAGTTCGATGTAATAAACATGGATTAAGTGATGGGCACGGAGCTGGGCCTTGGGGATTCAAACATGAAATGAAAACAGCTCTTTCTTTCAAGGGTTTTACATTTTCCTCCAGGGAAACAACTTGGAGAAGACCAAGCAGACAAAGAAGAACAGTGTACATGGATCAGAAAATACAGCACACACCCGCACACACGGAATTCTCTTCCCAGGGGAAGAAGGAATTTAAAAATTAAGGGAGATAAGTGAAAGCAAGGAGGACAGTGAGTTTTTTCAGCATTAGGGAACTCAAAATGGGGTCAAGACTTCATATCGCCATACAATCAACAAAACAGCGTGGAGCCTGCAAAGTCCTTATAGGTAGGCTGAAGTGGGGATGTGGGGACAGGGGAATATTGGAGGAGAGAGAACACTGAGAAAAATGCCTCCTGCCACTCTGGAGATCGCCTTGCAAAAGAGCAGATGAGATTGCAAAGAACCAGAGAAGCCTAGTTCGCAGGGCGATTGGAATCTACTTTGTGTAGCAATCCTTGAGCTTGGTCTATTGCCTTCTAGCCTTGGACACGCTGACTCTGAGGATAAGGCATGGAAGAGGAATTTGACCTGGCAGTGCCTAATTCCTTGCATGCTTTTATGGAAGGTCAGGGTCAGCATTTATGATTTCTGCCCTTTGTATGTTTCATTTCATTCTTTTAATGCCGGACCCATTTCTTTGTACTGCTGAGCCATTGTAATAGGGGGGGAAACAGGCTGATGTTAGGGGAGCTGGTGTACCAGTGAGTCACTTGGGCCAGGGAGCCTACAACTACAGTAACTGATGAGTTGAGACAGCCAGGATGTGTATGCCTGAGCAGTGGTGCCCAGTCAGTCTCCCTGCTGTCTGTGGGCTCCTTTAAGGTGGAGAGTGAGGAGGCCCTCCCTGCTGGAGTGAAAGCACAACTCAATAGGAAGTGAAGGTCACCCACTTCCTGAATAAAATGGATGCCTGGCCAGTACTTCCTTTGGAGACAAGTGGCTGGTATTCTCCCTCTCCTCAGCCCCTTACCCCTGGGAAATGCTATTAATAATAACTACAGAAGCTCACAGTATCAGGCTAAGGGCTTATTTAAACACAAGGGGAAACTGAGGGAAGAGGGTTAGGGTCTGGAGAAGCTGTTGCTAAGGGTGACTGGCCAGTGTTGGCAGAGGGCCTCTGAGGGTAAGATCAGGCTGAGGGAACCAGCCCCTCAGCCAGGGCTAATTTCCACTGCCTGATGTTACGTGGTTCACCAGCTAGACAGATGAGGTTGACGATTTGGTTTAGGGGTGTCCCTGTGGCTAGGTTGACCTATCTAATTCCTGCCCACGTTCTACAACCTAACCTCCCTTCCACCTCCCGGGGTCCCCAAGGGGAGTCAAGGCGTAGCTGGGTGTCTGGATGAGGTCAAGGAAAACAGAACCCCCAGGTTGGTTCTCCAGGGGTATTTATAGTCCCAGCTCCAACAGTCAGGTCTTGAGACTGGCACTAGCTGGGCCAAAGTTCCATTCCCCAGCCAGGATTGCCTAGGGTAATTCTGCAAATGCAAGAGATCTTGCATAAATCCTGCATTACACCATATAAGGCCCTTTATTAGAAGAAGGGAGGAGGTGGAGGAGGAGGAGAAAGAAGGGATGTAGAGGAAAAAGAGAACAAGAAGGAAAAAAGGAAGAATGAATAAGAGAAAAGGAAGCAGAGGAAGAAGAAGAAGAACAGAGGGTAAAAAAGAAATAGAGTTGTGTACTATTTTCAGAGCCATCAGGGCAAGGCAAAAGTGAAAGTCTACATTCCCTTGTGGCCAGGGACTTGTTAAGGTGAATCCAGGCTATGAAAAGGGTGCTGGCAGCCAGAAACCTATAGAAAGCATGAAGGACCCACAAAGTGGGGATGGGAAGCACCTTAGCCACAAGCACCTTCAACTGACAACAGCAGAACAGTGGTTTGAGAGTCAGGTCACTTCAGATCTCTGTACAGAACTTTAGTGAGGTTCCAGCCATTTCCTTCTCATATATTACATCAAATATTTCATTTTGGGCCACCGTGAAGTAATTCTTCCAGTCACCAATAGTCCCTGAAAAACAGAAAAGAAAGGAATGAAACTTCAAAGCCACTTCTGCCTTGACAATTGTTGGCTTGACAAAGTGAAGTCTTAGAAAGGAATAGATTATAAATGAGTGTAATAATAATAAGTGCAGTTTATATATTTTTTTAATACATTGCCTTATTTGATCCTTACAACCCTATGAGTTAGGTGCTATTGTTAGCTCTCTTTTATGGGGAACTGAGGCAGGCAAGGTGCTTTACCCAAGGACAGCCACATAGTTAGGAAGTAGCTGAATTCAGATTTGAACATGTGACTTCAGATCTCCCCTGGGCTATATAGCACAACATTTCTCAATGTTCTGTTAAGGGTGGCTGTGAGCTAAAAGAGCTTGTCGGTACTTCACTGTCTTGTAAGCAGATTTATCCAGGGGACCAGAAGGAGAATGTTTAGCAGAGAAGCAACTCTGAATGACATGGATTATTCCTCAAGAAACCAGGGACATTAAGGCCTTTGGTAGAGAACTGTGAATTACACTGGGCACATGGGTAGTGCATTTTTATCTGGGAATTCTAGATTTGCCAGTGTTGTCAGTTTGGGAACAATTTGAGAGCGAGAGGCAGAGAGAGAGACGGACAGAGACAGAGATAGAGAGACAAGCAGAGAGAAGCAAAGATAGAGACAGAGGTGGAATGAGGGTGGGTGGGTGGCCACAACCAGGATTTTTTTTAGTATGTTGAAATCTTTAAAAAAATTAAATTCTTGATAAAAAGAAAACATAATAAAAATATAACTAGCATTGAATCATTAAATATATCTTACCAGAAAAATCTCATTTGCTCAAAAAATTTGGACAGAATTATTAAATTAGAAGATCAGGAACAAAGCCATAAATAATCCAAGGCCATAGGAACTTTGTCAAAGGGTGGAACATTTAGTGGGCATGAATATTGGAAGAAGAACCCTAAAATGTAATGTAGGTATTTCTTCTGCAGATTAGAAGGTAAGGTATATAAATGAGCTCAGAACCTGGCCTAAGAATAGGGAAGATGAGCTCAATGTTCTAGAAACTGGAGAGCAGCAAACCAATTAATTCTTCCCTCTACTTCTACTTCATAAAGAAATATTTAGCTCTTCCATCTTTACTCTTGCCCTTCCAAATTCTTCCATTTCCCCCTCTCTTTCCCTTTTCTGTCCTTCCCAGAACAAGGACTAACATTTTTGCTATCTAACTTTTTGCTCAAGGCAGCCAGGTGTTGTGTGTGGGGACCCTCACTGAGGAATTTGTAGGGGTACTTAATTCTAAGTGGAAGAGAACTCAAAATTAATAGTAATAAATAGGGCAGGGAAACTTAAGGATAAGGGGGGATTCCTTAGATAGGGCAGGTCCCTGATTCTCCAACACCAATCTGATGGAGGAAGAAGAGCATAAGGGGATCCCAAACTCCATTGAATGGTCTATGTCCATGTTGGCAAACCTATGGCACATGTGCTGGAGGTGGCTGCTCCCCTCCCCCTCTCCATGTGTGCTTGAGGACATTTCTCCCATTCCTTACCCCTCTGCCCAGTAGCCCAAAGGGAGCACTTCCTTGCCTCACATGTGGCATGAGGATTGCAGTTTGGGCATGTATTCTCTAAATGGTTCGCCATCACTGGCCTAAGTGATTTTCTAGGTCTCTTCTAAACTTGTTATTCTGCCACTATAATGTCATAGAGGGGCAGCTGGGTGGCTCAGTGGATTGAGAGTCAGGCCTAGAGACTGGAGGTCCTAGGTTCAAGTCTGGCCTCGGACACTTCCAGCTGTGTGACCTTGGGCAAGTCACTTGGCCCCTATCGCCCACCCTTACCACTCCTGGGCTAAGGACGGTTCCTAGCCCGGATGAAAAAGGAGGAGGGTTGGGTGTGGGGCTAGCAACCCCACCCTGTAAAAACTACATCTGCTAAAGAAACTGCAACCTAAAGTAGGGGCAGTTGGGCTAGCTCAGTGGATTGAGAGCCAGGCCTAGAGACGAAAGGTCCTAGGTTCAAGTCCGGGCTCAGACACTTCCCAGCTGGGTGACCCTGAGTGACCCATTGCCTACTGGTTGTGGCCCTATGCTCCTAGAATGGAGTCCCAGGATAAAAAAAAAATGTCATAGTAGATTTTCCTTTTAATTCAGCTAAATTTACTTAATTACTTCTTGTATTCCTTTTTTTATCCTGAATTGCAATGTTGATTTGGAAGTATATGTCATTATTTGAATGAAAGACACAAACTAGATGGGGCTGCTTGACGTGATTAACAGTAATCTCAGGCACTGAAATTGCTAATTATGCCATGGATGACTTTTGATAGTGATTTTTCATGAGATCCTACACATGGCTATTTTTTTCATTTTTAAATGTCCCTTACCTTCTGTCTTAGAATTGATACTAAGGATTGTTTCCAAATATGGAGTGGTAAGAGCTAGGCAATTGGAGTTAAATGATTTGCCCAAAGGTCAGATCTGAACCCAGCACCTCCTGTTTCTAGGCCTAGTTCTCTATCCATTAAACCACCTAACTGGCCCCCTTTGATAAAGGTTTTTTTTTTTTTTTTTTTCATGAGATCCTTGCGACAAGATGGAGGAGATATAGGATAGTGTTAGGTGATTCAGATTCTTTGATCATCTCAACCCAAAGACTAGTGATTATTAAACTGATCTCAAATTGGAGAAGTTCTTCCTACACACCACTCTCTCCTGTTTGAGATTTTTAGTTCTTTGGATGAAGTCAGGTCTGGTTTTCTAATCAAACTGGCATGACACAAAGCCGAGAAATGTAAAGATCTGGAGTGGTGGACTGACGCTGAAGAGATGGAATCTAAAGGGGATAAAGGTGATGTTCTGCAGAAGTGCTCGAGGTGATAGGATCAATATTATGATCATTTCTTCCCACCACCCCAAGCAAGGGGAGTACAGACTCTGGGGAAAATTGTTACCTTTGCGCATGAAACAGGAGGCATCATGATCCATCATGACACTTGGTATCTTTGTGAAGTTCAACAAGGGATTGCCTTTCATCATTTCAAATGAAGTATGATGTATGATCTTCTCCAAGACTTCTTCACCTAGGCTCATCCCCAGGAACTGCATCACCTTCACGATCTCCTTCTTGGGGTTCTGTTGGGGGGAGGGGGACAGTTCTAAGTAGTGAGTATGCTAAGTAGTTCAGTGAATTTGTTTTTCTGGTATGTGTGTCTCGGAGAGATGATGGAAGGGAGGGTTTCAAGGAGTACCCCTAATTCCCAGGTGTCCTTCCCCCCCCCCCCCTGTGGGTTGCCTTTGCCAGATGGTGGTATGCTGCTGAATGGCTCTACTTTGCCTCCTACTTGATATGGAGACTAGGCACAGGTCTGTCTTCTGAATGCAGCATAAAATAGCTATATGTCTTACCTTTAATTGGGTTCACTTCCTCTCTCCATTTCATTACTATTAGAAAAATAATAGCTAGCATTTATATAGCACCTTAAGGTTTGCAAAGAGCTTTACAGCTATTATCCCCTTTGATCCTCAGACCTAAGAAAGTAGGTTGCCCCTCGAGCCCAGGACTTGTCTGCTAAGATTCACCCTGTGCAAAGAAGAAGGGAGTGGAGGAAGAGAAGGAACCTGATGGGCCCTAGTTATTTATAGGGGAAACAAGCTGTTCCTGGGCCCCTGGGCCACCTCTCCTCACCATGCCCAAACAGAAGGAAACGACTGACTCCGTTGTCCGCAAGTGCCTCAGGTTTGTTCCTCTTGGAGGATGGAGGCTGGGTGGACAGCGCGGCATGCAGAGAGGGACCTCGGAGCTGCAGTGAAGGCTCCGATAACCGGATCTTATTCTATTTCTTAAAGCCCAAGAGAAAGGAGTTTAGAAAACAGGATCTTGGTGGGCACCGGGAGGAAGATAACAAATACGCTTCTTTTTCCTCCACCCAAGTCTGGCGCTTTCCCTTTGCCATTCTGCCCCTCAAGCATGGGCATGAAAAGGGAAAAGGTGGGGCTCTCCTCCACCCGGTCCAGAAGCTGCTCCTGGCTGCCCGGGAGGAGCGGCTCAGTCTTGGTTAGACTTTCCTGGCATTGCGATGACTCTCCCTCGGAAATCCGCCAGCTCCTAGCGTGACCATCTTCTACAGAGGGGCTCGGAGGGCACGCAATTAGGACTTGTACCTCTTACGATGCAGGCGAAGGCGCCCACATTCACTGTGGCAGCAAGAGAGGCACAGAGGGAATGAGAGTTTATATAGCACCTATTATGGGCCGGGACAGTGCTCCGCCTTATACAAATGTTACCTCGTTTGTCTTTACAACCACCATTTTATAGTTGAAGAAGCCAGGCAGACTGAGGAGACTTGCCCGGGGCACAGAGCTGGTAAGTGCTTGAGGCTAGATTTGAACTCAGATCTTCTTGCCTCTGGGCTCTATTCATGTGCCACTAGCGACTTCTTAAAGGAAAAAAGCAGATCCATAACAAGGCTCTGAGGGATGCTTTGGACTGTTTAATTGGTCTTGGGGGGCCATTCCAAAGGAACAGGAGAATTTGAAAAGCTTTTCAAGGCCAGCTTGCAGGATTTCTCTGGACTCCATCCATCGCTTGTACCCATCTCTGTGATTTCAGCCCTGGCCTCACAGTCGGAAATGCACACTGTAGAAAAGACTAACTCTGGAGCTAATGATGAACGAGGAAGAAGCAGCAAATTCCAAGCTAAACCAGGAGCAGCGAAAGATAAAAGTAGACGGAGCAGGGGCAGCTGGGTAGCTCAGTGGAATGAAAGCCAGGCGTAGAGACAGGAGGTCCTGGAGGTCCAAATCTGGCCTCAGACACTTCCCAGCTGTGTGACCCTGGGCGAGTCACTTGACCCCCATTGCCTACCCTTACCACTCTTCTGCCTTGGAGCCAATACACAGTATTGACTCCAAGACGGAAGGTAAGGGTTTAAAAAAACAAATAAAAAAAGCAGATGGAGCAGGTCCTGTCAAAGGATGCCAGGCACGTAGCATGCCACACTTAACAGTAGAACCTGGGGCAGCTGGATAGCTCCTCGGACAGAGAGCCAGGCTCAATTCTGGCCTCGGGCACTTCCTAGCTGGATGACCCGGGCAAGTCACTTAATCTTCATTGCCCAGCCCTTCGCCATTCTGTCTTAGAACCAAGATTTTGGTGACATACTAAGACAGAAGTTAAGGGTTTAAAAAAGAAAAAACAAACACGAAACCAGACTGGCACCTGCCATGTAGGCTTTGTCTCTCCATTCTAAATGGCCTTTGAATGGAATTCCTTTTTTTCTGAAATTTTTTTCAAATGTGCAATAAGTTAACTTGCATTTGCAGAAAAGAAACATGCTTTCTAGGCTAAGAAAGGGCAGCATGAGAAACAATGCAGCAAATCTCATTTCTTACATGTTCTTATTGGGGGAAATTAGAGGTGCCAATGTCTAGGAATTTTGGAGTCTGGAAGACAAGCTCCTCATTAGAAAGTGAAGGGGAGGTAGATTGGGGGAAAGATGACTCCTTGCCTTCCTCTTTGGGGCCTGCAAAGGCATTTTTTTTTAATTTTTTTTTTTTTTTAGTATTTGCCAGCGACCTTTTTGAAGCTAGCTTGGCAGAGGCTTATGCTTTGTCTCTCTCATTTAGAGGTGTGTTGTTCCTTAGGTTTGCCTCAGTTTCCACCAAAGTACATTCTTTCTGAGAGCCTGGTAGCTTGGAGACATTGGTCTTTCCGCTCTTTTTCTTCTCTCCCTACCTTTTTATGAAACTCTTGCTCCCCTCCCCCCCAATCCCTTTGCCTACCCAGGAGTTTCCATTTAACCAAGGTCCAGTTGAACCCTGGGAAAAAGTATCTTTACTCCTTTCTCCTAGCTTTCTAGAAGAACGTTTCCCAGAGCCCCTGCCCCTTCTTCTGTTACCACTTTTCTTCATCCGAGTGTGGGCCTGTGGGCTGCATGCATCCTTTCTCTCTCTGAGAGAACCTACCCATTGCTGTCCCTGCCTTCTTTGTTGGACTACCTTAATAAACGACACGATTGAAAACAGACCCAGAGAAAAGGCTTTATCCATTTGGGCAGATTTTTGATTTGCACTTTTGTCTCTGCCCTCACTTGGCTTTGTTTTCCGGATTCAGTGGGAGAGTCTGTGTTGGCATCCGTATGCCTGGTGCATCCCAAGGGGGCATCGGTATGAGGATGTCAATTGTCCTTCTGGGGGAGACTCAAGGGGTGCAACGGAAGTGCCTCAGAGACACTGGGGGATACATAGACGTTCTGAATTGGCTAACTCTGTGGCGAATGGGCTGCTCTGTGACTGACTGTGGAAGCTTTCACAAAGGCCCCAGGCAGCCTCAGCTGAGTCTCTTCTGCTGCTCTGCTCTTGCTTTGATGTCTGCTGGTAGAATATGGCGAGAGACAAAACTATAAGGGGAACGGTTGGGCTGTTCCCGCTGAAGCTACCAGGAGGCTCGCCAAATACAGACTGGGTCCTTTGCCTTTCTCCCATTGCGGGTCAGGGGAGAGTGGGATCCTCATGCCCTCACATCTGGACTTTGTGGCCAGCTCAACACGGATGCCTGGAGAAGCCCCGAGTCACCTTTGGGACCCAGTTCAGCAGAGGCTGAGATGAGGACTCCTCAGGCAGTCGTGTCACCCGTGAACTTGGTGACAATGAGACAATGTAGGAATTGAGCTCCATGGAGGCCCCTCTCCTCAGAGATCGAGATATGATAGCAGAGAGTGTGCCCTCCAGATGTTGGGGAGCAATGCTTTCCCTTTTGTTCTTGCTATATTTCTGAGGCAACGGCTCCTTTGCCAAAGCTAAAGGATGCTAAGAAGTTTAAGAGGACTTGGGCGTTGGCCATTGACTCCATTCCCAGGGAGGGGAATATGATCGGTGGGAGCAGAAGAAATGAGAGAAGAGATAGCCACCAAATTCTTCAGAGTCCTCCTAGAACCCTGAGGGTT
Organism: Gracilinanus agilis; assembly: GCF_016433145.1. Lineage (NCBI taxonomy): Eukaryota > Metazoa > Chordata > Mammalia > Didelphimorphia > Didelphidae > Gracilinanus > Gracilinanus agilis. The sequence goes on along the minus strand of NC_058135.1, from coordinate 886,137 downwards.
TCTAGGGTCTGATTCTGAGAGAATGAACTAGAGCATACTTCCTACACTGGAATCCACATCGTGTGAGCCAGAATTGGTTTTTTCTTTTTATAATCAGCTGAGATTTCCAACTGCCCAAGTCAAAAATTCCTAAATTTGTAAGATGATTCCAGTATCTATAAATGAGACGTGTCTTCAAAAGGAGGCCTGGGAGCGTGATGGCTGGGCAGACCAGCATCCCAATATGTGAATGAACGAAGAACATAAGAGCAAATCTGGCTTACCTCTTTCATATCTTCGTAGAAGAGGTAGAGCATGGGGTATTCTTCCTTTTTATCCCACCATTTCTTCACATGGGCAAACCAGGAACCATAGGGCACTAAATCCAGAGAAAGGAAAAGGCCATTTTGGTAAGAATCCATTTAACCAACCATGCTTCTACCTGATCAGGTTTTTGGTGTCATGATAGCTGTCCAAGGCTCTGGCCACCAGAACAACTGCAAACATTGGATAAATACTTGTTGGTTTAGCATTTGTGTTTGGGTGTTCATTGTGGAGGAATTCTCTTGACCAACAAGAATTGGACTTCTTGGGAAAGGCTTGTGTGGAGTGGAAGCCTGATGCCCGTTGGTCAGAGTTATGTCACCACACTGAAAGCAAAGACATTTATTGGTGCCCTCTGGAAGACTGCTCTTGGGAACAGTTTTCACTTCTCAGGGTTGTTACACTTCTTCAGCCCTGCTTAGAGTACACAGCCAGTCAGAAGCATTTTGTGGCACTTAGGATGGACAAAGAAAAGACTTCACAGAAGAAGGAGGGATAGAGAAAGGGGAGATCATTCAAGTAGAAAGTGGGAGCATTTGGAATGCAACTGGTAAGATTTGTTATCAGAATAAGAAGCCATTCCCTATTCAAGGGAAGGAGGCAAAGAAGAATGAACCAAGACTTTTACAATGACTAAATAAATCCAGTTAGACAAAACTTCAGGGTTTGTTCCTTAGATAAAACTACAGGCATCTTTTCTCTAAGGACCACACATATTGTCAGTACAGTGAATGAGGCTATCTGCTTATTGGGAAGCAATATGCTCATGTTCTAGCTGTTATATCTTATTTCTCCTTCTAAAGAGAATGAATGCTTTCTACTATTAGGCTACCAGGTAGTTGGTGAATTGGTCCATCAAGATGTAGTCAAGTGAGTAGGGTTCCTATTTTTCCCCATAGCATTATTGACAGAAAGAGAAAAATTGGAAGGCTATTAGAAAAATTTCAGGGAAAAGTACAAAGCCATCCTTTTGGTGTTTCTTGGCATCACCCTGATGACAATAAATATTTGTATTAGGACTATGAAGGCATTATTTGTAGATGCAGAGAGATGAAAAGAAATGTGCTAAAATCACTTGTAGCGTTTCTACCATGAACAACTCACAAGTCAAGCACGCTTATTAATTCCCTGTATTTCCATTCTTTTTAGGAAGCTCAGCAATATCTGCTATGAGCAGTGATGAGTTTCCAGAAGGTCGCGATATTTTCAGGATCTGCTTTAGCAGATTATATTATTACTGCACATATTTGTGGATAAAGCTACAAGTGGGATTGGTTGCCAAATGATGGTTTGAAAAAAAAAATAATTCAAATGAGTAAAAAACGAACAAAGGCAAACATAGTAGAGGCAGAGATAGGATCAATGAACTGCATGTACACTACAAATTAGAAAACTAACAAATAAACTCCAAATAAACACAAAAGAGGATTGGGCAGGCTGAAAAATAGAAAGACCACAAAGGCAACAAACAAAACTAAAAGCTGATTCTTTGAAAAGAAAAAATGAATTAAACTCATAAATTGAATTGCAAATTGATAAACCTCTAGCCAACCTGATTTAAAAATAATATTTGTTTATGCTAAAAACCATACATAGGCTCAGAAGGACTTTTGAATACAATAAAAACTATTTAAAATCAAAAGCAATTGTTATTTGTGATGGGAAAGTATTGGAAACTTTTCCCATCAGTAAAGGAGCAAAGCAAGAGTGTTTCTTTTCCCCTTTGTTATCTGACATAATTTTAGAAATGTAAACAATAGAAATAAGACAAGAAAAACAAATTAAAGACATGAAGATAGCCAAAAGGAGACAAAACAATGCTAATTGCTGACAGCACGATAATTTGATTAGAAAACTTTAGAGAATAAGGAAAGAAAGTAATTGAGGCAGTTAATAGCTTTGGTAGGATAGGAAAAAACTTCATAGAATATCAATGCCATTTATATATCATGGTTGTGTGAAAATAACATAGAATCATAACTCATCAGCTGGTACATGCACATTAAGGTAGCATGCTGCATGACAGTACAGTTTCTGACTTCCCGAATGGGATTATTTTTAATTATAACATGGTAATAAAATCTAAAAGGAAGTAATGGAAAGGAATGACTCATTCAAGATAATTACACAATTAACAAAATATCTGGGAATCAATCTACTAGGGAACATTCAAGACATCTTTTTATAGTTATAAAATATTCCTTAATAAAATAAACTTTGAGGAATATAGGTGCTCATGAATGAGGCATACCAATTTAGTAAACTGATACCACCTATAGTAATTTACAGAGTCAATACTGTTGAACGATTAAGTGAAAACTTTGTATGATTACTAAAAAAAGAACAAAAATTGCTTGGAGAAATCTAGAATTTAGATATAGAATACCAAGGTAAATGGCCAAAAAAGTAGGTGTAAAGCATGAATAGTATCTCTAGATCTCAAACTGGATTACAAAATAGAAATTGTCAAAATTATTTTATACTATGAACTGGAGGAATTCCATGTGAACTAGAACGACCTCCAGGAATTGATGCAGAGTGAAAGGAGCAGATCCAGGAGAACATTGTACACAGAGACGGATACACTGTGGTAAAATCGAATGTAATGGACTTCTGTACTAGCAGCAATGCAGTGATCCAGAACATTTCTAAGGGACTTATAAGAAAGAACACTCTCCACTTCCGGAGAAAGAACTGTGGGAGTAGAAACACAGAAGAAAAACAACTGCTTGATCACATGGGTCGATGGGGATATGATTGGGAATGTAAACTCTAAACGACCACCCTAGTGTGAATATGAATAATATGGAAATAGGTCTTGATCAATGATACATGTATTGCTCATTGGCTCCTGGAGGGGGGTAGAAGAAGGGGAGGGAAAGAACATGAATCATGTAACCATGGAAAAATATTCTAAAGTAATTAATTAAATAAATAAACTTAATTTAAAATTACAAAGAAAAGTGTTTTATACTAGTTAATAAAGAAATATAAATCACTGGTACAGGCCAGAAAAGGAAATATGAAAAACAATTGAATTAAATAACCCAATATTTTATAAACTTAAGATCATAAATTACTCATGGAAGGATTCTCTACTTGATAAGAATTGTTGGGAAAATGGAAAAGCACTTTGTTATCAATTAAGTTTATGCTAACATTTTACACTATACACCACAAGAAGCTGAGAATACACATATAACCTGAACATTGAAGTTTTACCACAAAAAATTAGAAAAGAATCAGATCAAGAGACTGGCACAGATATGACTTTCGAGACAACTCTTGCCAAGCTCTAGCTAGATTTACTAAACCAAGCAAGGGAAAGAAGCAATCACAAAAAAAGATAATTATGTTTATGTGAAATTAAAAAGGGTTTGCGTGAACAAAATTAAAACACTTGGGAAATGAAGGGAAGCAGTTGATTGGGAAAAAATGTTGTTTTCATTAAATATAATGGTCTCATATCCAAGATACCAGAGAACTGACATAGATACATGAGAATAAAAACCAAACCATGGTGAATAAGTGGTCAAACATAACAGTACTTTGATGAAGAACTTCAAACTATTACCAACCATATAAAAAAAATGTTCAAATCACTTGCAAGAAGGGAAACATTTTTAATATTTTATCTCCTCACACCCAACAAATTGGCAGAGGTGGGAGCTGATGGGCGTTCAGGGGTTATGGAAAGACGGATACACTAATACAATATTGTTGGAGCTATGAACTGGTCTAATTATTCAGGAAAGTCATTTGGAATTATGCTAACAAAGTGACTAAAATGTCCATATTCTACGACCTAGACATCCACTGTTAGTCATATATGCTCAGGAGATCAATAGTAAGAAAAAAGAAGTAAAGACAGGTTCCTCATATATAAAAATAAAATTTTTTGTAGTTGTAGATACTTGGAAACAAAGTAGATTGAGTAATGATGAAATGAATTGTGACACATGAATATAGTGGGCCATTTAGCACAATGTAAAGAGTGAAGGCTGTGCAAGATACAAGGAAGCACAGGAAGACGCACCAACAGATGCCAACTGAAATAAACAGAATCAAGACAACAGCATACACGATGAGCACAACAGTGTAAATGGAAAGAACAATAGTGAAACAATCCAAATGTGGCCCGGAGAAGAGCTATGGGACGACGGGTCCAGAAGGCTGCATAGAATGGATTCAGCTAATATGTGGGGAAATCTCTCTGGACTAGTGAGGGGGAAGGGAAATATTGTGAATATTAAAGTGGAATTAAAAATAAAAGACATAAAAAATTTGAAAAAGAGTGGCTGAGAAATTTAAGAATGAAAATTATTCTGGATCATTCCAACCTACCTTTCCCAGTCATGTAGGCCTCTAGGTACTCTGCCCAGGAGTTTGGGTAAGGCAGTAATTTATTCATCAGGTGAAAATAGTAATATGAAACCGCCACATCCTTGGCATTTCTTGCCATGTAAATTATCTGCAACAGGATGGAGGGGGGATTTTGTGAGAAGCTCTGGAAGAGCACCGGGATCAACAAAGAAGCTAATCACTAATAGTTTTTGATTGGTACCTCGCCCCCAGAGGCAGGCTTTCGAATTGTCTCGGGGAGTTACCATGTTAGTCTCTGAGTCTCGGCTTCCACTTTATGTTGCTGATGCACAGCTCTCCATAAGCTGCCTGCCTGTCTCCCCGTGCTGCTGCTTTGGCCTTCTTACCTTATCCTTTAAGTTTTAAAAATGACTTATTTTGGGGCAGCTGGGAAGCTCAGTGGAGTGAGAGTCAGGCCTAGAGACAGGAGGTCCTGGGTTCAAACCCGGCCTCAGACACTTCCTAGCTGTGTGACCCTGGGCAAGTCACTTGACCCCCATTGCCCACCCTTACCACTCTTCCACCTATGAGTCAATACACAGAAGTTAAGGGTTTAAAATAAAATAAAAATAAATAAATAAAATGACTTTATTTTATTGGTGTCTGTTTCTTATATCCCCAAAGTGTCCCAGGTGTCTCTCCACTCCCCTGAACTTGAGAGCCAAATCCGGCCTCAGACACTGACCGGTGGTGTGGCCCTGCGCTGGTTGTCTGTCCCCGTGTGCAGTTTCCTCCTCTGTAAAGGGAGCTGGAGAAGGAGATGGCCAACCCCGCTTGTATCTCGGCCGTGCAGAGTCACAGGGGAGACTAGAAACGTGTGTTACCTTGCAGTTGTTTTTCCATAAATCCTTGGGTATGAGGTCAACTGGCAGATGAGTCTTGACGAGGCGGGGCGATGGCATCTTTTCTAATGCCTCTGTGCCTAGGAAAAGTCCATTCGCGAGAGGGAGACGTTAGATGTCGCCCGGTACGTCTGCAGAGCCAACTACCTCCACGCTTTCCCAGGAGCTCCCGTTGAACGCTGAAATAGCAGCTCATTTCCTGGTTAGGCTCTTCTGTTGTACCCTTTGGCCAACATGGTAGGAGGGAGGGGGTTGTAGCCTGAGCAAATCATAAGGTGGATGTATTCTTTTTTTTAAAAATCCTTACTTCAGTCTTAGAATCAATACCGTGTACTGGTTCCAAGGCAGAAGAGCAGTAAGGACTAGGCAATGGGAGTTAAGTGACTTGCCCAGGGTCACACCACTGGAATTATCTGAGGTCACTCTTGAACCCAGGACCTCCATCTCTCAATCCTTTTGGAGCCACCTAGTGTGCTCCTACATACCATTTCCATGAGCTAAACTCTGGATTAATTATATTTATCTAGTTCAGTGGTTTCCAAATTATTTTGGCCTCCCGCACCCTTTCCAGAAAAAATATTATTTAGTGCCCCTGGAAATTAAAATTTGAATAGCAATGAATAGGAAAGATCAATGCACCTGTGGCCATCCCCGCTCCCTGGATCGCTGCAGCACCCACCAGGGGGCGATGGCGCCCACTTGGGGAATCAGTGATCTAGACTTAGAGGTGGGAGAGACCTTAGAAATGAGCTATAAGCCAACCTTTTCTTTTACAGAGAAAGACGTTCTGTGAATCCCAGGAGCTTCTTGGCTGGTTGTTCCTAATCTGTCTTAGTGGCACCCATGCCAGATACAGCAGAGCCACGGTTGGACCTCGAGTCCTCCCTCTCCAGGGTTCAGGCTGAGGCTGGCCACCACGCTTAGAGGCTTTTGGAATCGGGAAGAAGATTGAAGCTGGAGAGGGGAGTTTTAAGAAGTTGAAGGAGGAGAGAATTGGAGATAAAGGAGAAAGACCAAAGGGAAGGACTTGGGCCCAGGCTGAAGGACAAGGAAGAGGAGAAGTGGAGGAGGAGAAGGAAGCTGGAAGAACAAGGTAAAGAAGGGTCTGGGTAAGAGGTTACTCAAACAAGGGAGAGGCACTTAGGCGCGGTTGTCAAAGGGAGAGGGGAAGTGTGTGCCTTGGAGCTCAGCTCTGCCTCTCTGCCACTTGAACCCATGACTTCCGGCCCTCCCCTCTTTGGCCCAAACACGGCTGTTCCCCCACCCACATGCGGATAACCTTTGGGAGCCTCGTGGATGTCTCTGCCGCTTAGGAGACGTGGGCCTCCTTCCCACTCAAATGAGGCGAGGCTCTGGGCCCAGATCCCAGCTCTAGTCCCCACGCGTTCTCGGGACATCCCCTCCTCCTGCTCCCCCCGCTAGCCCACCAGCGTCCTCGAGAAGATGCTGAATGAGCAAGCGCTTTGGGGGCTGCCGCAGAGGGAATTCTTGCGTGTTCCGTTGGCATTCGGGGCTGCTGAGCTGCTGTGTAGACCCTCTGGCCCAAGACCGAAGACGCCCACAGAAACGAGATGAGGACCCTTCGGGGACCCAGTCAAAGGAGCCCAGCGGATGGAGATCCAGCCTCAGCGTCAGCGAGATCCAGGGACAAGCTTTGTTGTTGAAACCTTTGCCTCTGCCTTAGATCTTGAGCATTCTAAGCATCCGTTCCAAGGCAGAGGAGGGCAAAGCAAGTGGGGTTAAGTGACTTGTCCATGATCACACAGCCGGGAAGGATTTGAACCCAGGTCCGGCCACTGTGCTCCCAAGCTGAGCCCTTAGGTTCAAATCTTGCCTGCGACATAAAGAATGAGCCAGGGTTCTAAGCAGCTTTCTAGGAATCTGGCGGCCAGAACAGGGAGAGAGAGTTCCCTCTTTGGAGATTCCCTGCGCCAAGGAAAGCATAGATCTGGTCCAATAAACAAAGAAATAAAAACCAAAAAAAATTCAAACAAGCAGCAAGAAACTCAGTTTCGAAGTGAGGCTGAGGGGGGTAAGTTTCAGGGATTTTTCATGCCAAAAGTTCTTCTTCTAGATAAACTGAGGACCTTGTTCTCTCATCATCGTATCCCATACATGCATTATGCATTCAAAGTGAATATCAGCCAGGCCCAGAGATGGGAGGTCCTGGGTTCAAATCTGACCTCAGATACTTCCTAGCTGGGGGACCCCGAGCAAGTCACTCAACCGCCATGGCCTGGTCCTCAGCGCTCTTCTGCCTTGGAGCCCATACACGGCATCGATTCCAAGATGGAAGGTGGGGGTTTAAAAAAAGTAAAATGAATATCAGATCAGCCTAGATAAAACCACCCAGCCTAAAAAATGCTGGAAAAGCAGTGTGAATTCTTCTGCCCTTCCAAGTCTGTGATGGGTTCTGGCAGGACGCCGGTCACAGCCACATGCCACAAAGAACCGCCACAACCTTTGCTTTCACAGATGCAGATTTATGGGCGCTGGGGAACAGGAAGCTTCCTCTTCTGTGGGCCGGGAGCCGGAAACCTCTGGGGACGGGCCGCCGTTGGCCATCCCCTGAGCTCGGCTCGCTTTGAGGGCCCCGAAAATGTCCTCAGCGCCTTCGAAATGCCCGGCGTGTGCACGTAAACGTGGCCTGAGCCTGTGAGCAGTCCTTCCTGGGGAGGCTCGGAAAGGCAGGCCTTCACTCGAAGCCACCTCTTGCTCTCTGCTCAGAGCAAAGCTGGAGCAGCCCCATGGCAGGTGCAAACTTCTGTCAGACCATTTGGGTTAGAGGGGGAATGCCCCAACGAATTGGCTTTTGACCATTTCTGGGTATCTCTAACTGATCACAAAGTGCGAGGTGGCGTAGTGAGGAGAAAGTCAGTCTTGGAGTCTAGGTGACCAGTTCAAATTCTACCTTGGGCACTCACTGGCTGTGTGACTGAGCAAGTCCCTTAATCTCTGTTTGCCTCAATTTCCTCATCTGTAAATATGAGAATAATAAGAGCACCTACTTCCTGGGGTTGTACGGATCAAGTAAGAAAAACCCACGTAAAGTACTTTGCAAATATTAAAGCATCAAATGAGTTATTGTCATTTCATTACACGGAGATGCTGGGACTCTTTTTACAGCTAGGTGGTGCAGTGGAAAAAGTGCCTGGCCTGGAGGGAAGAAGACCTGAGTTCAAATCTGCCTTAGATGCCTACTAGCCGAGACTCTG
>NC_058135.1:820662-877019 GCF_016433145.1 Gracilinanus agilis | reverse complement strand
GCTCCAAGAGAAGTGCCGCCTGCGTGGGGGCGATGAATGCGCCTTGGTCTGCCCCAGAACAACAGCCAGTGAAAAGGACCCACAAGCCAGTTACCTGACGTCCTCACGCCCGGGGCAGACAGTTCCAACATGGGAACTTTGTTGTAAATGGCCTCTCGACTACATTTTTCAGCGTCGCCATGGTTTTGAATCATATCCACAATTTCGGAAATCCAGGTGGTACCTGAGGCAGAAAGGCAAGGCAACAAAGAGCCATCAGGGGTTGCCGCGTCCAGCACCGGGCGGGCTTCCGTGGTGCGGACAACATCCAGCGCTTGGGCCAAGCTCGCGTTCCCCGGAGAAGGCCCAGATTCACCCTCGAGTCCCACCGAATTCTCTGCTCCACAGTCAATCAGCTTCGCATATGCACGGTTTGATCGGGGGGGGGTGCAGAGGCAAACCGGAACTCTGACTCGGCACTCAGGGACATTTTTTATGTCGAGGAGACCATCGAGGTAGTGGTGGAAACCAGGGCTGAGCCGTCGGGTGGCCCAGAGCAGAGAGGGCCTGGTCTGCAGTGAGGAAGACTCGTCTCTGCGAGTTCCAACCTCGCCTCAGACACGGAGCAGCTGGGTGGCCCTGGGCAAGTCACTTAACCCTGATTGCCTAGCGATGGCCGCTCTTCTTTCTTAGAACTGATCCTGTTATAAGGAAGAGGATGTGAGCTGTCGGCTCTACAAGGGACAGTGGCAGGAGGATAGATTCTGGAATGTCGCTAGTAAGTGGCCCTGGCGGAATCCCTAAAAGCGCCCTCTTATAATGCTAAGACAGAAGGTAAGAGTTTAGAAAAAAGAAAAGAAAGAATGGGGAGCAGAGAAGGGGCGCTTTGGAATAATCTCTGTGGGAGCCTCGAGTGTGGAGGAGGGAAGAGTTAAACTATGACCTCATGGCAGCGGCGGTGAGGCCTGGGGAGAGGCAGGACACGGGAAAGCCTCTCATGCCTGGTCCAAGGGGGAGATGGTGCCTAGCTGGGTAACTAGGCAGCGCCACAGGCTAGGCTGGCCTCCTCTCCTTTGGCCCGCTGCAGCCGATGGTGAGATTGGAGGGGGAGCTGGGCCTCTGAGTGGGGAAGCAGAGCGAGGCCCTCCCTCGGACCCTTCCTCCCTTCCTGGCACTCTCGGCCTCCTCGTGGGCCCTTGGCCACAAGCTCCGTGACTCTGGGCTTCCTCAATGACTGTCTGCTGAGCCAGAACGCTCTCCCTCCTCACCTGGCCTCCATCGTGGCCTCCTCCAAGACTCAGACCAAAGCCCACTTTCTGTGGGAGGCTGTTCTTGGCCCTGTCCAGGGCGAGCCCCTTCTCTCCTGAACTGTTTCTACTTTGTTTTACTTGGTCTCCCCCGTTAGAGAGTGAACCCCTTAAAGGCAAGGACTGATCCCCCCCTTTCTTTGATCCCCCAGTCCTTATTTAGTCCTTATTTACTGGCACACAGTAGGCCACTAATTAATGTTTGTTGACTGTCTCCATCCAGCTACCACCATTTAACAGTGGCATTTGGAGGCCTCCTCTCACCACAGAGCCCAGGGCCAGCCCCGCGCCTGGGCAGAATCCCCAGCTCAGATGGCTCAGTTTTGTTTTTTAGACTCTTGCCTTCAGTTCCAAGGTGGAAGAGTAGCAAAGGCTGGGCAAGTGAGTTAAGTGACTTGCCCAGGGTCACACAGCTAGAAAGTCTCTGAGGCCTCATTTGAACCTAGGACCTCCTGTGCCCAGGCCTGGTGCTCTACCCGCCGTGCTTCCTCACTGCCCTGCCGGTGGCTCACCTTTGAGGTACTTCTGCTATGTCCTGTTCTGGCCCGGCCCCGCTGGGTGAGACTGGACCCGGGACACGGTGACTTTGGTGCCACAAACCCTAAGGCAGGGAGCCCATCTTGTTCTCCTCTTCCTGCTGAGGTTCCTGCACCATTACAGGGCACCGGCCTCACTTTCCCTAGTCCTTCCTCAGGCTCCAGACCCGCTGAAAAGATCAGCCGGCAGCGGGCAGTCGGTGGGGGCCCGGAAAGGGCAGCGGTCTGGAAGCAAGCAGGGACGCCTGTGGCGGGGAGGAGAGTCCTCAGCAGCCCTCCCTCCCTGGCACTGACCCGAGGCCTGCCCGTCTCTCCCTGCTCCCTTTCAGTCATCCAGTGCTGATGAAGCTCTTCCCTAGGTACCAGGCGCCGTGCCAAGAGCCAAGGATGCAGGGCAGCCGGGGGGCACGGGGGTAGAGCACTGAGCCTGGAGTCAGGAAGACGTGACTTCAAATCTGGCTTCAGACACTTCCTAGCTACGTGACCCTGGACAAGTCACTGACTGCCTCAGCTTTCTCACCTGTAAAAAGGAGCTAGAGAAGGAAATGGCACACTCCTCCCTTGTGTCTGCCAAGAAAACCCCAAATGGATAGTTGGGAAAAACCAAAATGGTTGAACAAGCATTGAATGGGAAGGCAAGAAAGTAGGAAGTGGATCAGGCAAGGAAGGCTTTAGGATGCCAAACAGAAGAGATCCTTTTGTTCTGGAATCAAGGGGCAGCCACTGGAGCTCCTGGGGCGAGGGGGGGCACTTTAGGAAAATCATTTTGCAGTGGAATATAGGACAGGCCAGAAGGAGAAGACCCAAGGCAAAAAGTGCCGCCGAGGACCTGATGAAGATGGCGGCTCTGTGAGGAGAGAGAACGGTGTGTATGTGAGAGATGCTGTAAAAGGAGAAATGGCAGCATGCGGCAACGGCCTGCATACATGAGGTGTAAGGGTTAAGTGCTAGGGGGCTGACAAAAGTGAGGAGAGCAGTTTGATAAAACACTTAGTTTAATTTGAGAAGTACAGATAGAAAATAGAAAGGAGGAAAGAGAGATTATTATTCTAATACCCTATGACTATACCTAAATTCCTACCCCTAACTAAAATTTCTAAAAAACCCTATTCTAGATGTCTTCAAGGACAGGTGCTTCTTGCCTGGCCAGGCCTATCTAATCTACTCTATCTATAAAATATTTACTAATTACTTATCTTCCTAATTAACAAATATTCATCACTCAGGAACTCCTTAAATCAGATTTTATCCTCCAACTGCCAGTAGCCAAGACAGAGCTCCTGCTCCCTCAAGGTCCGGGGGCAAAAGACCTCAGACTGCCAACTGCCCCTTCCTTTCACCCCCTCATCTCCTAGGTAACAGCATCTTCCACTCTGGTTAACTGGCACCTGTTCTCCTCTACTTAGAAATCCTCCACTCTTGCCTCTTAAAGAGACAGAGGGAGAGATTAAGAAAATCCCTTTAACGGAGGGGAATAGGATAATTATGATGAGATTAAGACTGATATGTAGGGGAACAAGATGGCTCTGTGGCTAGAGAGCCAAACCTGTAGATAAGAAAGTCCTGGGTTCAAATCTGGCTGCAGACACTTCTAGCTGGGTGACCCTGAGCAAGTCCCCTAATGTCCATTATCTGGGCCTTACTACTGTTCTGCCTTAGAACTGAGACTTAGTATTGATTCTAACATGGAAGGCAAAGGGTTCAAAACAAACAAACAAACAAACAAACAAACAAACAAACAAAAAACTGATGTGTGAAGAGCAACAAGAAACCTGAAAAGAACCATCTAAAATACCACAAAATAAAAAACTTTTTAAAAGTGAGAGGTGTGGTAGCTATGCCACTCACCACAATCACATGAAAAAAAAGTGAGTGAGAACTAATCAGCTAGCAACTGATGATGGCTTAAAGAATCTCTACTGACTAAGAAGCAATAATAATCCTTAAACTATAGCAATGAACTTAACGACAGCCTTGAAGCAACTTTAGTTGTTTGTCTTAATGTTCACTGTTGCTTTGGATAAAAAACTCAATTAAAAAAAAATACCAGACCAAGAAGGGGGAAAGATTGTGTCAAACTGCTGCTTCCTGGACAATCTGACTCATATCGGGTAGCTGGCATCCTTCTTTGTCTTTTGTTTTTGAAGATGACCAGTGACCTCATGGAGAAATGTCTTGCCTTATCCAGGAATTGGAATGAAGTGAGGCAGAGTTGCACAAAACTGATGGTCTCATTTGCTCTCCTAGAGTCATCAATGTCCACTGTCAAGACAGAAGTCAGGACAATTGGCGATGGCCCAGACTGCAATAAATGGCCTTGGGATCTTTGATATTTGACCAAACTCTAAATGCTCCACAGCCCCTGTCCCAGTCGCTTTCACGGGGTTGGAAAAAATTGTTCCCCTTCCAATGGGGGAAGTCTTTCCTTGCCTGGGATAGAAACCCCTGCCCCACCCCAACTCACTGATGGGTGTAAGTCTTGTTGGTTACTCTCAACCTGTTTTAGCCCATCTGGCCAGATGCTTTTACCAGTGAGTGGCCATGGTGCATGCTACAACTTCTTGGAGCCACAGGTGAGAGCTGGGTGAAAGGTGGACACCAACGGTAGAGGAGTGGCTCCGAAAGAGCTTGGAAAGCCCTCATATCACACCATACCTATGAACTCCCTGCCTTGGCTAGGCTAATAAAATTCTCCATGGAGTCTGAGGCATCTTTTTTAAGTCAAGTGAATTTTGATGGTTAGAACTAAAGCAGATATTTCATTATACAATCATTAAAATTTTTAATGAAGATATTTTATTTTACCAATTACACATAACAACGAATTTCCACATAAATTTTCCAAAGTTATATGACCCAAATTGTCTCCTTTTCTCCCTTCCCTCCCCCTTCCTGGAGCTGGCAAGCTCAGTTTAGGTTATACATGTATTATCATGCAAAACTTATTTCCCTATTGCTCATTTTGGAAGAGAATAGACATATAAAACTAATCCCCCCAAATAAAACCCCAAAACATAAAATGAAAAATTGTACGCTCTGATCTGCATTCTGACTCCAACAGTCTTTCTCTAGGGGTGGATAGCATTTTTCGTCCTAAGTCCCTCAGAATTTTCCTGGATCATTGTATTGCTGAGAGTAGCTAAGTCTATCTCAGTTGATCATTCCACAATATTGCTGTTACTGTGTATAGTGTTCTCCTGGTTTTGCTTATTTTACTCCATATCAGTTCATGTAGATCTTTTCAGCACTTTCTGAAATCATCCTGTTCATGATTCCTTATAGCCCAATAGTATTTCATCGGCATCATATACCACAATTTGTTCAGCCATTCCCCAATTAAGGGACATCCCTTCAATTTCCAATTCTTTGCCACCACAGAAAGAGCAGCCTAAAATATTTTTGTACAAGTCCTTTCCCCCTCCCCACCCCCATCTCCATATTTCAAAGAGATATTAGTAATATAGACTGGATCAAAGGGTTTAGACTGGATCATTGGTTTATAGTCCTTTGGACATAAGTTCCAAATTGCCTTCCAGAATGGTTGGATCAGATCACAAATGCACCAACAATGCATTAATGTTCCAATTTTGCCATATCCCCTCCAACATTTAATACTTTCCTTTACTGTCACATTTGCCAGTCTACTAGGTGTGAGGTGGTATCTCAGAGTTGTTTTAATTTGAATTTCTCTAATCAAGAGTGATTTAGAACTTTATTTTCATATGATTATTGATAGCTATGATTTCTTCATCTGAAAACTGCTTTTTCATATCCTTTCACTATTTGTCAACTGGGGAATGACTTCTTTTCTTATAACTTTGACTTAGTTCACTGTAGATTTAAGAAATGGAACTTTTATTAGGGAAATTTGTTATAAATTTTTTTTCCCAGTTTGTTGTTTCCCTTCTAATTTTGGTTGCATTGGTTTTGTTTGTAGAAACCCTTTTTAATTTAACAGAAGCAAAATTATTCATTTAATATTCTTGTAATATTCTCTATCTCTTAGTCTTAAATTGTTTCTTTTTGAATATGACAGGTGAAGTATTCCATGTTCCCCTAATTTACTTACAGTAACACCCTTTATGTCTAAATCATATTCGCATTTTGACCTTATCTTGGTATAGGGTGTGAGATATCGGTCTATCCCTCATTTCTGTTGTGCTGTTTTACAGTTTTCCCAGCAAATTTTGTCAAATAATGAATTTTTTTTAATCCCCAAAGTTGAGATCTTGGGTTATCAAATGCTAGATTGCTAAGGTCATTTACCACTAATCCACCATAATCAGCCCACCCTTCTATCTCTTAGCCAGCACCATATTGTTTTGAGGATTAGTGCTTTATGGTACAGTTTGAGATCTGGTACCACTAGGCCACCATCCATCATATTTTTCCCCATTAGTTCCCTTGATATTCTTGACTTTTTGCTTTTCCAGCTGAATTCTGTTATTATTTTTTCTAGTTCTATAAAATGGGTTTTTGATAGTTTGATTGTATGGCACCAAATGAGTAAATTAGTTTAGGTAGAATTGTCTCGTTGTGGATTTAAAGAACAGGTCTTGCATTTCATTTAAAAAATGAAATACAAATGATAAGCTCAAAGCATACATTTTACAAAACACCTAACACATCAGTCACATGAATAAACTGAGTGTGAATAATTTAAAAGCTTTCAATAATTCAAGAGCCCTTTCTCTGGTATTTAAGTATACGCTACTTTCAGCCCTTCTGCCATGACTGTAGGGAAAGGCATTAGAAGGCTCCAACTACCAGAAAACATGAAGCATGGGGGGTGGGGGTGGGGTGAGATTATTCTTCTCTGTAACCCGGGAGGGCAGGGATTTGATAAAGCTGGATAATGTCTATGAGATCTCTTGACCAGGGAAGGAATTACATACAGGGATGAGCAGAAGGTCCCAGACTCACCAGATTTGGGGTAAGTGGCAATCACAATGTCATCTGGCCTCCACTGGAACTTCTCAATTCTCTCCCAGTTGTGTGCAAAGGCACAGATCATGGGGTATCTGTGGACAGTCTTCAGCTCCTTCCTGATGAAATCTGCTGGGGTGAGCATTCTGGGAGGAGGTGGTGGGGCACAGAGAGAAGAACAGAACCAAAATCAGAACCTTGGGCAGGCAACTGGCCCAGCAACAAGTGTTTGAAATAACTACACACACACTCAGAATATAAAGGGCAAGCGGGAACAAGGGCAGGGGCCGAGACCACATGACAAATGGAACAAAGGTCTCTGGGAGAGAGGAAGGGTTGGAATAAATTCAAACAGATGTCTCCTCTGAACTTCTTGTTGCAACTTCACAGTAGTGTATGAGCAAGAGTCAGGCTGGGCAAATGACATCCTTAGGGGCAGGGCCGTTCTCACATGAGCCCTCAGCTCGCTCCCAGTTTTAGGGGTCTTCCCCCAAATCTGTTTTCAGACAAAGCCTTGCCGTGGAAATGACTTTCCCACCAAATTCCTTCATAATTCCTGAAACTCTCCATTTCCTTCAGATGCCGTGTTTCTCTCTAATTTGTTTAGACATCATTTGTCCATGAAGGAGAACGAAATGTGGCTCAGCGGCTCTCTGCCTTCATAAATCCCACTCTCTCTGCACTGCTTCCTGTATGCTGCCTCACTGGGGCCTCCTCAGGCTTCCTGGAGGCTTCCTCCCCTGGAGAAGGGGAACAACTGGCGATTAGAGACGGGGTCCCCTGCCCCCTTTCTTTCCAGGGGCACAGGGCTTGGAGACGCTGAATCAATGCTGGTTGGCTTACTAATGTGCTTGGATTTAGGGATTTGTGGCCCTGCCCTCCCCACTCCCAGCTCAACCCAAAGGAAGCGGGGCATAAGAGAGATTCTCCAGAGTGACTAATCTTGGCTGCCTGTGGCTGGCCTACCACTTCACTGAGCTTTCTTAAAGGGACATAGTCCAGGGATCCTGGAAAATGGATTACTCTAAATCCATCACACCTTATGTGCTCATTTCCTTGAAATGAAAGGGAGTGCCCTTCACATAAAAGAAGTTCTGTTACTGGCCCATTTTCAGTAAGACAATTAAAAGAAAAATCCTTGTCTTAGAAGCAAGTATTGCTTCTAGGGCAGAAAAGCAGAAAGGACTAGGTGATGGGGGATACGTGACTTGCCCAGGGTCACACAGTGAGGAAGTGTCTGAGGCCAGATTTAAACCCAAGTTCTCTTGACTCCTCAGGGCCTGGCTCTCCATCTACTCCGCCTAGCTTTCCCCTCTCTTAATATATTTTTAAACAACTTGTGTTTTTACTGGTCCAGGGAATGGCATCAAAGTGCCCCTGTAGTGGCTAGTGTTGTTCGGTTGTGTCTGACTCTCTGTGACTCCATTGGGGGTTTTCTTAGTAAAGATGCTGGGGTGGTTGGCCATCTCCTTCTCTATCTTATTTTACAGATGAGGAAACTGAGGCAGACAGAGTTACGTGACTTGCCCAGTGTCATCTAGCTAGTAAATATCTGAGGCCAGATCTAACTTTGGGAAGATGAGTCTTCATGATCTCAGGTCTGGTGTTCTATCCACCACACTGTCCTATCTCCTCATATATAACTGATTCACTGGGGGGTAAACTGCTTCTCATTATCACTGAATAACCCTTTCTTAGGGCAAAGCTAATAGGTTCGTCTAAGACTCCAATACATTGGCTTTCCTAGCATCACACTGGCAGTGTTGGCATGGGAGTTAACGGGAGCCACGTCCAGGACACTGGGCATGGAACACAACCTCAGATAAACGCAGGTGTCAGGGGACCTGGGAAAGCAGATTCCTTTTATCCTGATACTCTCTCCCCACAGCAAGAGCAAGACTGTGCCTGATGGTTCCTTTTTCTTTCCTTGGAGGGACCATCATGCGTGGCCCATTGGCATCTGCTTGGGTTGGTCGATGCCATTTGTTTGTGGGCATTTGAGTAATCTCTCTTGGAAACGGCCATGTCTATTAGCTTAACTAGATCAGCCAGTGTAGGTTCTTCTGTTTTGGCATAAAAAATGGGCACCTCCTTTGTTGGAACTGGAGTTAGTTTCAAGGACTTGAAGATTGCCATTGTGTTCCTTTCACATCTTTTCTTGGCCAAATATTCTAGTTCATAGAATCACAGATCTGGAGCTAGAAGGGACTTTAGATATCATCTTGTCAAATCCTTTCCATTTTCCATGTAGAGTCCTCCCTGAACACTCCTGTCACTCAGAGCCTCAGGGTGAGTGACCCAGGGGATGACTGAAACTGGCTCTGGGTTCTCTGTGGGCTTGCACTCCTGATACTAAAGCTCATAGGTCCCCACTGATAGGTTTATTTTTAATAGTCAGCCAGGGGACACAGCCAATTTAAAGTAAAAGCATTTATTAAAATGGCATTATAAGAACAGAAACTACAAAACATTTCCTCTATAAATCTGGAGCTCACTCCTACAACTCTGCCTATTATCCATGGAAAGAGTAAGCACATACATAGAATACAGGAGTAGGAAATCTATGAGCTTTCTCAGGATCTAAGTTCTTCCTCAAACCCTAGCTCTCTACTTGCTGACAAAGAGAATTCTCTTCTCAAATCTTCCTTAAAGCCCTGAAGGGACATGCTGATATCACATCAGGCAGTTTGGTGGTGCAAAGGATACAGTGCCATGTCTAGAGCTGGGAAGATCTGAGTTCAAATATGGCATCTGGCACTTCCTGTCTGTAAGTTTCAGCAAATCTGAGGCCAAATAAGGTCTCCCAGCAAGTACCGAGCAATGCAAAGATTTGAGGTTAGGACTTCTGGCCACAGATTCTTATATGGCTTGATCACTCAACCTTTAATAATGGTGATGGGCTTTCATTTAGTCACCCCTTTTCTCACACAGGTTATAGAAGCATTTCTTTAAAGGGTGTGCACTCCATTCTCAGACACTCAGGTTGTTGTTCACATGATTTCCACGATACCCAAGTACCAAAGTACTTGGAGGATTTTCAGGCACTCTCTGATACTGGACCGCAATGAGCAACTGAAGAGCTGGAGCTTCCCTCAGCTGAGTCAAACAGAGGTGCCTGGCTATGGCTAAGAGCATCTCCTTTCTCTAATTGTTGAATGACCTACAAAGACCTCACTTTGTTCCATTTCCAAAGCAAAGCTGGGCCTGGGGGATAATGGTGCTCTGAGTGTCCCAAAGTGCTTTCCTCCTCCCAGTGCCTGGGTGCTATAAGTGCTGTAGGAAAATATAAGTAATGGGGTCACCAGGGATATTAAAAATCAACTATGGGGTTTGTGGGAACACTCTCTGGGATGTAAGAGAGACTAAAACTGAACACTGAAGTCTTGTATAGCTACACCACTCCCAACTGAAAAAATAACAGCCAACTGTCACTCTGGCCAGAGGCCTTGAATTAACTGACAAGGTAACAAGGTGAAATTGGGTTTTAATTAGAAACAACTAAAAGGAGGGATAGGAATGACTACTCTAAAAATCTTAACACCTAATAACAAAACCCAAAGGGACAGGGAAGGACTTATTCAACTACACTAATCTAAGCTATCTAACTAACAGGGCCCAAGGAGCTATACTGGAGTCTTTGGGTTTCTGCCTCACACCTGGAACCTGCCAGGCTTGAGTACAGCTAGGGTTTGTGGCTTTGGGATTTCTCACTGCAATCCACTGATGATCTCTGGATGCCAGGAGCTACAGTTGTCTCAGGAACCAAGTAGAAAGGGGTTTGCTTGAAGCACTGTCCGCCAGAACTCAAACTACACCTCTTCTTTTGGCTCTGTAGATCTTGTCCTTTACTTGATGCCACACCACACAGGATCCCAGGGGAAAACAGGATACAAGGTGTCCTTTGCTCTGAGGTCTCCTAGGCTGGCAACAGTTTTTGCCAACCACTAATGGAGTCCACACACAGAACACAGATAGACTTCCTCCTCCTTCATTCCAACCTGGAATTCCCAGCTCCAGCTCCTTCCTGCTAGGTACTTCCTAATCAATATATAATCAATACCTAATAACTAGCTAATCTAATCTTACTCATAACAGTGCTCCAAGCATGGGGATGTCATGTGTGCAGAAGAGGCAGCTGGCTCGCCTGGGTCTGAGGCAGGGAGGGAGGAGACGGGAAAGCCAAGTGTCCCCACTTTCCATGACAGCAGTGTGGCTCTGACATACTGCTGTTGCTTGTCCAATAGATCAGTCTCTTTCTGGCCAGCCTCATGGTGACTCTCTCCAAGCTTAGCCAGCTGGGCCTTCGAAAGGCAGGCCCTGGGCACTCCACAGAGGGCCAAGATGAGGTGGCCTGGCTATGGTGCTTCAATGGCCTGATGTATTGATTCTTTGTAGGACTCTTGACCAAAGCCAGCAGACGCAGCTATCGCAAGGCTGAGTCCTTGATGGAAACAGCCAGAGTTGAACGGACTTCATGGTGGTCAGAATATAAAGCCCACCTGGGTTCACCAGGGCAGTGGGGACCTCTAACTCTCGGACACACCTTTTTATTGATGCCATCATGTCCTTCAAACCTTGTGAGGTGAGATCTCCTGTGTAAATTGGCTGCCACCATCCAATGCCAACCGGATGGGCAGATCTATCTCCACCTACCCAAGAGATCTCTGAAACACCATCCCATTTTATTTTTAGACCCATGTAGTGAGGAGCCCACTTACCAATCAAATGACAACATCTATGAGGTTCCTGATGATATTCCTGATTATGTGTAGGCTAAAAATTCTAATGAGGTGGGCAGGATTTTATCAGCGGAACCAGTAAAAATAGAGGCAAAAGAAGGTTTACCTCCAAGAATTCCTCAGTTCAGACTTAGCCAAGAGGCAATAGAGGGAGTGAAACCCATCATAGAAAGTCTATTGCAGCAGGGTATATTAAGACATGGCTTCTCACAATATAACACCCCAGTCATGCCTGTAAAGAAAGCCAAACTGTCTCCTGATGGGAAGACTCAATGGCGTTTAGTACAAGATCTAAGAGCAATCAATGACCATGTGCAAAAGACCTATGTCGTGGTACCGAGTCCATCAAAAATCATAGCAGCAATACCACCTGAAGCTGCTTGGTTTACTCTTCCGGACCTGAGCTCTGTGAACTTCTTTGTTCCCCTACACAGAGAGAGCCAGAAACTGTTCGCTTTCACATGGGAAGGCAAATCCATCCAATGGACCTGTTTGCCCCAGGGTTTTTCAGATTCAGCTTCAGTCTTCTGTCAAATCCTACAAAGAGTCCTTGAGTCGATCACTTTCCAAAACAGCAAAATGGTACATTATGTTGATGACATCCTGCTAATGTCACCATCTGCTGAAGTCTGTTATGCTGAGAGTGTACACTTAATCAAAGAGCTAGGAAAACAACAACCGCAAGACCCAGTTATTATACAGCACAAAGATCAATTAGCACCAACCAGTCAGTCAAATAAGTCCATAGAAAGTCCACAGCCTATATATGAGACCACAGAACCAGAGCAGCAATCAGAACAACAATCAGAGCATGAATCAGAACAGAATTAGACCAAGAACCAGTGAACAATCAGATATTACACCAAATTTTACACCCAAATGATTATCCCAATCCCAATTACACCTTAAAAGAACCATCCATAAATCATTATGACAATGAAAAAGAATCAACGGCAGAAGAAGACACAACATTTGATTTGTAATCAATCCAAGACCTAGATACTGACATCGATGAATAAATGAAAGCACAAAAGACTTTATCACAAACTCTTGTTACCCGTGTTATATTTAAGGAGGTCACTAACTCTATTTGATGTATATTAAGTTGAAGTACAGAGAGATGATAAGATGGCACTTCTCCTTTATAACAGTTGCCCAGGCAGGATCCTTCAGGTCAAAGTGGTTTATCCCTTCAGGACTCACCTGGGGTTAATTGATATTATTAAATTGGGCTCTTCAGCTGAGATAACGTTGGTATTCTGACTGTGTTGGCTCCCTTCCCAAATAAGCTTTGGAAACCAATTTAGGAAGGTACTTTAAACTTTATATATATTTAATAAGAAGGATAAGGATAAAGGATTGAGGTATTAGGAGACCCTCCTTAAATTGCTACTAATGAAACTCTAACTGCAGGCAATGAATAATCAAATGATAGCTTTTCTCTGGTCCAGCCTGGCTAGGGCTAAACCAGAGTAGGCAAACTGCTGGGAAATCTTCAGCTTCTTCTTCTGTAGATCTTAAGCCTTAACAGTTGAGATATATCCACCGTTTCCACCCTCTTCTTCGTCTCCTGCCCACTTCCCGGATCCTTCTCGGGCCCTGGGAAGCCTAGATAGCTAGATGATGAAACTCCTAATATCTAGGGACAGTAGAACAGAGATGGTGGTCAAGTACAAGTTGACAACGGTATGAGAAGCACAGGAAGAGCTTTGCAGAGTAGTGTTTGCAACTCTCTATCTCCAAGACCAGGATCATCCTCGATCTCTAGCCTCAGGACAGGAAAAAGACCCCAGAACCTCTCTCAGGGTTCTCAACTGCCCCCTCCTGCCTCTCACATGCCTCTCTGGGAACATTCTATCCAACTGACTTACCTGTCAATCATTGAATGAACTTCAAGCTCCCAGAGATTCAATATAACACCTGTAATCATCTTTGTTAAACTACAAAGAAAAAAGAAAGAAGAAAAGATTAATCACGTTTTATGGACATTTGAACTTTGTTCCTGACACAAGTCAACACACCAGAACATCCATTCCAGTGCAAGATGACAAGCGCGGGATAACATCAAATGACGCGAGTAAAGTGTTGCTGACTTTGCAGATTATCACAAGGACAGCAAACCAGAGGACTACAAAAGACACCGGTGACCAAATACACAATCGATGTATGGGACAACAAACCACACTGTGAAGAGGAGCATCAGATCATCGTTGGACCCAGGCATTTGAAGAAAACAACTTACACCCAACAGAATTCTCACTGCAAGACTTGAAGCTACCACATCAATGCAATTATCAACAATTTGGAAATAGGTCTTGATCAATGACACATGTTAAAACCAGTGGAAATGCGTATTGGCTATGGTGGGGGGAGGTCGGGGGGTGAAGGGAAAGGTGGGAGCATGAATCATGTAACCATGTTAACTTTTCTAAAAAATATTATTAAATGTTAAAAAAAAAAAAAGAATTCTCACTGCACCAAACACTTTAGATTCCATCCAAGCAGTACATACACTTTGCAGAAGAATTCCAGTGGAGTAAGTATGTAACACTTCATTACATGGATAGGTTACAGTAGGCAACACATAGAACATATTCCTGACTTCACATCTACATGTGAAACACTAATAACTTACACTTAAGAGAGAAGTTTGTCTGCCTTAGCATAGAGTTTTCCTCTTACTTTGGTTCAGACACCTACTCAAATCACCTGACATTTCTTATAAAAATGTAAATATGTAAATGTTTGATTACTAACCTTTAGCAAGAAGTTTTACTAACACACAGGGACAATTAGTTAGTTTCATAAGTTAGAACAGGGACAGATTTTTTCTAAACTTTCTTTGTAAATATTGTACATAGCTCAAGTCTATAGTTTAACCAAAAGACTTACAATAACATTAGTCTTACTTATTCTTACTAACATTTCTAACATAGACATAAGTGTACTAACATGTTCATATACTAACTTTAGAAAGTGAATTAGAATTTAGAAGCTTAGATTGCAGAAATTTTCTTAATTGATACTTTAGTTATTAGTTCATGAAATTAGAAAGGTACATAGATAGAATTTATTACTTTGTTTTAGTTAGCTAATGTTAGCTTTAAGACTCTTTGTGAATGTTTGCATCTAATCTGCTTTTCCTTTCTGTTCAAAAATTTTTACAAAACCGAAATCCCCATTTCTTTCCTATGCCTTTCCCATAACCCATCTTAGTTTAGCTTAGATTAGCCTTAGCATAGTTTAGGAGTAAGCAACCCTTTTTTATTATTTTACGAAACTTAGATAGGGATAGGAGCATAGTTATAATTTAGCTTAGAATAAGAGTAGTAACCCTTTAGATCTTAGCAACCAGAAAAGGTTGCAAGGCGCAAATTTCCAAAAGACAAATGAGCAGATTGTAATGCAAGATGGCTAGCAGAAACTTTTTGCTTCTGCAATTTCAAATGGTCACAGAAAGGCAGTTAAAGATCTTAGAATCTTCAGAAAGTCAGTTAGAGCCTGAAGCTATAAATAGGGCTGAAGTTCCAACTGATGGGTCTTTTGCCTTCTGGCTTTCGCTTTGGCTGGAGGCTTTTGCTTTTTGGACTTTGGCTTAGCCTGTTGGCTTTGGCCTTTCGGCTTCGCTTTGGCCTTTTGGGTTCAGCATTGGCCTGTGCTTATTTTGTCTTGGGGAAATTTAGACCTATCTGATTTCTCTGAACCTCTCCCTGATCTCTCTTCATTTACATCCCTCCCTTTCCCCTGAATTTCCCTTTGGGCCCTGACAGGAAGGGAGGGCTTGGTGATTGAACATTGTCAGTTTAGTTTCTGTAGGCAAGTAGGGCATCCTCAAATAAGTCACCCCTAGTTTAGTGATTTGATAGTTTATTTAAAAGGCAGTAAAACCTTCCTGACTGGGAGAGCTGGACGCTTTCAGTCAAAACCTCTTCTGTGACCCATCCCCCGCCATTAGCCTTCTCCCCAAATAGCAGTTAGAAAAACCTGAACCTCTTTCCCTCTGATTAATCTGACATTAATAAATTCCCTTTGTTACCTACTCAAAGCCTCTGGTGAATCATTATATTGAAGATTAGGGAAAGGACTAAAGAGGGAAGGAATCATTTTCTTTTATTTCTTGAGGGAACTACAGGCATCCATCTTGGCAGGAAGTCCTTGCCCGAGACTCCCTGCAGCCATCAGTTTGACTGGCAGGGAGGAGCCCTCTTGACTCCTCCCTCAAGGGACTTTAGAAACTAACAAGAGAAAAGCCTCCAGCCAAACCTAAACATTTCTGACTGGCCAAAACTCCTTTTATATCCTAGGGATACCTTCCCTGCTTGAAGGGTCCAGCCTATTTCCTCCCTGTGTCCTCTGTCTCAAGCCTCAGTGAATAAACCTGTTTGAGCTGCCCTCCTGCATACTCCATTACCCTTATCTCCCTACTACCTTCTTATATACCTTCCCTTCCCTTCATTCCTCCTCCAATCACCTTATAATCACCTATTTTCCCTTTAGCCCTCCTCACTACCCAAATTGCCATTGAAACCTGCCCCTTAGACTACCTACTTATTGATAACACTCCCCAATTGAAGGACATACCCTCGTTTTCCTTTTTTTTTTTTGCCACCACAAAAAGTGCAGCTTTAAATATTTTTGTACAAGTCTTTTCCCCTATGATCTCTTTGGGGGTACAAACCCATCAATGGTAGGCAAGGCCTGGAAATCTAAAGCTTGCATGGATATTAGCAGCTAGGCAGCCTAATTCCAGCATTTTACAGATGAGGCAGCTGGGAGCCAGGATGCTTCAATGACATGTCCAAATTCACATTACTAGCATGTAGCAGAGAGAAAGATTGAATCCAGGTCTCCTGGCTTGACATCTAGCTCTCTTTCCCCTGATTTTAAGGCAGAAGGAAATAGACTTCACAGGGGAATCTTCCTATTTGTCATCAGATCTAGGGGAAACTTAGGAATATGCCATAAGCTTGTACAACCAATAGAAAAGGAACGTCCTTCCCTGGCCTGTTCTCAAGCACACAGCAGCCAGTGATGTACATTTTATAGTGGATTCCCTGGAAGGGTTATAAGGCAGAATTGGATTGGGGCTGGGAGTGAGGGACCAGATCCAAGGGGTCTTCAAAGAGGAACCTGAGAGGCTCAGAAGTACGGGCACAGTTAGTTAGACAACGCCAGTATGGAGGATCTGAAATAAGTCATTGAGGCCTCAGTTTCTCCATCCCGGAGGATTTGCAGTTGGATTGGCTAACAGAGGCTGTCCCAGGGGTAATGTGGCCAGGCCTCCCCAGGAAAACTCCTGCCACTGAGGGTTCCTGTGTGCCACAGTACAGTAAGGACCTGCCCCTTTGGGATGGCCCTTGCAGTGGCATCCTTAGAGGTCCTGTAAAAAGGAGAGACAGCTTCTGATCTGATTGGTGCCTTTGACTCTCCTGTGGGTGGGGGCTCTCTCTGCCCTGGACTTCCAGTAAAGGACTAGGCCAGTTGGAGCATGCTGCTCTTCGTCAGTGGCCCTCCAGGGAGCCTGTGGCTAGGCCCCCTCTTCCCAGAGTCAGGGAGGAAAGCCTGTTCTAAGGCTGGAAGGGAACGTGAGAGGCCCTGGGTCTGGCAGAGGAGCTGCCGAGCCGAGGGAGGATGTTTGGGGAATGGACTGGGCCCGTTCAGTGGTCCGCCAACCTCTCGGGAGGGGCTAAGAGCACTTTTAAGTGACTGAAGTCCTGTTACTGAGTGCGTGTGACAGCAGGTGTGCACACACACACTTCCCCTCCAGGCAGAGCACAGCTTGGAGCCCCAGCGTGAGCTCTTGTCTCCAGGTGGCCCCAAGGATGGCTCTGGGAGAGGAGGCTCAAGCCCAGAAAAAGGCTGCTTCTTGCCCCTTTGTTCCAGGGAGAATCACTGCAAAGGCAAGCCAGCTGGCCTCGCGGCTGTGGGCCCAGAGCACAGAGGCCCCTCAGTGGTGGGCTGTGGAGCCTGAGCAGTGCGGGGGCCTGAGTCAGTGCCCTCCCCTGCTACTTTCAGCTTGGAACATGAACGTGTGGAGCCTCTGTGCCCATCCAAGGCAGGCTGTGGACGTGAGCTTTCCCAGGACCATTTGACACAGCTTAGGACGTCCCAACAAGCGTGTCACTGGAGAAGCCATTTCCCCAGCTCTGGCCCCAAAACAGGAAACACGGAGGCTAGAGGAGATGTGGCCAGGCTGGAGCCGGCAGTCAGAGCTTGCATCCAAAGGGCACGGAGGCCTCCCTGTGCTGAGTCAGTTGGACCGCGAGTGAGGCAAGCCCCTCTGCCCCAACATGCCAGCCTGCAAAACAGCTGAGAAGGAAATGGCTGGGCCAGCAGAAGCGCAGGATGCTCACTATGGGGTCACCCGGGCTCAGACCTGGCAGACACCACATTACAGGGATTGCTGGCCGGCTCTACCACTGTGAGGGAAGCGAGGGGGAAGCACTTCTTCTTCCAAGCTGTCTTTGAAGCCCGCCTGCCCACTCTTTCAGGGGCTCTTGGAGGAGATAGCAGCAGGGAACTGAGTGGGGGGAGGAGGGAAGCAGCCTGACTCTCCTCTCATGGAGCTCTTTGATACTGTGCTGCCTCAAGCGGGTGACTGAATCTCCCCGTGTGGGGCCTGAAGTCAGGTCAAATCTTGTCTCAAACGTTTACTAGACGTATGACCTTGGGCAAGTCCCTTAACCCTGCTGGCCTCAGTTTCTCTATCTGTAAGATGAGTTTGTGTAGTATGAAATTGTATATTATTCCCCAATATACACTGATTAGCATTAGTAATCATAGATTGGCAACTTCCTATTGAAAAATAGTGAAGTTTGGTGCCCTCCACTAGGAGATGGCAATATCCTTTTTTTTAGGCCCTCCCTTCTCTCTTCCCCTCCCTTTTTGAACTCCCAACCCCTATACCCCTCTTGGTTTATCTCTTCTGACTTTCTCAGTAGGGTAAGATAGAATTCTATATCCCAATGGAACTTGCTACTCTTCCCTTTCAGGATTAGTTCCACTGAGAGTAAGGTTTAAGTATTTCCTATTAACGCTCTCTTACTCTCCTTATAATAGTATTCATCCCTTCCCCTTCCCATGCCCTCTTTGTGTGGTATAGATTATCCAGATTATCCTATTTTTCTTATTTCTTCAAGTTTCTCTTGGTGCCATCTTCTATTACCTCCCCCCCTTTTTTTAGTATCATCTTAGACCATTTAGTGTTCCAACCCCTCCCTATGAATAATTCTTCTAATTACTATAATAGTGAATACAGTTTTTGAGAATTACACCTAACATTTCTCCATATAGGAATACAAACAATTTGATCTTATTGAAGCCCTTAAAGAGGCAAATTTAAAAGTAAGATTTTTCTTTCTTTCCCCTCTCTTTCTTATTTACCTTTTCAGATTTCTCTTGGTTTTTGTGGTTGGATATCAAACTTTCCATTTAGTCCTCGTCTTTTCTGTGCAAATACTTGGAAATCTTCTATCTTGTTGAATGCCCATACTTTCCCCTGGAAGTATATAGTCAGTTTTGATGGGTATATGATCCTTGGTTGTAGACCCAATTCTCTTGCCTTTCTGAATATCATATTCCAAGCCTTGTGGTCTTTTAGTGTGGAGGCTGTCAGATCCTGTGTGATCCTGATTGGTGTTCCTTGATATGTGAATTGTCTCTTTCTGGCTTCTTGTAATATTTTTTCCTTAACTTGGAAACTCTTGAATTTGGCTATTATATTCCTGGGGGTTGTCTTTTGAGGGTTTAGTGTAGAGGGTAATCTATGGATCCTTTCAATGCCTATTTTGCCCTCTTGTTGAAAAACAACAGGGCAGTTTTCTTGGAAAATTTCTTGTAGTATGGAGTCCAAATTTCTATTAATTTCTGCTTTTTAAGGAAGACCAATGATTCTCAGATTGTCTCTTCTAGACCTGTTTTCTTGATCTGTCATTTTCTCAGTGAGATATTTCATATGTCCTTTTATTTTGTCATTCTTTTGACTTTGCTTTATTGCAAAGAGCCCACTCTTTGCTCAGGGGGTCTTTGGAAGTGGGATAGCATGGCAAAAATGAAATGAAGATGAGCCAGAATGCAAGTGGAATTGCAGTGGCTGTTCTCTCTTGCCATCTGTTGATTTTTATTTTTATACCCTTTTTTCTTTATGATCTCATACAGGTTTTGATTTTCCCATACATTTAAAAATCACATATTAACTTTTGAAACATCATAAGATTGGCATTTACTAATTATCTTACTGTGGTTAAAAAAGAAGCAAGCTTGTCAAGAATTGTTCATTATGGAATGGCTTAGTTAGGACTTATTATTTTCAGCCATCTGTAAGGTACAAGAACATCATTTCCTAGTGAAGCATAATGGTTGATTATATTTTAACTAATTAAATCATGCATATTGTTACTTTATACTAGTCATACCTGTCATTAATCAAGAAAATAGTTATGTAGTTGATTACATCAAATAAGATACAATAATATCAGTCTGGTCCAAATTTTGCTCCCATTATGTTCTTTCATTTTTCACTAATTTTTAAAAGTATGTTTGCTGTTCTTTCTGCTATAGGGTTAATAAGAATACAGTTCTGGAAGGGTGATTTTGTGCTATTTTGTCATTCCCCTGTTTTCCTTGTGTTTCACTGTTTCCTTGGTCTGTGGGAGTTTGGGAACAAACTCAGGCCAGGTACTTTCTTGCTGGGGAATTTGGAAACTTGCATTAATTAACTGCTGGTTTTTTGCTGGGCTGATTCTAGGGGAAGTTTCTATAATCTGGTCGTTTGTAAAGGGTTTTATTTTGGGATAGTGGGTAGTCTGTGACTGTGGTTGTTCTTGCCATGAACCTGTATTGTTTTTCTGTGTCTCCCTGGGGCTGAATAAGGATGCTGATTGCAATAGTTTCAATGCAAGTGAATGTCACTATAAAAAAGAATCACATAGGGTAAACTGAGTGTGGAATTTCCAACCTCCTGACAACCTGCTGTGCTGAATTATCAGAACTGGTGACTAGCTTTGTTAAATGTCACAACTTTGATGGCTTTCTGAACTTTATTAGTTCTTGCTGTCTTGCAAGATCATTGGCTTCTACTTGCCCAATTCTGGTCTTTAGAGACTGGTTTTCTGCTGTAATCTTTTGATTTTCCTTTTCGATTTGGTCAATCCTGTTTTTCATGGTTTCCTGCTGTTCAATTTGGGTTTCCAATTTGCTTATCATTTCGTTTGATTTTTGGGCATCTTTCTCCAATTGGGAGTTTGTGTCTTTTAAACCGTTAATTTCCTTTTGAGCTATTTCCCACTTTTCTTGTGTATGTTTGGAATTGGGGAGATGCCATTTAAAAGTATATTACAAATTTCCTATGGACACGTGCGGACTATGAGACTACATTTCCCGTGATTCCTATGGGTTTCCGGTTTCCTGTTTAAGGTGTGGAGACATCAAGCATCCCCACGTATGGGGCAGTTTAAATTTGGAGGAGGGCCTAGAGAAAGCCTCTTGGTTTTCCTGGTTAGCTGGCTGGCGTACGAGAGAAAGAGGATGGACTCCGGTGGTAAATTTAAAAGATAGTCAAGCGCGATTATATATATTTCACCAACAAGGCCATGGCTATTAAAATATTAATTCCTCTTATTTTATCAGTCTTTATCATTTTTAATCGTAACACTTGCCAGATCTCTTCTATCTTTCTCATGATCTCAGATTTGAACTCTTGAAGAGCTTGTGACCAATTTTCATTTTTTGGGGAAGGTCTGGATTTGTTTATTTGTTTGTCCATGAGGTTCCTGTTTGTTCTATAGTTATATGTCAACTTCCTTCACCACTCCCCTCTCTGTTCATGTAGATGAGAACCACCTCCTGTAGGTACTTTGCCACTTACATAGAACTTTAAGGTTTGCAAAGCCCTTTGCAAATATATTGTTTGAACCTTACAACAACTCCAGGAAGTTGGTGCTATTATTATCCTCATTTTACAGATGAAGAAACTGAGAATTAAGTGACTCACCCAGAGTCACATAGACAGTAAGGCTCTGAGGCTGCATTTAAATTTAGATCTTCCTCTAGGCCTAGCTCTTTCCACTGAGCTACTTCACTGACCAAGTAGGGGCTATTGACCCTGAGTTCCCTCTTCTTTCCTTGGCTACATCTCAAGATCCCCAGGCAGCATCCTTTATCCTCTTATAATTATTGTATCTGATGAAGCCACCAGTCTCCTGAAGGCCTGAGGAGCAGTTCCTTGTACCCTTGACTACTGGTCTCCTTTGGGAGAGCCCTCTCTCTCATCTTCAGTCTCCTGTCATCTCCAGGCCCCTTTGCTGCTGAACACAAACATGCTTGGCCATTCTCATCCTGGCATTTTGGCTTTTATAGTTCACAGGTGAGTGTTCCTGAGTCGCCTGGGAGGATAGAGTTGACACTCCCAGCGTCCAGGTTTAGAAAGGCAAAGCTATAGTTTGGGGGATGATTTGGATCATCGCCCTGCCAGCTGGCAAGGCCAGGGGGTCTCAGAAGAACAAGGACCAACTAATGGGTGCCTCAGTGTCAGACTATGGTATTTTACGGGAAACAGTTACCCATCAGCCTGGACAATGATGGTAACGCCTACCCGTGGCTGTGCTTACTTATGCTCACACTTCATAGGGGTGCTCAAGGAGGACAAGCGCCCGGGCTATGAGGGCCCTTTTCAAGGCTGTTCATCCACCTAGCACTCAAATGCTCTAAGAGGCTGCAGCAGGAACCTTCTTGGCAAATGGCAAAACCATTTGCCTTCACTTCCTTCACCACTCCCTTCTCTGCTCATGTAGCTGAGAACCACGGGGTAACCGTGGGGTCTTTGGGGAGTTGGGGGAGTGTTGACCCCAAGCACTAGAAGACATCCCCAGTGGAATGGGTGGGTGAGAACAGTTTGTTTCAGGGGCCATGAAGGCAGCTGATGTGGGTGCCATGGAGTGCTTGGAACTTGGGTTAGCCACTGAAGAAGCCAGAGGCATCCATTGTGTCCTGGGCCATCGCCAGCATCCTGACTTTTGTCCTGCTGCTGGACTCTGATCACTCTGGAAGAGAGCGAGGCTGACAACTTTGTGCAACTCTGCATCACTGAAATCCAATTCACCAGTGAGTGAAGACATCATTCTGTGAAGGCACTGGGCCTCTTTGAAAAGGAAGGACAAACAATAGCATGCATGTCAATTGTTTCCTCATCGGTGTGCTCCTGTTTCATGATTATTTTTCTCTTGTTTGTATTTACTTTGCACTAGTATTATGGTGTATAACTTACTTGTTAACTGGGCTTTGTTCTGTTTTTAGCTATGCACTCATAGTCTGATTAGTTTGGGAAGAGAAAGAGAATTGTAAAAAAAAAACCCAAATATTTATAGATAGCACCTACTATCTGCCAGGCTCTGTGCTCATTACTGGGGGCACAAGGGGAAGGATGGGAAGGCAAGTAGCATTTATGTAGCACCTACTGTGTGCCAGGCTCTGTGCTTTATAAATATTATCTCATTTAAGCCTCGCAATCCAGGAAGGGAGGGATTATTATTAATAACATTTTACACATGAAAAAACTGAGGGTGAGTAACTTGGCCAGGATTGACAGCTCATGAATGTCTCTGCCCGGATTTGGATTCAGATCTTCCTGGCCCCAGGCCCAGGGCTCTATGCCTTTGGCACTCTCTAGCCCTTACTCTGGGTATTTCCCCTAGGCTATAAGTATTCTCTGCGTATTATATGGATATGGTGGGAGACATCTATGAAATGTATCTACATGAAATTCAGGCCTGTAGTCACTGAAACAGCTTGTCATGTGATGTCTGAGAAGGGGAAAGAGCAGGTAGTCAGGAAGACTTGAGTTCAAATCCAGCATCCTGCCACTAGCCAGCTGTATGATCTTAGACATGTCATATAGTCTCTGCCTCAGTTCTCTCGTTTGTAAAATGGAGACAGTAATCACACATGCCTTCCAAGGCTCACCGTGAAGATCAATGAAATAGTATTTATAAGTGATTCCCAAACCTTAAAGCTTTACCTAAATGCTAGCTATCTAGTATTGTTGTTGTTGTTGTTGTTGTTGTTGTTATTGAAGTCTTCTTGGTGACCCTTTACAAGCTTTTCACACATTATTCATCTAGTATCTTATGTTAAGTTAAGAGCACTACTTGCTCTATTGCACACATTCTTCCTCCTCATCCCAGCTTCTTAGAGCCCTCTTTTCCCTTCAAAGCTCACCACAAGCCTCATCTCCTATGTGAGGCCTTTCCTGGTCTCCCTGGATGCTAGTGCCTCTCCCTTCCAAATCTGTTGTTTAGTCATTTGATTGAGTCCAACTCTGGGATCCCTGTGGGGTTTTCTTGACAAGGTTTGCCATTTCCTTCTCCAGCTTATTTGACATATGGGGAAACTGAGGCAAATAGGGTGGAATGATATGATATCACAGTGGTCCTCTTCCTCAGTGGACTTTGCTGGTTCTGATGATCTCTTGACTGCTACCTGCTAGTCTCACCTAAGGAATGCTCTCATAGCTAACAGTTGTGTAGTATCTGCTGTGACTTTTTATGGCTTCATCTCTTCAGGACTAGTTGAACCAGGCGGACTTCACTCTACTAGGGTAGAGTAATGAGAGCCTCAAGGGCAGGCTGATGGCTCGGTAGTTACAGTATTAAAGCACAGCTGAGGAAAGCTGGGCGGAGAACCTCCACCCTGAGATTAAGTCTTTTCTTTTCTACCTCTATGTCACAACCGAACTCAAAGTATCCTGTTAACAGATAATTACCTAATTTAGTGTTAAATTGTCTGAGATGTTCCAAAGATCCTATATGACTTCATTATAGATGAATTGGAGCCAACCAAAGGAGGTGAGGTCTGGGTTCTCTACCTACCTAGCTGTATTCTTGACTTTATTCCATATATCTGTCAGTAGCAAAGCCTGTTTGCTTTGGTGTCATATTCTGACTAATAAAAACCCAAAACAAGGACAACAACAAAAACTCAAATGCACCATCTCAAATGTGGTTTGGGAAAAGCCCATTTGGAAAAAGGTATTATAAGCTGCTAAACCCTGTAGACCTTGCACAAGTGTTACCTCAGGGAGCTCAGGGGCCATTTTTTGCTCAGGAGTGATGTCCTGGCACCCACACTAGCACACCTGTCAGTAGGACCTGCCTATATCTAAATGGGTGTAATCTGCTTCTGTCAGGTGTTACTCTAGCTGAATTTGATCCATTAATATTTATTAATGAAACTTACTAAAATTAATTAGAAAATTAAATTCATGTGACTTACATTACAAATCTCTGGTCATGTAGCTCACAGTGAAAACACATGGGCACCTCTAAACTTAGAACACACCCTTATTTTATATATGGATGAAGAAATGGAGGCCCAAAGAGGTGACATGACTTGGCTGAGATCACACAGTGAATGCATAGCAGGTCTCCTAACTCCTGGTACACTTCATTTTCCTCAAATGATACTTTGTGGAGAAAGTGGGGGTGCTAGTCCCCAAAGAACTTCTCTCTTTGTGCTGAAATGGGGTTCAACCATGAAATGTCCTGCCTCCAAGTTCTGGCAGGGCTGTGGCAGTTTGTGAAGGGAGCCCAATTTGGAACCAGTGGGACTAAAGAAACACTAGGTACCTTTGGTCCTGTGCTAGCAGATATTTCTTTGTTGCAGTTAGCTGTATATCAGCTCTAGCCTGTTAGTACAGATGTTTCACTTCCTGCAACTAATCCTCTACACCAGTGATTCCCAAAGTGGGCACTACCACCCCCTGGTGGGTGCTGCAGCGTCCAGGGGAGCGATGATGACCACAGGTGCATGGATCTTTCCTATTCGTTGCTATTCAAATTTAAAAAATTAATTTCCAGGGGGCTAAGGAATATTTTTTCTGGTGGTAGGCCAAAAAAGTTTGGGAACCACTGCTCTAAACCATATATCATTTATAACTTTGTAGAGCAGATGCTTCTAGCTATGAATTTGTTTTTCTGCACTCCTGTGTATTTTTGTGCATCATTAGTGGAGCCAGCCAGAGTAGAGGAAGCAATTGGTTTAACCTTTTTCTGTAGAAAAGAAACCCTAGAGCAGTGATTCCCAAAGAAGGTGCTACCGCCCCCTGGTGGGTCCTGCAGCGATTCAGGGGGTGGTGGTGATAGCCACAGGTGCATTTATCTTTCTTATTAATTGCTATTAAAATAAGAAAAATAATTTCCAGGCGGCTAAGGAATATTTTTTCTGGAAAGGGGACGGTAGGCCAAAAAAAGTTTGGGAACTCCTGCCCTAGAGAAAACCTGAGGGAACTATTTGTTGTTGATCAGTCGCATCCAACTCTTGGTGACTCCATTTGGGGTTTTTTTTGGCAAAGATATCTGAGTGGTTTGCCATTTCCTTCTCCAGCTCATTTTACTGATGAAGAAACTGAGGCAAATAGGACTAAGTGACTGAATTCTGGAGGATGACTCCAGGCCTTGTATTCTATCCTTTGTATCACCTTGCTGCCTGAGGGAACTATGCTCAGATAACATCTGTCTTTGTAGATCTCCTTTGCTGGTAAGATAAAAATCAGTTGACTAACAACTATTTAACTAGTTTTTCTTCCAGGTACCACAGTGCTGAAGCATAATGAAGACCATTAAACCTGAGTTCCAATGCCATCCCCAGGAAGTATCTTTTCTTTCAAACTCCCATCCTAGTGGGCTTGGCCAGCAGTGTGCCAAGCTCAAGGAGGCCATGGCTCCTCTTACCCTGGGTTTTTATCCTTAGGCTATCAGGAAGCTACATCAATAGTTTAAGACTTCACTTGCTGGACCAGTTAATTCTTTCTTTTAAATCCTTCTAAAATTTTTTTAATTTAATTTTTATCATTATGCAAAACCCACTTCCATATGGGTCATTGTTGTAAGAGCAAACTCATACAGAAGCAAAACCCCCAAAGAAAACCATAAATACACTGATGTGAAGATAGTCTGCTTCCATCCTCATGCATCTGACTTTAATGGTTCTTTCTCTGGAGACAGAGAGCCTTCCCCATCATAAGTCCTTCAGGATCATCCCAGATCATTGCATTGCTGAGGGTAGCTAAGTCTATCAGAGCTGATCATTGTACCATGTTGCTGTGGCTGTGTACAGTGTTCTCCTGGTCCTGCTCGTTTCACTCTGCATCAGTTTGTATAGATCTTCTGGACCAGTCAATTCCTGAGGGCAGTTTCACTGCTTTTTAGGAAAAATGTAGCCTAGCCTGCATAGAGTAATATTGCTCCTACCATAGTGATATGTCTTTCAAAATAAATGTCAAATGACTTGTTTTACTTCATTGCTACTGATGCAATCTTTATGAAGGTGGAGGGTCTGCTAGATCTTAGTATTTAGTACAACATCCATTAATTTTGATTAAATTTTGGTGCTGGATGAGAGAAGCATAGGAACTCGTGTGTGTGTGTGTGTGTGTGTGTGTGTGTGTGTGTGTATTTCCTATTCCACTTTCCCCAAAGCATGAATTCTCCTTTGGATATGGGTGGTTGGGTCCACCTTCCCTTTTCTCCTTCTCTTCTCTTTAGTCATTCCCCCTCCCTCCTTCCTTATCTTTTTATTAGGATTCGTGTATAATATTCACCAAGAAAAAAAATGGATTTCAGAGTCCTTTATACCTAGGTGCCAGTAAACTAAAGTTAGCAAATTGTTTTTAATTACCCCTGAGGTGACCCTCTTCTATGATAAAAAAAAAAACCCTTAAATCTGCAACCCTGACTACGTATTTAAAGGTTTCAAGTGCAAAGATAATGGATTAGCTTGGCTGCCATTTTGGACCCAGAGAATGAAGTCAGAGCAGTAAAGCCCAGACTCAGGCTTTCATAAGGGACCCGGAGCGTCCTTGACTTTGTATCTTAACTACTTCTATGGTTTCTAAAATTCATTGAGAAAAATTGATGTAGCTGACACCTAGTTCTGCCAACAGAAGCCAGGAGGAACCATGGCAGCACCGACCTCAGGTGAGAGAGCAGAGTCTGTTGACTTAAGCTTCCTCATGAACCAACTGTATTGAGGGACTCCTTGCCTTGTTTCTCTGGAATCTGAGCTGTGGAATCTTGGCTAGATGGTGGGGGCTCAGACTGAATGACTTTCCAACAGGAAAAAACACAAAGGCAGCAGCACATGTGTTGCCTGCCCAGGCCCTAAAACCATGTTGGTGAACCTATGGCACACGTGCTGGAGGGATCTGCTACGCTCCCCCTCTCCACGCACCCCTGAGGACGCTTCTCTCACCCCCGCCCCTCTGACCAGCACCCCAAGGGGAGAGCTTCCTCCTCCCCTAACTGGGGCAAGAGGGCGGCTTACATGCAGTGTGAGGATTGCAGTTTGGGCACTCATTCTCTAAAGATTCACATTCACTGGCCTCAGATGCAGAAAGCTCTGTATTTAGTGATGATTTTCCCATTTTATTATTAATCATTCCCCTCCCCAGCCTAGTTCCCTTGCAAAATCCTGAGATAAGGTGGATACTGGAATAATCAAGAGGATCTTCAGGTAAATGTAGAATAAATCTGAATCTCAGTCGTAATGATTGAAGGCTTTGTTTTACAGAGCCACGCCGAAAGATGTGTGCGTGTTAGATTTGGAATGGTTCCTTATACATGCCACTAATATTTTATAAAACTGCCCTGGCCACTGAAAGTACCATAGGAAAGAAATGAAGAAGAGTGGAGAAGTTACCACAGACCTGGATTATAAGAATTTCATACACAAGTTTGATCAATGTAAGCAAATGCCTAGAACAAGGAATCAAAAATGACCTGAAAACACAATAATCATCAAAGAACTGACGGATTTGCCAAGCAGAGAGATGGCCACCAAAGGCGACACCAGTTTAGATTGTAAGTGAGCTTGCAAAATCTTAATGGAGAGGGATGATGGAAGGTGAGGAATAACACTTCCTCAAGTGGAAGTGGTAGAGTGAATGAAAGCTTGGCAAGAGGCCCAAATAAACAAAGTTCTCTTGAGGCCATTTAAGGATCAGAATCAAAGGCAAAAACCAGAAGGAAAATGTAAAAGATCTGCAAAAATATTTATAAAAAAATCTTCTTTGCCATTGAGTAAAGACATCACCTGAGGACTGTAGCATTAGAGTCCTTAGAAATGAACTAAAGAGAAGAAGATGGAGGAGAGCATCTGGATTAGACCAAATATACAAAAATGTGACACCTGTTGGGGATGTACGGGAGGGACTCCCAAAGTATATGAAGTTTTAGTGCTGGGGGTACACAATGGAAAAGTGGCTGACCCTGTTCTCCTGAGTCCTCCCTCTAAATAGGGGAGATGACATTAAACCAAAGGAACGTTGATTTTAAAGAAGAAAGATTCTTGTAATGCTAAGAATTTGGTGTATGAAAAGGCCTGGGCATGCTAAGGCCGGATCAGTAGGTCAGCTGAGAGTGCTGGAGGCCTTCTGGACATCAAGGCAGAGTATATAGCAGCACAGGAGGTAGGGGGAGGGCAGATAGTAGGGTATGATGAACTTCTATTTTGGCAGAAGGAATAGAATTGGGGCAGCTGGGTGGCTCAGTGGATTGAGAGCCAGACCTAGAGACGGGAGGTCCTAGGTTCAAATCTGGCCTCAGACACATCCCAGCTGTGTGACCCTGGGCAAGTCACTTAACCCCCATAGCCTAGCCCTTACCACTCTTCTGCCTTAGAACCAATATACAGATGGAAGGTAAGGGTTTAAAAAAAAAAAAAGAATAGAATTGAATTGGGGGCAGCTGTGGGACTCAGTGAGATGGGATATTCCAGGTTCAAATTTGACCTTAGACACCTCCTAGCTCTTTGAGCCTGGCTAAGTCATTTAACTTAACTGCATTTCCCTTCTTCTGCTCTTTCATGTCTTTTTTCACAGAAGAGGTGATGATCACCACCCTGCGCTGGATTATATTTGATGCTCCTCACATGGAAGTGTGTAAACAACATTGCTCAAGGAACAATTTGATATTTGTTTCTATTTGTTATGAGGGTTTCTCCTCCTCATTTGGTGGGGGAAGAGGGGAAAGGGGAAAGCATGATGGGATAGAGAGAAGATAATTTATAAAAGAAAAATTAAATTAAATTTAAAAAGGAAACCATAAGCCAGGAGTTGGACAGGAATTTGTTTCTGTTTGTTTTTATTTAGAATATTTTTTCATGGTTACATGATTCATGATTTTTCTCACCCCTCTTCCCTCCCTGCTTCCAGAGCTGACAAGCAGTTCCACTAGGTTCTACATGTAGCATTATTCAGAACCCATTTCCATGTTATTCATATTTGCAGTAGAGTGATCTTTTAATGCCAAAACCCCAATCATAGCCCCCTTGAACCACGTGATCGATCATATGAGGAACTATTTTTCTTAGAGATTATCCCAATTCTTAGCTGAATGCTCTTACACAATTGCCCTTCTTTGAACCATCCAGGTAGTTGCTTTTATTTTCCAGGCTAAGGAAAAACCATTTTAATTAGAAAATTTTAATTTTATTGAAACGAAATCCTGATAATTCTGTTGGG
Source organism: Gracilinanus agilis (assembly GCF_016433145.1). Lineage (NCBI taxonomy): Eukaryota > Metazoa > Chordata > Mammalia > Didelphimorphia > Didelphidae > Gracilinanus > Gracilinanus agilis. The sequence goes on along the minus strand of NC_058135.1, from coordinate 847,021 downwards.
GCATAAGAGAGCCAATTTCTTCAGATTTCAGTTCGGAACTTCAGAGATGTTCCACTCATCTTTTTCTTGTAATCTGCATCGAATTTCTCATTTTGGGCCACAGTGAAGTAATTCTTCCAGTCTCCAGTAATTCCTGAAGACAAAAGAGAAAAGATATGTACAACCCACTTGTAAAGGTACTGAAACAAGGAGGGGTGAGTGATGGTTGGGAGACCCAAGTAACACTGCAGTACATATGAACAATTACTTCTGGCCATCATTATGGTTAGAGGAAGAAAGCCACACTATCTCTCCACAAGTTGAAATGAGAGGAAATAAAATTCCTAAAAGGTTATGGCAGCCAGGTGGTGCAGTGGGTAAAGATAAGATCTGAATTCAAAGTGTCTCTAGACACTTACTAGCTCTGTGATCCTGGACAGGACCCTTTCCTCTTTGTTCCTCAGTTTCCTCGCCTACAAAATGGGGATAATAATTGTACCTGTCTCTCAAAATTGCAAAGTGCTTTGCCAGTCTCAAAGCACTGTATTCATTATCATTATGATGATTACTCCATTTTTCCTGCTTATAGGACAAGTGATCTTGGATCTCCCTCCCTTAGTCCTTAGTTTCCACATCCATAGAGTGAGAGAATTAGACTAGATGACCTCTAATTTCTCTTCCCAATCTAGCTATTCAGGTTTAGACATTCAAACTTATGGAGCTCTTTGGAGACAGAAGGTCCCTTTGGAGTGAGGAATAGTTGTGTTACCACCATGAGGCACTTAATGTTTCAATGTCCCAGACAATTCTTTAAGACGGCCAGTTACCTGAGGTACCACCTCACACCTAGCAGATTGGCTAAAATGAAAGAAGGGGAGAGTAATGAATGCTGGAGGGGATGTGGCAAAATTGGGACATTAATGCATTGCTGGTGGAGTTGTGAACTGATCCAGCCATTCTGGCTGGCAATTTGGAACTATGCTCAAAGGGCTATAAAAGAATGCCTGCCCTTTGATCCAGCCATACCACTGTTGGGTTTGTACCCCAAAGATATCATAGGGAAAAAGACATGTACGAAAATATTTATAGCTGCACTCTTTGTGGTGGCAAAAAAAATTGGAAAATGAGGGGATGCCCTTTGATTGGGAAATGGTTGAACAAAGTGTGGTATGTACTGGTGATGGAATACTATTGTGCTCAAAGGAATAATGAACTGGAGGAATTCCATGTGAACTGGAAAGACCTCCAGGAATTGATGCAGAGCGGAAGGAGCAGAACCAGGAGAACATTGTACACAGAGATGGATACACTGTAGTACAATCCAATGTAAAGGACTTCTGTACTAGTAGCAATGTAATGATCCAGGATGACTTGGAGGGGCTCATGAGAAAGAACATTATCCAAATTCAGAGGAAGAACTGTGGGAGTGGAAACACAGAAGAAAAACAACTGCTTGATCTCATGGGTTGATGGGGAAATCATTGGGGACGTAGACTCTAAACGAGTGATGGGCAAACTTTTTAAAGATGGGGCCAAAGGAAGGGAAATGCTCATCTATCAGTCTGTCTCTAAGGCAACTCTTTCAAAGTTTCATTGTATTGTATCCTACTCATTGTATTCGTCAGATCTATGGCTGGATAGAACATTTCAGGGGGCTGCATCTGGCCCGAGGGCTGTAGTTTGCCCATCACTGCTCTAAACGATCACCATAGTGCAAATATTAATAGTATGGAAATAGGTCTTTATCAATGATCCATATAAAACACTATGGAATTGCAAGTCGGCAATGGAAAGGTAGGGAGGGGAAGGAAAGAACATGAATATTGTAACCAATGCAAAATGTTCTAAATTAAAAATAATTAAATAAAAATTTCAAAGATTAAAAAAATAAAAAAAATTTGTACTATTCTCCAAAAAAAAAAAAAAAAAGACTGCCCGTTACAAATCAGCGAAGCCCTGAACTGTATTGGTGGAGGGCCTTTCCATTTTGGGAGTTCCAACATGGATGCAGGATGAAGCCAAAAAGAAGTGGGGATAATCACCCTTGCGCATGAAAGGAGAGATGTCATGATCCATCAAGGTAGCTGGTAATGCCTTGTAATTCACCATGGAGTTAGTTTTCATTGTTTCAAAGGAGGTGCGTTGGGCAATTCTATCCAAGGCTTCTTCATCCAGATTCTTCCCTAAGAATTGCATCACCTTTCGAATTTCTCTCTTTGGGTCCTATGAATGGAGAAAGAGATTTTGAGAGGCAATGCAGATGAAGAGACCCAGGAGCAAGGTGAATTCAGTTTAAATCAGTTAAAAGAAAGGGCTTCGGTTCTAAAATATGGATCTCCTTCTTCCAAGTACGCTTTTATTTATTTGATCAATGATAGAAATTCTTGTCATTGCATTTGATTCCAAGTGAATTCCCGTAATGAGATGATTTATTCAACAATCCTTACTGAGCATCATGGTCTTCTTTTTTTTTTTTTTTTTTTTTTTTTTTTTAGGCAATGAGGGTCAAGTGACTTGCCCAGGGTCACACAGCTGGGAAGTGTCTGAGGCCAGATTTGAACCTAGGACCTCCTATCTCTAGGCCTGGCTCTCAATCCACTGAGTCACCCAGCTGCCCCCCATCATGGTCTTCTTGATACCTTTAACTTAATGTTTCAATTTCAGCTGGGTTACAAAGTTTCATAGTGCTAAATAGGAAAAGATTTTAATTTAACTGATTTAAAAAATTTATTGTAAAATTTAGAAAAAAAAATAATTTAAAAATTTAATAAATGTTCACTGGATTTTTTTTTTTTTACAAATCAGAGATATCACCATAACATTTTCATTTGGGTCTGTGATGAATGCTCCTTTTGGAGATGGAAAGCACATTGCACTCTCATTTCAATTATTATGTTTTCTATAAGATCAACCTTCCTGGGGCAGTGAGATGGCCCAGTGGATAGAGAGGCAGGTCCAGAGATGGGAGGTCATGGGTTCAAATATGGCCTTAGTCACATCTTAACTGTGTGACCCTGGACAAGTCATTTAATCTGCATTGCTTAGCCCTTTCAACTTTTCTGCCTTGGAACCAATATTGGTATTGATTCTAAGATGGAAGGTGAGTGTTAAAAAAAAAGGTTCCTCATTTTCCTCTACTTTTTTTTTTTTTTAAACTCTTACCTTCCATCTTAGAATTAATACTCTGTATTGGTTCCAAGGCAGAAGAGCCATAAGAGCTAGGCAATGGGGGTTAAGTGACTTGCCCAAGGTCACACAGCTAGCAAGTGTCCGAGGCCAGATTTAAATCCAGGACCTCCCGTCTCCAGGCCTGGAGCTACCCAGCTGCCCCCATTTTCTTCTACTCTTATTATTTTAGGGAGGCTAATCGATGTGGGAGAAAGCATGATACAATCAGTGTAGTTTAATGGATAGACAGCTGGACCTGGAGTCAAGAAGACTTGGGTTCAAGTCTTGCCTCAGATAATTGCTACTTGTGTGACCTTTGGTAAAGCCCACGTCCTCTCTAGGCCTCAGCACGCTCATCTATAAAGGGCGGATTTTGGACCTGCACCACTGGAATGTCCCTCTCAGCTCCAAATCTCCGATTCTGTGAGTGGAATCGGGAGATGCATAAGGGCTCTGTGGACGCTCCGGAAGGAGATGCTCATTTAATTTACCATCATCAGTTTGAAATCAACACTGGCATCCCCGAAGTCACCCAAGTAAAACATGCCAGAGCTGGGCTCTGACCCCCACCTTCTGTCTTCAAAGAAGTCAATCTGAAGAAGGTGAAGCCAAAACTATTGCATGGGATTATCCTATCATGCTCGGTCCCTGATCCTTTAGAGCTCAGCCTTCTAATGGCCATGATTAAGCAAACCTAATCTTCAAAAAGGCAGCCAGGCTGTGCAGGGGTTAGAGCGAGTTAGACTAGAGTTCACATTTGGCCCCAGACACTAGCCATGTGACCCCATTTGCCTCAGTTTCCTCGTCTGCAAGATGAGCTGGAGAAGGAAACGGCCAACCACATCTTTGGCAAGACAGCCTCGAATGGGTTCATGAAAAGCTGGCCAGGACTGTAAAAAGGTGGGCTCAACCATCTCCAAAAACCAAAAGAAGCCGGAAACCACTCATTCAGCCACAGGCTGGTCGTGCAGATCTCTGGCAAGGAAGCCCTTGATCCCCGATTTGCCCCGCTCCCGGTCCGCGGAATCTGTGCGCCACTCCACCTCTTTGATGTCCTCGTAGAACAGGTAGAGCAGGGGGTGATCTTTCCTCTTCTCCCACCAGCTCGTGACGTGCTCATACCAGGAGCCGTAGCTCACTAGACTCGGAAAGCGAGATAAAAGGGAGAGGGGAACACATCAGAAACGCCTCAGGCCGGACACGCGCCCACCCTTGCTTGGAAGTAGGCCAACGATCTCCCTTTAGCCCGATACGGAAGGGCACAAGGAAGAAAAATGGAGCTTTCTCCTCTTTTGGGGGAGCGGCTTGTGGATGATCATGTGACGATGAACCGGAAGGCCTATTTGTAGGGAAAGGGAAGTTCTCAGCAAGCTCGACCGGAAGACGCTAAAGAGGAGGGGCGCTGAGGAGGCTGAGGTGACTTGGGGGCGTCACAGGGAGCACAGGCGCTATTTAGGGGTCACGATGTGATCTCTGTGACTCTCATCCCAGCCAACCGGCCTTAACTGCTTGGCTTTACCGTTCCCAGACATGAACTTCTCCAGGTACTCGGCAAAGGTGCCCGGCTCGGGGTGGAACTTGTTCATGCGGTCAAAATTGTAATAGGAGACGGCCACATCCTTGGCGTTGCGGGCCACATAGATAACCTGCGGGGAGATGGCAGAGAAGAGCCTCAGCTGAGAGCAGAGCCTAGAGCTGTGAAGGCCGCCCCTCCCCCCCTCCTCCCCTTCTTCCCCCTCCTCCCCCTAGATCAGGGCTGTGCCTGCCCTGCACCCCTCCCTGCCTCCCAGAGGAGGGAGAAAACTCCCTCATTGGCTGCTGGGCAGAGGGGGGAGGAGGGGGGAAATGTCCTCAGAGAGTGTAGAGAGGGGAAGGGGAGTGGCCTGTAAGCCGCCCCCCTTCCCTCTCTGAGCTCCCATTGGTGGCTGGGCAGAGGGATGGGGATGTGAAAAAATGTGGCCAGCTCTGGTAGAGAGGGGGAGGGGAGCAACTCCACCAGGGTCCCTCTGCCTTTCTAGTAACAAGCTCTAGGGGTGGGGGGTGGGGTAGCCATGTGCCCACAGAGCACTCTGCGTGCCATAGGCTCGCCATCACCGGCCCAGAGTGCCAAGGAGCTCCCCATTTAAAGCTGTGACTAAAACTACCCATTCCTTAGAAATGAGAAAGGTAGAGCTCAAAAGCCATAGTTTTGAGTGAGTGGTTGTAAGATAAGGTGTGGTAGGCACTTCATAAATGTGGTTCCCTTCCCTTCCTGGACTGTCTTTAGAATGTCCCCAGCCCAGCCTCCCCCTTTCCCCCACCTTTTTTTAGCTCTCTTTTAGGTTTCTTCTCCCATTTCCCATGAAAACTCCACCAGGGCAGGGACTGTCCAGCACTTAGCACAGCGTCTGGCATACAGCAAGAACTTAATAAATGTCTGCTGGTGTTGCGTGCCATGACGCTGACCTGCTTGTTCCAGAGTCCCACAGATCTCCCAGGAGCCTGAGCCTGTAATGGGAAGTTCATGTTTGGAGTCGCTGTCAGTGTGGGTCTTATTTCAAGCCTTTCTTTTGGGGTGGAGGGAATAAAGAGCCAGATCTGGTAGAGTCTACCCACGGGGCATTTTTCTAGAAGGAACACTGGTAATTTTCCAGACTCTAACCATGATTTTCCTCAGAATTCTACTTGGAGGCAGGGGCATAGGGAGCCAGAGTAGGAGAAAAGTCTCAGTCTATTCGTTCACGGGTCAGATTCGCCGAGGAATGTGCCTCGTCCACAGGAGGCAGGAGGCGGAGCAGCGGTCAGCGAGAGGGCGCTGGGGTCAGGAACACCTCGGGTCAAACTGGATCTCAGACACTTCCTAACTGTGTGACTTGACACAAGCCACTTCATCGCCAAGCCTGGGTTGGAGGTCATACTTGTGAGTGCTCTGCCGACCTCCAAGTGCCGCCAAGCGCTAGCCGCTATGGTGATGGCCCAGAGCTTTGGAGCCCCAGAGGGAAGGGAGGCCCCCTTTTTGGCCCCCCCTCCTCCCCACCACAGAAATCACGGCAGTGGCATTTTCACAGGAAGGCCCTGCCAAGCCAAGAGGATAATTTCTCTCCATTATGAAAAAGCTGGTAGGGAAGCATTCCAGCGGTGCTCTACCAGCCTTTGAGACCCTGAAAAATGAGATTTGAGGGAGGGCGCTAAGTACGCCGAATGTACCCCTTGGGATTCCAATAAACCCGGGCAGTTGTTTAGGTGGCCAATTTGAACTGGCTGCCAAGTTATGAAGGTGTGTGCTAAGAGATTTTGATTCCTAAACCCAGTCTTTGAGGAAGAATACCCAGCGATGGTTATCCCTACACACATGGGCGTATCTACGGTCCTTAGCCGGCGCCCATCCCTGGTGCCTCAGAAAAGTTTCGGAAGAACTGCTCTGCGTGGGGCTCAGGGGTGTTGCCAAGATGGATGGTTTCCATCCCAGGAGCTGGCCTCAGATGCCATCCAGGACACTTTCTTGCTGTGGGTCTGAGCTAAACACTCCGCCTGGGCCGGCTCAGGGACTAGAGGCTCTCGGGGACACTGGAAGCGCTAAATCTATTATTACTAGGAGAGAAGCTCTCCCAAGGTGAGTTGCTGCCTCCCGCGGTGTAAGAGAGATGAAGTCATCGTGAGATGCGCTTGTTCTTTCACCGCTTCCTTGTGTCTGACTCTTCAGGACCGCATTCGGGGCTTTCTTGGCAAAGATGCTGGAGTGCTTTGTCCTTTTCTTCTCCAGCTCATATTACAGATGAGGAAACTGAGGCAGACTGGGTGAAGTGACTTGCCCCGGGTCACCCAGCTAGGAAGTGTCTGAGGCCAGATTTACCTCAAGAAGAAGAATCTGACCCGATCCAGACCTCACATATACGATTACATGTAAGTTTATGGCCATAGGTGTGCCCATAAACCCATACGCACAAAAACAGCCAGCGGCAGAGCAGATGGAGTGCTGGAAGCTGGGAAGACCCGAGTGCATATCCTGTCTCAGGCACTTATTAGCTGTGAGACCTCAGAGAAATCCTATGCGGGGTGTGGCTCAGTTTATACATATGTAAAATGGGGAGAGAGTCAGAACCCAGCTCCCAGGGGTGTTGTGTGAGGCCCTTCAGGAGCCTTAAAGCACATACATGCACACACATAGACATGCATTTCTAGGGATCGGTTTTACATGGGTAATGATGCAGACATTCTATAGAAAGAGAACACAACGTGCTCCCTGTAAACCTACGTGTCCAGCTATGTGAATTCACTCGTACACGTGTGTCATATACCCATCCGTGTATGGACGTCACTCTATATGCCTGTGTTCTGTGTGTGTGTGTGTGTGTGTGTGACTTTCGGTTAGGCTTCCCCTTTGAGGCCGAGCGGCTGGGCTGCTTCTGGAGCTGGACCTCTGAGCGGGCCTGCACACGGCACTCTTCTCTGCCTCTGATCTCCAAGCCTCGGACTCGGCCATGATCTCCTTCCTGCGAAGCTTCCTGCCGGCTCCAGGCCTTCCTGTTCTCTTCCGCTCTCAGCAGCGCTTCACGAAACCCTCGGCCTCGGCTCTCCCTTGGCTGGCGCAGGCGGATCTTCCCGATAGAACGGGGGAGCCCTCGAACGAGGCAAGGCTCAGACCAAATGGAGTTCTGGCAACAGCCTGATGAAACGAGAGGGTGTGCGCGCCTCGGCTGGCTGGAGAAACGTCTAGGATTTGTCCAACCGAGGACAGCAGCCCCGTCTTCATGGCCTAAAAATGCAGGCCAGCCGCTCGTGCTCGTGCCTTCTTGGATCTTGCCCTGGTGACTCCTTCCCGAGGGCATCAGATGAAGGGACTCCTCCCCAGGAACGGCGCTGCACACCGGCCGCATGGCCTTTCGTCCTAGACATTGGCAGACGCACGCCGGCACGAGGCCAACAAGGCGGGCTCAAGGACGCTCTTCCTGAACTGCAGCCTCTTGGGTAAGGAAGAGGGAGGCTGGAGGGATTTTAACCCCACGGCCCGGGGCGTTTGTCTCCGGGTAGGATATGCTGCTGCTGAGGGGGGAGTTACCTTGCAGTTGCTCTCCCAGAAATTCTTGGGAAGGAGGGCAATGGGCAGGTGAGTCTTCACAAACCGCGGCGACGGCGCCTTTTCCAAGTACTCTGTACCTGAGAACAGTCCATGGAGACATGCAGACATTAGATTTCCCCCTGACAGTCCTACCACCGAGTCTTAGCAAATGGCTTTCTGACAAACCGATCTTTGATTGTGCCGGCCTTTTCCTGAAGATACGGAGCGGGGAAAGACCGGATGGCATTCCCTCTCCCCTCTCCCCACTTGAGAGGACCACTGACGACAGGGATGAGAGGATGCACTGAATGAAAGGAGTGCTTGTGCAATACGCCCGCTTCCCTAGGAGGGTCAAAGAACTGGGGATGGTTAGCTCCTAGCACCAGCCCGGAGGGGTGGGCAGAGCCCACTGCTGGGAGTCAGGAATTCCTGGGTTCATAATCGTACCTCTGACATTTATTGGCTGTGGGGACCCTGGGCGAGTCAGCCAATATCTCCGGCTCGAGATGACTCTATCCCTGTACTTCACCATAGAAGACTGGTTTCAGAGACTGAGTAGTGAGATTTTGGGCCCTGAACACACTCCAGGTCTATTTACACCATGCTCTCGGTGGTTGTTCACTCCTTTCATGTGTCTCCTCCTGACCTTACTTGTGGTTTTCTGGGCAAAGATATTACAGTGGTTTGCCGTTTCCTCCTCTAATTCCCATTCTAGAGACAAGGAAATAAGGCAAAGAGGGTTATGTGACTTGCTCAGGGTCACACAGCTAGGTTGGATCTTCTTTAACCAAAAGAGCATTGCAGTAAGTTGAATGCAGAAGCAGATAGGAGAATTCAGATATCTTCTGTTAAGCTAGACATTACAGTTTTGAAAAACCATCTAAATCAATTCTTCTTTGCTCACTGATACTTTTTCTCATTTTTTGTAAAATAAGTTATTTTTGTTAACGTGATGGATTTAGGAATTTTATTTTCAAATGAATTAATGTATATTTTAAAATTTTATTAACTTTAATTTCTAATATAGTAAATATAAGCAGAGATCATATCCACATTAACAAAAACTCTTTGGGGTCCTCAACAATTTTAAAAACTTTTAAATTAAATTTTTGTTGTCATGCAAAGCACACTTCCATATTGGCCTTTGTTGCAAGAGCAAACTCATATATAACCAATCCCCCAATAAAACCAGAAATACCCTGATGTGAAAGATGACTCCCACAGTTGTTTCTATGGAGCAGTCCCCGTCATAACTTCTTTAGGATTCTTCTAGATCAGTGATGGGCAAACTATGGCCCATGGGCCAGAAGGGATGGAGGGGCCCTGAAATGTTCTCTCCTGCCCTGGGACATTATTCCTAATCTGATGAATACAATGAGTAGGAGACAATACAATGAAACTTCGAAAGAGTTGCCTTAGAAACAGACTGACAGATGAGCATTTCCTTTCCTTTGGCCCCTCTTTAAAAAGTTTGCCCATCACTGGTCTAGATCATTGCATTGCTGAGATAATAACAGATAATCATTATCCAATATTGCTGTTATTCATGTACAACAACAATTATGTTCTCCTGGTTCTGCTTAATTCACTCTGCATCAGTTCCTGCAGATCTTTCTAGCTTTTTCTGAAATCATTATGCTTATCATTTCTTAATGCACAATAGTATTTCATCACCAACACATACTGCAATTTGTTCAACCATTCCCCAATTGATGGACATCCCCTCAATTTCTAATTCTTTGCCACCACAAAAAGAGCAGCTATAAATATTTTTGTACAAGTAGATCCTTTCCCCATTTGTATTATCTCTTTGGGATACATACTCAGTAGTGGTGTTACAGGATCATGGGTATGCACAGTTTTATAATCCTTTGGACATAATTCCAAATTGCCCTCTAGAATGGTTGGGTCACTTTACAATTCCACCAGCAATGCTTTAGTGTCCCAATTTTGCCACATTCCCTCCAACATTTACCACCTTCCTTTACTGCCATATTGGCCAATCTGAGAGATGTGAGGTGGTACCTCATAGTTGTTTTGATTTGCATTTCTCTAGTCAAGCTCAATAAATTTAAAAAAAAATTTTTTTAAACCCTTAACTTCTGTGTATTGGCTCATAGGTGGAAGAGTGGTAAGGCTAGGCAATGGGGGTCAAGTGACTTGCCTAGGGTCACACAGCTGGGAAGCGTCTGAAGCTGGATTTGAACCTAGGACCTCCCGTCTCTAAGCCTGACTCTCAATCCACTGAGCTACCCAGCTGCCCCTCAGTAAATTTTTAAGAGCATAAAGGGATCCTGAATCCAAAAAGTTGGAGAGCCACCAGCAAAATGACTTCCTGTTGAGGAAATTTCTTCTACTCCTATAGCATGCACTGCCTCCAAAATTTAGATAATCTTAGAAAGTTATCTTGAATCTAAAATGCTGAGAAACTTAATGGTATGCATCAGAGGTAGGATTTGAACTTAGTTTTTTTTTTTTTAAACCCTTTCCTTTTATCTTAGAATCAATACTGCACATATGTTTCAAGGCAGAAGAGCAGTAAGGTCTAGGGAATGGGGCTTAAGTGACTGGCTCAGGGTTATACTTGTAGGAAGTGCTTGAGACCAGATTTGAACTTAGGACCTCATATCTCTAGACCTGGCTCTCTATCCACCGAGCTACTGAGCTGTCCCCTTTGAACCCAATTCTGCTTGACTTTGTGGTAAATTTTCTGTCTAATAAGCCACGCTACCTTTGTTTCTTGAATGTGCTTTGATGATAATAATTACATATTCACTCACCCTTGTGTTTGCCTAAAGCAGGTATATATAGCCAATTAGCTGTGGTATATAGCCAATTGGCATTAGGGCAAATGTGTGTTTATTGGAGGACATTCATTAATCCCTGTTTCTCTGAGTTTCCTCATTTTAAAAATGGGGACAATAACAGTACCCACCTCTCATGGTAGGGTGAGAACCAAAGAAAATAATAACTGTAAAGCTTTTATTTTTATTTTTTTTAAACCCTTACCTTCCATCTTGGTATCAATAATGCATACTGACTCCAAGGCAGAAGAGGGGTAAGGAACAGGCAATGGGGGTTAAGTGACTTGCCCAGAGTCACACAGCTGGGAAGTGTCTGAGGCCAGATTTGAATCTAGGATCTCCCTTCTTTAGGCCTGGCTCTCAAACCATTGAGCCATCCAGCTGCCCCCTGTAAAGCTTTTTAGCACAATGCCTGGCATGTAGTATTATTATTATTCCAAGAAACTGTGTTATTTAGAACTTCTGGGACTCTAAGAGCTATTTGGGGCTCATTTGAGCGTTAAGGCATGCAGATTATATGACAGACTTCCTGTGGACATTTTAGGGGACTTTGGAGAACTACATTTCCCATGATTCCTCTTGTAAAAATGGAGGCAGACAGGAAGCGTGATGATATAAGAGAGGGGATAAGACGCCTGGAGTCAGGAGGGGCGGTGTCTTTTGTTACCTAAGCGCACAAAGGTACGAAAGGTAAAATGGCTGATGCGGCAGTCTGAATTCTTACAGGCACGTGGTCTAATAATTTATCTCTATTAGCATGGCTTTTATTAAAATACTATTTGCCCTTTTAATATCTGCCTTCATCATTTTTAAAAACAACAAAACTCAAAAGAGGGAAATAATGATATTGGGAGAGGTAGCAGTCAAGGAGAAGAATAGAGAGAGTAACTGTAAGCTAAGAGAGAAGTACAAGATAAAATTGAAATAGTGATGATGATGGTGAAAAAGAAATATTGGTTTGCAACACTCTTACAACTATTATCTCATTTGATACTCATAACCCCTGGGAGGTGGTGCTATTGTTCCCATTTCACAGATGAAGAAACTGAGGCAGATAGAGGATCACGCAGCTAGGAAGTATCTGGGGCTGGATTTAAATTCAGATCTTCCTGACTCCAGTGTTTATCTACCATACCACTTAGCTGCCTAAAAAGATTAAATACTGAATTTTCATGTAAAAATGAGGAATAATAGTTCTAATGGTGAGAGTTGAAGCTAGGAGAAACCTTAAAAGGCCTCTAAATCAACTAACCCCCTATTTTAGAGAGGAATAAAGAGATTTCTAGAAAAGTAAAACGCCTTGTTTAATCAAGAGCCTGCAAGGGGTTGGTGCTCAACCAGCTCTATTAGAGTTGAGTATATAGTGTTTTCCCTACCACCCCTCGTCTTCTTCCACAAGTTCAATGTATACCTGATGCCATTATCCCGGGAGCTGCAGACTCCAGCATTGGGACTCGCTCAAAAATGGGAATATTCTTCTGCTTTTCAACATAACCATCACTTTTAATTAAGTCCATGATTTCGCTCACCCAGGTGGTACCTGCAATGAAGACAAAGAAGAGTCTAGTCATCCATTTCACTCGTACTCCAGGTCATGAGCAGCCATGAGGTCTCTAGGTGGCCTTTGAGAGGGCTGGACTTGGAGTCTGGAAGAAATGAGTTTGAATCCTGCTTCTGATTCATTAGCAGTGTGACCCTGGCCATTTACAAAATGGGCTTAATAATAACACTTGTTTCTAGGGTGGTTGGGAGGATCAAATTAATAGACATATGTAAAGCATTTTGCATACCTTGAAGCACTGTACACAGTTAGCTATTATTATTACTGTTATCTTATTGTTGTTGTTAATAGTCAATAAAGTTATAGATATTTATTAGGTACCTACCTCAGGGGATACAAAAGGCAGTCCCTGCCCTCAAGGAATTCACTAATCTGATGGTGGAACGAATACACAAACTCTGGTGGACAAGCCAAAGGGTGACCACAAAAGAATTAACTGAGGGAAGGTACTAGCACAACAAGAGCTTGAGAAAGGCTTTCTGCAGAAGATGATGGTAACTGCCATTTTTGTGAGCACTTTCTCGAGCTTGAAAAGCCCTTTACGTAAATCCTTTCCTTCGCTTCTCACAACAGCCTGGTGCAGTGTTATATCCACATTTAACACGGTAAGAAGCAGACTGAGACGTAGCATGTGTGGTCTCTAGACTTGCTTTCTTTAGCTCTGTTTATACTGTTAGACAGCCCTTCTTCTCCTCCCCTTCTGCTGAAACTGAATGTTCCTACAAAAACCTACTGATTCCCATTCTCTGAGAATCTGGGTTAGATGGTTACACACTGACATATTGACTTATTAGCCTATAGAAAACTCTGTCTAGATTCGATGAGGTAAACCAAATCCATCATACCAATCTTGTAAATCATTACCATCCATTGTGTATGTGAAAAGCTTACCTAATCCCTTTAGCCTGATTCAAACTCTCTATAAAATAGAAGTTGTGATCATACATTTTGCCTTGATTTGAAAACAGCTTGTCTTGGCTTTCCTGATCCTAAAATCTATTTCTCCTCTCCCCCATCCTGTCTTGGGGACCCATAATTATCTTTGTGAGCAGTTCTTGCAACAAGATACTAGCACAGGACTGTCCAGCATCGTATGCCCGTATCACAGTAGTAAGTGTTAGGAGTTGACTGAAAGAGAAGGCTGTCCTGTTGCAAATTCCTTGTTTTCTTTTTCACTACTACATGGTACTGCCTTCTTAGGTAGGGCCTTTGTCTTGAAGTCTGGTTAATGGAAATTGCCATCTTTCTCCACTTGATTCAGACTCTTCTTTCCTTCTCCAGGAATTGAATTCAGAATGAACTCCAAATAATCTACTTTTCTTCCTCCTTTCCCAACAATACTAAATACTAAATAGAGTAATTTTTTGGATACCTTTCATTTTTATATCACATTTCTTTCCAGATTTATCCCTTCCCCTTTCTCTACCCAGTGAGCTCTCCTTTGTAACAAAGAAGACCCTACCCCAACCAGTGAAATGCCCCCATAGGACAGCATATCCAACCAATATGGCAAGCAAATCTGACCATGGATGCAATATTCAATACCCATAGTCCTCCATTTCTGCAATAAAGGGGAGAGGTAGAGCACATTATTTCAATATGGTTCTTTTCCAATAAGGTAAGTTTAGAGTTTCCTAGGAGATGTTCCTTAGAACTCCTTATGGATAGGAGGATTTGAAGCAGCTAGCCCTTTTCAATGAGGTAATTAAGTTAAGAAGTCTGATGCAGTAATGTGGAAATGTGGCTACATTTTCTTGGAAGTTGGTAGGGAGAGGGGAAGGGGAAGCAGACATAGAATACAGTTTAGAGAAAGCAAATAATCAGCCTTCAAGGAGCTTAAAGGCCAGAAGAGGATTAAGAGAGTTATATTACAGTACAGAGTATTCCCAAAATCTAGGTTTGGTTCCAAGCTTTTAATATCTTAAAACTATACCAAGACTTTTGGAACACCCAATAGTAGGCAGCCATGCCACGTCTGGAGTAAGGAAGACTCATTATTCTGAGTTTAAATCCTGCCTCAGATACTTAAGAGCTGTATGACCCCAAGCAAGTCACTTAACCCTGTTTGCTTCAGTTTTCTTATCTGTAAAATGATCTGGAGAAGGAAATGGAAAATCATACCAGTACTTTTTCCAAGAAAACCCCAAAATGGGTCAGGAAGAATTGGACATGACTGAAAAGACCGAACAAAAACAAAATTATTATTATTATTATTTCATAAATGCATCTGAGTTACAAAACCAACTGCTTTGTGAAGACCAAAGGGAAAAAGTTGTTTCTAATGTGGGGATAAGAAACGCAAGTTTGGGGCAGACATCCTTTTTAAAGACACGATACTCACCGGACTTTGGATACGTGATTATCCAAATATCATCTGGCCTGCACTGGAACTGCTCGATCCTTTCCCAGTTGTAGGAAAAGGCACAAACCATGGGGTAGCCATGGACAGTCTTAAAATCCTTTCGGATGAAATCTTCTGGCGAGATCATTCCAATGTTAGATGGTGGATGTGGCAATTATAAAACTGAGGAATCAAACCAGAAATGTGGTCAGCAAAACACTGTGAACAAAAGCAGAAATTCCTATGGTTTCAACTAGAAGAAAAACATGCCATTAACTTTGTGGGTCTTGTACATGAACAGTGAAGCTAGGTTGAATCCAAATGAAGAGTGGCCATGAATACCACCACAAATTTTATCCTGAAGACTAGTGGGCTTGGAAGTGAGAAACCTTGGCATGGCCCCAAAGAAATGGCAAACAAATAATCAGAAGGTGGGAAAATAGGCAGCATTGTCTCCTCCTTCCCTATCCTGGCACTCACCTATAATATAACCATATCTACTTCTTGTCCAGGGGAAATCACCAAGTTTAGAAGAAAAACTTGAAGAGTTCAGAGGGAATGAGTGAAGAAATAAAGCAGAAGACCAGAGGGAATGGGAAATCCACTTGAGCTCTAGGAGAAAAAGCTATTGATGAAGCCAACCTCCTACTTTTCTAGAAAAGCATCCTCCTTTGGTTCGAGTCTATCTTGTGTCAGTTCAGTGGTAATCCCTTATTGGAATGCCCAGATCTCTATCACCTGCAATAGAAGCTTCAGATTCAAGAAAGAAGGGGGAAAGTCTTTGGCTAGAGAACAATGAAGAGGCTTCTTCCTTCAGGTCCAGATTGTGCCTGGGATCTAGAGAAAGCTTTCCAAGGATTAAGAATGCATCTCCTTCCCTTCATTATTTTGCTATGCATTTCTTCTCCAAAGAAAGGATACTTTTGTAATAGAAACAGATGGAATTAGGGAGCTTTTTCCATATTCAAATGGAAATGTTGGGGTTAGGAGGTCCATACTGAAGGGTGAAGTGCCTGTAAACTTCCTGGATAAGTTTACCTTGAGTTTAGCATGCAAATGAATATTAATTATTCCCATTGAAGTTACTGGTTTTTTAATTTAATTTAATTTTTAAAAAACCTTTACCTTCTCACTTGGAGTCAATACTGTGTATTAGTTCTAAGGCAGAAGGGCGGGAAGGGCTAGGCAGTGGGGGTTAAGTGACTTGCCCAGGGTCACACAACTAGGAAGTGTCTGAGGCCACATTTGAACTCAGGACCTCTCATCTCTGGTCCTGGCTCTCGATCCACTGAGCCTCCTAGCTGCCCCCTGAAGTTACTATTAATGGTGACTTGGGGCCAGGGTGAAGATAGGTAGGAATGTTCAAGTAGGCCAAGTCAACAAACAATCTTTCAGACGTTGTGCATTGGATGTCCAAGGGCAGCAGAAGTTCAATTAATCCAAAACAGAACTCATTAACTTTTTCTGCAAACATTCTCTTCTTCTGAAATTTCTTTGGAAGCTCAGCATTATTCTTGTTTCTTCCCTTTTCCACACTCCACATATCCAACCAGTTGCCAGTTCTAAACTGTACTCTAAAATGGTTGGACCAATTCACTCTTTCACTAACAATACATTAGTGCACCTATTTTCCTTTATCCCCTCCAGCATTTGTCATTTCTGATAGATATGAGGTGTTACCTCAGAGATATTTTAATAAATTTGCCTTTCTCCAATCCAATAGATTTAGAGTATTTTTTAATATGACTATAGAGAACTTTGTTTTCTTCTTCTGAAAATTACCTTTACATATCCTTTGACCATTTATCGATTAGAGAATGGTTTTTATTTTGTATAAATTTGTCTTAGTTCCCTATATATCTCAGAAATAACATGTTTATCAGAGAAATTTGCTGTAAAACTTTTAATATTACTTCATTGTCGGTGGTGTAGCCCCCTGTACTAAGAGTAGGCCCCAATGAAATCAGAGCCATCGGCTAGCTAGAGCCAGGCATAGCACCTGATAAGTTCTTGGCTGTTCTTGTTCTACCCACTGAAGCCAAACATATCCCTGAGAATCTGGACTAGATGGTTACACAATGACATATTGATTTATTATCCTATAGGAAACTGTCTAAGTTTCAGTGAGGTAAACTAAGTCATTGCACTAAGACTGTAAATCATTACTAATGTAAAGGAGGGTTATCAGGGATGTTAACTATTATTATTTGTGGGTTCACATTCTCCAGCCCTTCCTGCTAAGTCTCCTACATAACAACTAAATAATAATCTTCCTCACAACACTAACTACTGTCCATGTAAAAAGCTTACCTAATCCTACGCCACTTTCTCTATAAAATACTAGCCGTGATCAATAAACCTTGCCTCTGATTGCTACCAGCTTCATTGGCTCTCTTGAGGCATGTCATCCTTCTCTCCATGCCTCATTCTCCTCACCCCTTCGGGAAGCTGGAATGCTTGTCAGTCACCTGACACCGTGGTATCTTTTAGCAAAATGTAATTTCCCTGGTTATCCCTCTCAACTGGGTTTTGGGGAACCCCAAGTTTGCCCCGTCCCCTGAGAACTCACCCTGAGGGAAGTCCCAAACTGACCTATTTCAGACTGAACGATAGACCTTAAAGTGCTTGGTGATCCCAAGTCAAATAATAAATACCTTTTTAGTCTTAGGAGTTTCCCCCACTGTATCAGATCTTTCCCAAGAAGACCCAGACCTGGGCAGGAACCATCCTTCTAGGATCCATTGTAGGAGGGCCTCTGGCTGTGGCCTCTTTCCCAAGCCTGCTTACAACCTGGCAGTGTGTCCCATACCCTGAGCTCCCGAAAAGGTATTTAAGATCCCTGTGTTCTTTGGAGAATCATCTCGCCTGGTGCTTCTCACAGAGATGCTGTCCCCAGAGCCCCAGAGCCTTTGGCTCTGTATGGTTTTTAGACATTTGACTCTGTAATGGCCAAATATTGAACTCTATTTCTTTCTTGACTTTAGTTTTACTGACTATGTTAGTAGTTTTGTGCTGTTTGCCAGGTTGACATCTCTTTTATTTAGGTCTATTTTTACTTTCATTTTGTCTGAGAGCATGATTGCTACCCTTGCCATTTTTACTTTAGCTGAAGCATATTAGATTTTGCTCTATCCCTTTGTTTTCACTCCGTGCATGCCTTTTTGTTTCAAGTGTGTCTCTTGTAATCAACATATTATTATATTCTCCTTTCTAACCCATTCTGCTATCTGTGTCTGATTCACAGGTAAATTCATCCTATTCACATTCAGAGACTGTTGTAAATTTCCTTCCACTCTGTTCTGTTGTTGTTTGTTGCTATTGTTCTTTTTTCCTCCTCCTCCTCTTCCTTTCTCTTTTTGTTAACTTAAAATTTAAATTATATATAGAAACAATTTTTGACAAATTGTTTTCTGAAATTTTGAGATTCAGATTCCTTTCCCATCCCCTTCTTAAGGCAGTAAATAGTTTGATATAGGTTAAAGGTGCTAAGAATGTTTGCAGAAGTCGATCCTTTCCCCTTATAATTTGATCTCATTGGAATACAGACCTAGTAGTGATATTTCTGGGTCAAAGGGTATGCATAGTTTTATGGCCTTTTGGGTATGTTTCCATATCGCTCTCCAACATAGTTCACAGTTTCCCCAATAGTGTATTAGTGTCCCAGTTTCCCCACATCTTCTCTAACAATCTGGTAAGTGTGAGATGGTATCTCAGAATTGTTATAATTTGCATCTCTAATCAATAGTGATTTAGAGCATTTTTTTTATGGGAATAAAGATAGTTTTAATTTCTTTATCTAAGAATTTCCTGTTCATATCCTTTGTTCATTTATCAATTGGAGATTGCTTTGTATTCTTATAAATTTGACTCCATTCTCTATATATTTGAGAAATGAAGCTTTTGTCAGAGATACTAATTATAACCCCTCCCCAAGTTTGTTGTTTCCCTTCTAATCTTGGTTTCATTTGTAATAAACTTTCAAATTTAATGTAATCAAAATTGCTAATACATTTTAATAATGTTCTCTGTATATTGTTTGGTCACAAATTCTTTCCTTAGCCATAGATCTATTGAATATAATATAAAACTATTCTCTGTTGTCCTAATTTTTTATGGTATCACCCTTTATTTCTAGTCAAGTATCTGTTTTGACTTTATCTTGGTATATGGTGTGAGAGATGTTGGTCTATGCCTAGTTTCTGCCATACCGTTTTCTAGTTCTTCAAGAGTTTTTGTCAGATAGTGAGTTCTTCCCCTCAAGCTTGGATCTTTGGGTTTCTCAAAGACTAGGTTACTATGGTCATTAACTATTATGTGTTGATTACTTAACCTATTCCATTGATCCACTACTCTATTTCTTAGCCTGTGCCAGATTGGGTTTTTTTGTTTGTTTGTTTTGTTTTAAACTCTTACCTCTTAGAATCAATACTGTATATTGGTTCTAAGGCAGAAGAGTGGTAAGGGTTAGGCAATGGAGGTTAAATGACTTGCCCAGGGTCACACAGCTAGGAAGTGTCTGAGGTCAAATTTTAACCCAGGACTTCCTCTCTCTGAGCCTGGCTCTCAATTTACTGAGATATCTAGATGCCCCTCAGATTGTTTTTATGATTACCACTTTATAATATAGTTTGAGATCTGTTGCATCTAGGTTTCCTTCCTTCATATTTTCCATAATCCTTTTGATATTCTTGACCTTTTATCCTTCTAGCTGAATTTTGCTATTATTTTTTTAGCTCTAAGAAATAATTTTTATGTATTCTCTCTCTCTTTTTCCTGTCCCTCCTCAAAAGTCTATTTTGCTTCTAACCACTATCTCCCTTAATCTGTGCTCCTTTTTATCACTGCATTTCCATTTCTCTTATCCTTTCCCTCTCCTATTTCCCTACTGGGTAAGATAGGCTCCTATACCCAAATAAGGATATCTATAGATATAAATCTATCTACTTGTCTGTCTGTCTATCTATGTATCTTTGTATCCATGTATCCATGTATCTATGTATCTATGCATCTATGCATCTATCTATCTATCTATCTATCTATCCCTCTTTGAACCAGTTCCAAAGCAAGTAAGGTTCAAGCATTGTCCTCTTGCTCTGGCATTTTCCCTTCCACTGTAAAAACTCTTCCTTGCATACTTCCTTTATGTGACAAAATTTTCCTCATTTTACCTCTACCCTCCTTCTCCCAGTGATTCCTTATGTCTCATCTCATCAATTTTTTGGAGATCACATCAGTATAGTTGACTCACACCCCTGTATTCTGCCCATGTAAACTCCTATTAATTGTCCTAACAATGATAAAGTTCTTAGGAGTTATAAGTATCATCTCCCCATATAGAAATGTAAATAGTTTAATATTGTTGAGTCCCTTACGGTTTGTTTTTTATGTTTACCTTTTTTTTTTGCTTCTATTGAATATTATAATTGAATGCTAAATTTTCTATTCAGCTCTGGTCTTTTCAACAGGAATGTGTGAAAGTCCTCCATTTAATTAAATGTCTATTTTTACCCTCTGAAGTATCATACTTAGTTTTGATGGGTAGGTTATTTTTGGTTGTAATCCTAGTTCCTTTTCTTTTAAGAATATCATATTCCAAGTCCTCTACTATGGAAGCTGCTAAATATTGTGTGCTCCTGTCTATGGTTCCATGACATTTGAATGGTTTCTTTCTGGTTATTTGCAATATTTTCTCCTTGATCTGGTAGCTCTGGAATTGGAATTTTCATTTTGATATCTATCAGGAAGTAATTGGTGAATTGATTCAATTTCTATTTTGCCTCTTTGAGCTAAGATATTAGTTCAGTTTCCCTTTATAAAATCCTGAGATATGATGTTGTTTCTTTTTTTCTGATCATGGCTTTTACACAGTCTGAGAATTCTGAATTATTTCTCTCCAATTTATTATCCAGGCTTTTTTTTTTTTTAACCAATGAAATGTTTCACATTTTCTTCTATTTTTGGATTGATTTGATTTTGTTTTATTATTTCTTGATGTCTCATGGAATCAATTAGCTTCCAGTTGCTCAATTCTAATGTTTTCAGAAATTATTTTCTTCACTAAGCTTTTGTACCTCTTTTTCTATTTGGCCTATTTTGCTTTTTAAGAGGGTCTTTCCTTAGGGTATTTTTATGTCTTTGTTATTAGACCGATTCATTTTTAAAATATTATTTTCTTCAGTATTTTTGTGCTTCCTTTAACAAGGTGTTAATTCTTTTTTTGATAATTTTCTTCAATATTATTGCTTTTCCCAAATTTTCCTCTACCACGCATCTCTTTAATTTATTTTTTATCTTTTTAAACCCTTATCTCTGTATTGGTTCCAAGGCAGAAGAGTAGTAAGAGCTAAGCAATGGGGTTAAGTGACTTGTCTAGGGTCACATAGCTAGGAAGTGTCTGAGGCCAGATTTGAAACTAGGATCTCTAGTCTGTTGGCCTCACTATCAATTCACTGAGCTACCCACCTGCCCTGACTCATCTCTGTAAAAAAAACAGCAACAAAACTTTTCCAGGAATTCTTGCTGGGTTTGGGTCCCATTAGCATTTTTCTTTGTTGTTGTTGTTTTTGTTTTTGTTTTTGTTTTTTAACCCTTGTACTTTGGTGTATTGTCTCATAGGTGGAAGATTGGTAAGGGTGGGCAAGGGGGTCAAGTGACTTGCCCAGGGTCACACATCTGGGAAGTGGTTGAGGCTGGGTTTGAACCTAGGACCTCCTGTGTTGTTGTTGTTTTTAAATTAAATTAATTAATTTATTGATTTAGAATATTTTCCCATGGTTACACGATTCATGTTCTCTCCTCCCCTTTTCCCTCCCCCCTCCTAAAGCTGACAAGTAATTCTACTGAATTATACATATATTATTGCTCAAAACCTATTTCCATATTATTCATATTTGTAATAGTGTAATCTTTTAAAATCAAAATCCCTAACCATATAATTATCGAACCATGTGATAAGTCATATATTTTATTTCTGTGCTTCTACTCCCACAGTTCTTTCTCTTGATGTGGATAGTATTCTTTCTCCTAAGTCTCTTGGGATTGCCCTGGGTCATTTTATGGGTAATTTTAAATGGAGTTGCTCTTTCTAACTCTTGCTGCTTAGTTTTGTTGGAAATATAGAAATGCTGATGATTTATATGGGTTTATTTTGTATCCTTTAGCTTTGCTAAAGTTGTTGATTATTTCCACTAACTTTTTAGTTGATTCTTTAGGATTCTTTAAGTAGACCATAATATCATCTACAAAGAGAGATAATTTAGTTTCCTCATTGCCTACTTTAATCCCTTCAATTTCATTTCCTTCTCTAATTGCTACAGCTAGCATTTCTAGTACAATATTAAATAATAGTGGTGATAATGGGCATCCCTGATTTACTCCTGATCTTATTGGGAAGACTTTTAACTTGTTCCCATTACAGACGATACTGCTTATTATTATTATTTTGAGGAAAGACCTTTCTATTCCTAAGCTTTCTAGGGTTTTCAATAGGAATGGGTGTGTATTTTATAAAAGTTTGTTTTTCTGAATCTATTGAGATAATCATGTGATTTTTGTTGGTTTGGTTGTTGATATGGCCAATTATGTGAAAGGTTTTCCTGATGTTGAACCATCCTTGCATTCCTGGTATAAAACCCACCTGACCATAATGAATAATCCTCTTGATCACTTGCTGGAGTCTTTTTGCTAATATTCTATTTAAGATTTCTGCATCTATATTCATTAAAGGGATTGGTCTGTAGTTCTCTTTCTGTTTTTGACCTGCATGGCTTTGGAATCAGTACCATATTTGTGTCATAAAAGGAATTTGGTAGGGCTCCTTCTTTGCTTATTTTGTCAAATAGTTTGTAAAGTATTGGGATTAGTTGTTCTTTAAATGTTTGATAGAATTCACTTGTGAATTCATCTGGCCCTGGGGATTTTTTCTTAGGGAGTTCCTGGATGACATGTTCAATTTCTTTTTCTGAGATGAGGTTATTTAAGTATTCTATTTCCTCTTTTATTAATTTAGACAACATATTTTTGTAAATATTTATCCATTTCACCTACATTGTCATTTTGTTTGACATGAAATTGGCAAAATAGCTTTTAATAATTGCCTTAATTTCCTCTTCCTTGGAGGTAAGATCACCCTTTTCATTTTTTTTTAAACCCTCACCTTCTGTCTTAGAATCAATGCTGTGTATTGGTTCTAAGGCAGAAGAGTGGTAAGAGCTAGGCAATGAGGGTTAAGTGACTTACTCAGGGTCACATAGCTGGGAAGTGTCTGAGGCCAGATTTGAACCCAGGACCTCCCATCTCTGGGCCTGGCTCTCAATTCACTGGGCCACCCAGCTGCTCCCTCTCCCCTACCTCTCCCCGCTCTTTTTATTTTTTACACTGTTAATTTGATTCTCTTCTTTCTTTTTTAAATTAGATTAACCAGTACTTTATTTTGTTCTCTCAAAGAACCAGCTCCTAGTTTTATTTACTCTTTTACTTTCAACTTTATTAATTTCTCCTTTGATTTGTATGATTTCCAATTTGGTTTTTATCTGAAGTTTTTAAATTAGTTCTTTTTCTACTTTTTTAAGTTGCATGCCCAATTCATTAGTCCACTCTCTCTCTATTTTGATATAGGCACTCAGAGATATAAAATTTTCCCTGAGTACTGCTTTGATATTTTGCATGTAGCTCTTTTTCTTCTGAGTTTGTGTCTTGGTCTTCCCTGCCATTGTAGTAGCTTTTTTTGTGGCCAAGTACTTTTTTGTTGTTTCCTCATTTCCTGGTCTGTGTCTTGACTTTGAACTTCATGATGAAGTTGGACTCTGCTCACCCAGGGATGGGGAGGCACTGTCCCAAACTTTGGACTTTTTCATGTTGCCACTCTTGAGTTTAAATTGCATAATTAACATTATATCCATCACTTTCTTAAATCTAGACAATCAATAAAATAATAAACCAAGTCCTGATGTGTAACCTTTGTCGACTTCTGAGGTATAAATGTTCACACCCAGAATTTAGTAATCAGCTTTTATGATTGCTTTTGATGGCTCCAGCGTACCACTATGGCCTGCTTCCAAGCAGTTTAAGTTCTCCAAACAGGGTGGAGAATGGCATATACACAACTGAATAATAGATGGTATATGAATATAAGAGACTATTATTGTGCTCTAGGAAATAACGAATGAGATTACTATAGAGAAGCATCTAAAAACTCACATGAACTGATGCAAACTGAAGTAAGCAGCACCAAGGAAACAAGGATAATGAAATTATAAAAATGTAAATGAAAAGAAGACAACTACCAAACAATTGAAGATAAATGTTATAATAGTATGAAGTTTAAGCTTGCCACCAAAGAAGAGATAAAATATTTCCTGCCATTGCTATGCAGAGTGGGGGTCCACAGGTGTTTTAACTTTGCATGTAGAGATATGAAATTTTTTTCAAAGTATTAATTGAGTATGCTGCTCATTCTCCCCCACTTAAAAAAAATATGGTAGTATAGTGGATGGAGCACGAAGCCTGGAGTCAAGAGGACCTGGGTTCAAATTTGGCCTCACACACTTCCTAGGTGTATGATGTTGGGAAAGTCACCTCCCCTTGTTTGCCTTGCCCTTGCCCCTCTCCTGTTTTACGTTCTTACTAAGACAGAAGTACGTGTTAAAAAGTATTCTTTGTTATATTAGACAGCTTTCAGGGAGGAGGGGAAGGAGGATTAGAGAGGAGATTTAGGTGATGTGAAAACAAAAGATATCAACACAATTTACTTAAAAAAAAAAACAGCTTTGGAGAGAAAGAGAGCAGCAAGTGCTAACTGGAGGGATTGGAAAGGCCTCTTAAAGAAGCCTGGCTACGAGAGTATTCTGGAAAGACAAAACCCTACGTACCACAGAGCCCCGCCATGGTACTTCGAGGGTCTTGAAACTGAATGCTGGTAGTTGGTAGTTCAGCCTTTTCAATGGCAGGAACATTTGTTTGAGGGAGAGGGGCCAAGTCTGGGGACTTCCTCCTTGTAGGAACACTCAGAGAGCAGCAGCTTTTCCGTAATGATCTTAGAGCAAGGGTAGGTTGGCCCCACGGGAAGTGCTATTTACAAATATTCCCTCCTTTGGTCCTCACACAACCCTGTGAGACAGGTGCTGTTATTGCTCTCATTTTACAGTTGAGGAAACTGAGGAGGACTGAGGTTAAGTGTCTTGCCCAGGGTCACCCAGCTAGTCAGGGTCTGAGGCTGGATTTGAACTCAGGTCTTCCTGACTCCAAATCCAGCTCTGTAGAGCATGCCACCAGCTCCCTTGGCACCCGGTGATGTTAAGTGGCTTGTCATGGAGCTAGTGTGTGCAGAGGCGGGGCTCCAGTCCAGGTTTTCCTGGTCCCGTTTCTGAACTCTGCTACCTTGTGTTTCCTAGAAAAGGAAGGAAAGCACAGTGGGCACATCAGGCCATGTTGGCAGACCTGCTGCTCAGAAGATAAAAATACTCTGTGTCGGTCCAGGGACCAGAGATCGATAGGAGGCCAGCTCTGCTTGGCAGAGAATGGAAGGAACGTTTAAGGACCAGAACGGACTCTAAGAACAAGCTGCATCTGGGGAACAGAGGAACGACATCAAGTGGGACCCCCAAAGAGCTTGGGAGCCCTTGTGGAAGCGCCTGGGGCTGGCTGCCTTTTGGGGCAGACCAGCTAAAAATGCTTATGTTCTGCTCACAATCCAGAAATTGTTTCCTGTTTTCAAAACTTGGCTAAATTGTTCTGGAAGAATCGCCACACTGAATTCCATTCCCACTGCTGCCAAATCCTCCTCTTGGAGCGCTTCCATTTGGCTGGAGGCCGAGGCTCTTGGGTAATACTTTTTAGGTTGAAATTTTCCCAAGAGTTTCAAAGAGAAGACAAGAAAGAGAGGAGGACCATCTGCCATTTGGGGTGGGCTGAGGGAAGTTGCTTTGCCTAATTTTCAAGGCAACACCAACATTTAAATCCCAGCAAAATCAGGGCTCAGGCTAGGCCTTCTCTGTTTAGCTTATTTTTTAAAACATGCATACTGAGGTGTTCGAATCTGACCTCAGACACTTTCTAGCTGCGTGACCCTGGGCAAGTCACTTAACCCCCATTGCCTAGCCCTTACGGCTCTTCTGCCTTGGAACCAATACACAGTATTGATTCTAAGACAGAAAGTGAGGGCTTAACCCCCCCCCCCTCCCAATATGGAAGCTGAAAGGGGCATTTTCATAAGATGAGTCCTGGAGAACAGCCTAAACCTGTAAAGTTAGCTTCTGGAGGTTGAGAGGCCCAGGCCCAGCTGAATTCTTAGAAAAAGAACTGGGAGGGGAGAGTGGGTGCCTTGGTGGGTGTGCTGCCAGCCAAGTGCCTGGCGCTTCTGGTGGGCTTCGAAGCAGAAAGAAAGCACATGTTCTCAGGGTAAAAAGAGTCCCAGAGCAGAGAGGCAGGACATTCCAATGCGGCAGAGCCCGGGGGGGAGGGGGGGGGGG
>NC_058135.1:773803-820612 GCF_016433145.1 Gracilinanus agilis | reverse complement strand
GGGGGGGCGCCCAAACCTGCTTACAAACAATTTGGAATTAACTGGAAAAATGTGGAACTTTTCTCGTGTGATTCCAACTTGTTCGTGTTGTCTGGCCAGAGATCGTGTTCCTTGAGTTCTACCCAAGGAGGTTAAGGACTGTAGAAAGGAGCCCGGTGCCCACCAAGGCCCCCCAAAATGGAAAATCCAGTCTGCCCACGGACCAGTGAAAGGCTGGGTGTCCTGCATGGAGGGATGAACGCAAAGGCTTCTGAGGCGAGTGGGCAGCGAGGCCCAGCCAAGAAAGCTGATGTACACAGCCTCTTGTATCCTGTATTTGAAGGTGGCCTTGTGGGAGAGCAGAAGGATTCTGGGAATCTAGTCCTGATGGCCACTCATCATTTGGGCCCGCACTAAGTATTTTCTTCCAGTCATTTCCTTCCTGAGTTCTGCATCTTTCATTAGTAAAAAGACCTGGGGCGCTGGATGGATCCCCTTTATTCCCAGAATGGACCTTGAGGGACCCTTTAAAGAAATAGCCATTCAATGAGGAATTGTGGCAAAAATTCTGGGACCCCCACGATTGGGAATCAGGGGCCAGGCCCCTCCCCTCAGAGGCAGCTCAGTAGCCCCATGGGACCTGCAGTCAGGAAGGCTCTGTGTTGCTACGTTCAAAGCTGGCCTCCCACACTTACTAGCTGGGTGACCGTGGGCAAGTCACTAGATTGTGTCTGCCTCAGTTTCCCTATCTATACACTGGGCTGGAAGAGGAAATGGCAAACCTCTCTAGTGTCTTTGCTAAGAAGCCCCCCAGTAAGCTCACGAAGAGTCAGAGAGAAGGGAAACACGGCTGAAGCACAGCACAAGGGCCCCAGAGCCAGGGGCAGAGCCCAGGTCCTCCAGGCCCCGCTCCTCCGTCTTCTCCAGGCTCCTCTAGGCGCCAGCAGAAAAGAACAGCACTCACCCTCGGGGATCGCAGAATCCGCGTTCTCCGGCCGTGCCGGGCCACCCCGCCTGCCCTGTGCCGCTGCTGCTGCTCTCCCCTGGCTGCCTCCTTGAGGTGACAGCAGCGGGCGCCTTCTTGGGCACGAAGCTTGGCTCGGAAACGGTGGCGGTCTCTGGCGGAGAGCCCGCGGCGCAATGGAAGCCGAGTCCGAGTCCGGCGCTACCCGCTCCCGTCGGAAGAAAGCCTCCCCGCCCCGAGCCCGCCCCACACTGGGCAGGCCGAAGAGCACTGGCTGCGCGAGAGGGGCTTGGCAGAGGCGGGGGAGGGGGGGGCGTTCAGAGCCGGGCACGGCGCCAAGGACACAGGGAAAGGGCGCTAGGCCGAGGCCGGACGGGACCAGGGGCTCCTCAGCACGCCAGCTTAGGCTGCTTCTTGGGGAAAACACGCTGGGAGGAGTGCAGGGGCTGGGCCACCCCGCCTGAGCTCAGCCCGAGGGAGCCGCCCTGTCTTGCTCCCATGACCAGCCGCACGGAAGGGCTCCCGTGCGGCCCGGGAAGCCCCCAGCGCTGCCGCCTTCCCTCCGACCCAGAGGGGCCGGCGGAGAGCCCGGAATCTTTCTGTTTTCTTTGTCTCAGTGACTCGGAGACCACAGCTTTCACTTTGGGGTGTTAAGTTTTGAGTTGCCAGATGTGTCCCTCCTTCTCTTCTCCCCCCCCTCCCCCCTCGGGCTGAGAAGAGGTCCCGGTTAGCCACTTTGCAAAAGAAAGCCCAGTGGCTGTGTTGGTAGGGATGTATGTATGCGCGCTCGGTGGCTCAGTGGATTGGGAGCCAAGTCTGGAGACCTGAGGTCTGACCGGAGACACCACCTGGCTGCGTGACCCTGGGCAAGTCACTTGGCCCCGGCTGCCCGGACCTTACTGCCCTTCTGCCTCGGAGCCAATACCCAGTATTCTAAAACAAGGGAAAGGGTTAAAAAAGGGAAGAAGGAAGGAAACTGGAAGGAAGCCTTGGAAGTCGGGAAGCAGAGCAGAGAAGGAAGAGCAGAATCCGAGCACAGAAGACCATGGCAGGTCACGGAGTGCTTGGGAGGGGCTCAAGTGTAGGGGGTTGGAACGGGAGGAAAGCAGCATGAACAAGGAGCCCCGGAATTCTCCCCAATTTGGAGCGGCTGGGATGTTACCGGAGACCTTTAGTCCCTCCGCCCGGCTATGTTCTCCCAGTTATCGCCTTAGCTTTGGCCCTACTTTCCTCCCTCCCCTATCTCCGAGCCTTGGCCAATCTAGCTATCCATATCTATCCAGCCCTGCCCTCCGGCCCCTTATCTTATCCCCCAGCGGGCTTCAGGGGAGCCTGGGATTACTTCCAGTATTGGCAACCTTCTCTCCTGTGACCGGCTACTAAATGGAGCTGGGAAAAATCGTGGAAGAGCGGGTGGGGCCTTTACCAATCTATGCTGTTTGATCGCAAGTGAGCGCCTCTTTTTGTGCTCTGGGCACCTTCTTCACGTGTTCCTATTCAGTTCACCAGGATGGCCACCCGAACTTTCCCATCTCTTCTGCAGCCTCCCCAGGCACCTCTCCTTCCAGGCTCTCAGTGAAGGACCTCGGCTTCCCTCTATTTCCCTTCCTTTCTTTCGGTTGGGTTGCTCTCCTTCACTCTGCCCTTTCCCACAAGAAGAGCTGCCATTTCTTTGGCAAGAAACCCCCTCTCCCTGCACAGATCATCCCATTCCAGCCTTCCTTCTGCCCCAGGCTGTCCCCTCTGCCATCTGCTCTCTCTCTCGCCAGCTTCCATCTCTTTCTCCTGGCTACAGACAGGCCCAAGGCTCCCTCATTCCCCCCCCTGGCCCCAGTGGAGCCATCGTCCATCCCGGCTGCCCAGCCCTCTCTAGCTCATCCTCCGCCGGAGGCTGGCCTTTCTGTCCTTTTGTTCTCTTCCAGAGCCCGGTGCCTGCTTTCCTACTCTGCTGTCACCCGTGCTCCAAGTGTGCCAAAGATCTCTCAGCGGATGGCAGCCTTTAGAGGCGAACCCTGGGCCTTATTTCACGTGTGCATCCATGCTTGCGTACAAACACACACGCTGCGCTTTCTGTTGCAACCTTCTCAGCGGGAGCAAAGGGCTCATCTTGGGGCAGGGGGGCTGGGCGCCCCTCCAGGGAGCCGGTCTGCACGGGAGCCCTTCCATGCGCTCCTGTGAGGAACGCAGGGCAGCTTCCTGTCCTCTATCAGCTGGGCCACCCACTTGCCTCCAGCTCCCACCTTGAGCTGGTCACCCTTGTTACCGGTGTGCGTTTCGGTTCTACTGGCGCCCCTGAGCAGCGACCAAAACACAAAGGAAGTGTCAGCACTTGGTGATCTGGCCATTTTT
Organism: Gracilinanus agilis; assembly: GCF_016433145.1. Lineage (NCBI taxonomy): Eukaryota > Metazoa > Chordata > Mammalia > Didelphimorphia > Didelphidae > Gracilinanus > Gracilinanus agilis. Next base: position 817,320 of record NC_058135.1, on the reverse strand, counting down.
TTAAAGCTCCTAAATTTCGCCGTCGTTGGACGGCGTCCGGCTGGCCCCATTCCAGCCGGTGACTCTACAGCATAAGAAGGTCCCAAACGGCTCGGCTTTAAATTCTTATGACTCATTTAATGATTTGATTCTTTGAGACAAGGAAATCGGGTGCAACCTTGTGGCTGCATGTCGGGGCCCAGGACTGCTCCCAGCGTCCCGTGCAGATTTGTGGATATCGGTAAGGATTAAGCGAGGCGACTACAGCCTCTTGTAGCCTACAGGAGCTTTCACTAAGTTTCCCCTGCAAAGCGTGCCAGCCGAGCAGAGGGAAGGGACGCGTTGCTCAGATCTCCGTTCGGAACGTCAGCGTGGTTCCTTCCATTTGCTGTGCATAATGTTTCTCGAATCTTTCATTCTGGGCCACCGTGAACTGATTCTTCCAGTCACCCGAAATGCCTGGCAAGAAAGGACAGAGCCATTTAGCCGCTTTCCCAGAGAATCATTTGAGCCCGAGCTCTCCAGATTCTGGCCCAGACTTGCAGTAAGATCTGGGGGGTGTGTCCTTCTCGGGTGCCTCATGTATTGAGTCCCTCCACGTGCGAGATTCCTGGCTCTTTCTTGGAAAGCCCCTGGACTACCCCCCAGGAAAGGACTCTGGGATTCCGACTGGGAAGAGTGGCCCTTTCTTCTCTAATTCTATTGAACCCAGCTGCTGAGCAGGCGCCATTCAGGAAGCTTTCTCTGTCTCTTTAAGGAGGTGGCTCAGCTGCCCTGGGAATACCTGCCCATCTCCATGGCTCTTAGAGAAGCTCTTCAAGCTTGCCTTCTAGCTTAACTACTCCTGGTTGGCACAGTGAATCAACAGCGTCGCCGCATTTCATACTCTGCCTCTACCAGCACCCGCCCATGACACAGGATGTCCCCAACGCCTTCAGACAGGGCTGAGCTCTACATCAACAGGTAACTCTGCTTGTGTATTAACACTGAGTCTGCGATTACCTTTTGGACTTTAGGTTTTAAGAGCTTAAAACTTCGCTGCAACCTTCGGAACACCTTATATGGCACTTTGAGGTTTAAAAAAAACTTTCACAAATACTGTTCAGTTGCTTCAGTTGGGCCCAATTCTTCACGATTCCGGTTGGGGGTTTCTTGGTAAAGATATTGGAGCGATTTGCCATTTCCTTCTTCAGCTCATTTTACAGACGGGGAAACTGAGGCAAACAAGGTAAGTGATTTTGCTCATGCTTAGGAAACTAGCTAATAAATGTCTGAGGCCAGATTTGAACTCAGGAAGATGAGGCCTGGCACTGTCCCCACTGCGCTACTTCGATGCCCTCTCCATCCATCTCTCTGGCCATAACTTTTACTCAAAGTAGGCTAAGTATATGAGACGGACTTCTAGAACTCGAAGGGGCTTTGGTGATCATCTCGTCTAATCCATCCATCTTCTTACAGAGGAAGCTGAGGCCAGAGTTCTTGACTGGCTCAGGGAAGTGCCCGCTTCCAGCTCTCCTCACTCCAATGCCCACCACATCTGCTAATGCCTTCCTGACAATGCACAAAGACTCGGGAGGAAAGCCAGGTCATTCTAGTTGCGCAAGGTGTCTTGATTCGGTAAAGGAGCCCAGGGAAGACATTGGTTAGGATCCAGTGCCTTAGGAAACTGAGGGAAAGTTCTCACCTAAAGATGTCCCATCTGGTTCATTTATGGTAGTAAAAAGGGTTGATATCGAATACTACTCTGAAGTCTTATTCTCCATTTCCCCCCTCTCCCTGTTGCTCTTTTAAAGTAGCCAGGTCACAGTGTAGTGGATAGAGTGCTGGAGTCTGGAGTCAGGAAGATTTGAATTCAAATTTGGCCTCAGACACTTCTTAGATATGTGACCCTGATCAAGTCACTTAACCCTGCTTGCATGAGTTTACTCATCTGTAAAATGAGCTGGAGAAGGAATGCCAAACCACCCCACTATCTTGCCAAGAAAAGCCCAAATGGGGTCATGAAGTGTATGACACAACTGAAATAACTGAAAACAATGAGAAACCGCTCATAGTTACCAGTTCCCTTCCAGACTCCTGCCACCATTAGACCATTTAGTCTAATGAAATTTGGGGGATGGACTGGATGAACTTTGTGATCTCTTCCACCCTCCAAATTCCACGTGACTTAATACGGACGCTCATAAGATTTTCTCACCCTTTCTCATAAAGGGAGACACATTGTGGTCCATTTCTTTTTCTGTCATCATGGTATAATTGGCTGCTGGGTTTTGTTTCATGATCTTGAAGGAGGTGTGATAGAGGATTTTATTCATGATCTCTTCCGGCAAGTCCTTTTCCAGGAATTTCAGTATTTTTAGTAGTTCACGTTTTGGGTCCTAGAGAATCACACAAGTGCAGAATTTTAAAGTTCGAAGGGATTTCAGTGGCCACGTAGTTCAACTCATCCGTGGAAGAAATTCCCCATCATAACATATAACATAACATAACAAATAGCCACGCAGTATCTGCTTGCAGACCTCCAAGGAAGGGTGCCCACCACCTTTCATGGCAGCTCATTCTATTCTGGGACAGCCCTCGCCATTAGGGAGTGGTTTGCTGCCACGAAGTGGAAATTATTGTCCTGAAGACCTCTACCCGTTGTTTCTGTTTGTGTTTTCTTGGACCGAAGAGAACAAGTGAAATCCCTCTTCCACATGTCAAACCTTTAAAGACTTGAAGGCAGCCCCCAAGTTTCCTCAAGTCTTTCTTCTCTGATCTATCTTGTTCTGTTAATGGATCTAATATTATTGGCTCAAGGCCCTTTACCATCCCGGGTACTTACTCTGGATATTTTCCAGTTCATCAAAACCCTTCTGAAATGGTGGAACCTAAACTACAGACAGCACTCTACACCAGGGGTTCCCAAACTTTTCTGGCCTCCTGCCCCCTTTCCAGAAAAAATATTCCTTAGCCCCCTGGAAATTAATTTTTAAAAAATTTTAATAGCAATGAATAGGAAAGATAAATGCACCTGTGGCCATCGCCACCTCTCTAGATCACTGCAGCACCCACCAGGGGGCGGTGGCACCCACTTGGGGAATCACTGCTCTACACCATGTCTGGTGAGGGCAGAGTCCACTCGTACTAATACTTCCTTACTCCTAAAAGCTATGCTCCCCCGAATCCCTAAGACAGTATTGGCTTTTGGGGATGCCACATAACCTCTGACCCACCTTGACCTTGTGGTCTACTCGAATCCTCAGGCTTTCTTTTTTTAAAGCAAAATTGTTTCTAACTGTGCCTCTTCCATCTTAGAAGCTGATATTTTTGTACTCAAGCACAAGTCTGGACTTTTATCCCTATTGAATTTCATTTTTCAGAACTAGGCCAATGCTCTAGACCAGTATGGGCAACCTTTTTAAAGAGGGGCCAAAAGAAAGGAAATGCTCCTCTGTCAGTCTGTTTCTAAGGCAACCCTTTTGAAGTTTCATTGTATTGTATCCTACTCATGGTATTTGTCAGAGATAAAACATTTCGGGGGCCACCTCTGGCCCGTGGGCTGTAGTTTGCCCATCACTGCTCTAATCTATAAAGACCTTTTTGAGTCCTGCCTTTGCCATTCAGTATGTCAGCTGTGTCTCTCAACTCTGAGTCACCCTCAGGTTGGATGAGCTGCTCTCTGTGCCTTTATCTGAGGCACTGATAAGGCTGTTCATTAGCACAGGGGGAATCCAAGATCTAAGGGACGACCCACTGGAGCCCTCCTGGCCCCACGGCCCTGGAATCATGGCCAGTAGCTCTTTGAGTCTGGCTATCCAACCACTTCTGAATGCATTTAATTGCATTCTTGTGTCTAATCCATCTCTCTTCCTCTTCTCCACTAGAATGGTTTGTTAGAAAAAGAGAGTGACCAGAGGACAGTCATATTTGACAGAATTCCTGGGATGAAGAGAGTCTCGAGGCAGAAGGGGAGCGGGTAGTTTTATTCATGGGAAAGAGAGATCTCTTTTTCTCACCTCCTTCATATCTTCATAGAAGAGATAGAGGATACGGTAGTCCTTCTTCTTCTCCCACCAGCCCTTCACGTGCTCATACCAGGAACCAAAAGACACTAAAATCCACAAGAGAAGAAGACATTTAGCGAAAAAAGAGGGAAGAGCATCGGCATCATCTTATTCATCGTCATTGAAGAAGCATTCCTTAAGTGGTGACTTTGTTGAAAACACTACCAATATTAGGATTGCACGGGAGAAAACAACCAGGAACCCAACCTTCTGCTGTCATGCTACAATATGCACCGACTGTTGAGAAGCTATAAAATCAAGGCACTATGTTCAGGGAATAAAAAAAATACGTCATAAAAAAAAAAAGACGGCTTAAGGGGCTACAGTCTACATGGGAGGCAGGTCATCTACAAAGAAAGCTAAAGAGTATTGCAAGGTGAGGAAGTGCAAGGGCTAACCGCCTTGGAGAAACAATAGGAAAAATGGAAATTCAGAGAAGGGATGACCCTGGTTCTGAAATCAAAGGACCTGAGTTCAAATCCTGCCTCTGCCTTTTGCCTATTTGAGACAAGTCAATTACCTTCTCTGAGACCTATTTTCTTTATCTTTAAAATGGAACAGTTGGACTGCATGTCCTTCATGGTCCTTTCCAGCTCTGGATTTGTGAGCTTATGCAAGAGGAAAAGGTTTAAGCTGGGTCTTGGAAGACAAGTAGGACTTCAGTGTCTAAAAGAAGACGGGGAAGGGCATGTTAGACAGGCATCGTGAGCAAAGGTAAAAAATAGAGATACCCAAGACAGGTTTGGGAGGAAATGAGTACATTTCTGATGGAGAAGAAGATCTGAAGGAGAGTTGGAGTAATAGTGGGCAGGTTGTGGAGGGCCTTGAATTTTACTTTAGTGTAGTGCCTGTCCTTTACTTCTTTCATTGCCCGTGTTAGGGAAGAATATCTTCTGGACTGACAACCAGAACCAAGGTACAGGGCTCGTTCACCTCCTTGAATCAATCAAAGCCATCACACGAGAGTGAGATCTCGTTGGGATACGTCTTGATTCCAGGCCCCGAGAATTCTGGTTCTGAGGTAATTTCTTCCTTTCATCCAGATTCCTTGGGGCACGACCAACCCCCCTCTCAGTGGCTTTGAGTGATTCAGAGAACTGTAGAGACTTGGTTCCGACTCAGTTCTGATTGGGTGATTCAATCAAAAAGGGCAGCTAATTACTTTTAAGTGTGTAAGATAGTCCATGTAGCCCCTCCCTTACACCAGAGGAAGCAATCTCCACTCTCTTCTGTAGGAACGGGAGATTTTAAACAAGAGTAAAATTTGCAACAGGCGGCTGGATGGGAGAAGGTGAAGATTGGAGGCAGGAAGACAAGTTAGGAGCATTTGAAAACCTTTCAGGCATAAGATGAGAGCCAAGCCGAGGGTAACGAGAATGAATTTCAGCAAGGAATCCTGAGAAATGAGGATCTATAATTTCTGGTTCTTTGTAATACCTGTGCTAGCAGAAGGGATACCATAAAATGTTAGCTTTCTTTTTGATCCTGTTCACCTGTTTTTTACTCCTTCTTCATTTTCATTTAATAACAATAATAACCACAATGGCTTTTATATAGATTTTTTAAATTATCTTCTAAAATTTTCACAAAAATCCTCTGGGAGTTAGTTAGCCTTATTTTACAGAGGAGGAAACTGAGGCTGAGAGAGGTGAAGTAACCTCTCAAGGTCACGCCATGTCTGAATTAGGATTTGAACTCATCTTCCTATCTCCAGAGCCAGCATTCTCCAGAGTTGAGTAAGAGCAGAGGAAGTAGAGAAGTTATCTTAATCAGTACTTATTTAACATTTATTGATTGACTGTGAGCTCTAAGTCCCCTTATTCAGTCCCTCCAGCATTTATTAAGCACTCATTGTGTGTCCTAGGACCCCTCCTGCTTTGGAGCTCTGAGCTCCACTGAATCGTCTCACCCTTTCCAGCCATGAACTTCTCCAGAAATTCTTCCCAGGTCCCAGGTTCTGGGTGCATCTTGGCCATCTTGTAGAAATAATAGTAGGAGACAGCTACGTCCTTAGCATTGCGTGCCACATAGATCATCTGGGGGAAGAGATGGGAAATTGGAAGGGTTTCATTCCCATTCTTTAAAAAAAAGACAATAAATTGACCTCAGGAACATTCCCTCGTACTATGGGCCCAGATGTTCTCTGTCCTGCTTCCGGCCTGGGCCTTCCCACCTGTCCTCCCACATAGCGTGTCCCAGCTGTGCCTGAGCACGCCACAGAGGGGAGAAGGCACCGGGTTCAGGCCCCTGCTGGAGCCGGCTCACATGGGCTGCAGAGAGCCGATTTCAATCTTCAGTGTAATCATTTGCACCTTAAATATTGGCAAAAGCTACACACGAGGGTTTGATTTTTTGTTTCTGTTGTTTGTCCATAGTTAAAAGAGCGGCGGAGAAAATGTTAATGATATAAAGCAGGGGTTCCCAAACTTTTTTGGCCTGCCGCCCCCTTTCCAGAAAAAATATTCCTTAGCCCCCTGGAAATGAATTTTAAAAAAAATTTTAATAGCAATGAGTAGGAAAGATCAATGCACCTGTGGCCATCACCGCTTCCCTGGATTGCTGCAGCTCCCACCAGGGGGCAGTGGCGCCCACTTTGGGAATCACTGATATAGACTAAACTTGGAAGAGTATCAGCCAGGAGACATTTACTTTTTCTGGGCACACAGTGGTTAGATAGTCCCCAGCACCCCACTGCATGGATGCCTTCTAGCAAATCACTGGAAGAAATTATTTCACCAGGAATACAGAACCCTGCTATGATAAAATCCCAGTGAGCCAAATTAAAATATAAAGCCAACGGAACCAAAACCTTCCATTGAAATCTTTTTTTGCATTTCATTTTGATGGGAAAGAAGCTAATGACAGGAAAACCATCCTAATGCCGGGGTTTCGATGAAAAAAAAATGAACAGAATACTTTGGGCATATGTTCCCAGCTGGAGAGGTTAGAGGTAAGATGCATGTTTTGGAAGAGGAGTGGATGACCCGACTCCCGAAGTCCCTTTTACCCTGCGGTTCTGTGATGCGATGCCAACACTGTTCGCCTGCTACAAAAGAACTCTGCTTCAGAGCTTTGTACTTTGAATAGGAAGTACTTCGTTTGTGCCTTCCATGTCATTTTCCTAAAAGAACAAAAGCAGGGACTGCTTGTTTTTGTTTTTGTGCGCTTGGCACAATGCCTGGCACATAGTAGGCACTTCCTACCAGCTTACTGAGTTTAGAAATTCATGGTTGGATTAAAAAAAATATAGTAGCCAATGAAACGAGGCATACCCTTGGATCCAGCAATGCTACTACGAGGTCTCTATCCCAAAGGGATTTTAAAGAGTGAGAAAGGGCCTGTTTGTCCAGAAATATTCACAGCAGCACTCTTTGTGGGGGCAAAGAACTGGAAACTGAGGGGTGTCCCATCCCTTGGGGAATGGCAGAACAAGCTGTGGTGTGTGGCGGTGAGGCATACGATTGTGCTGTGGGGAAGGATGACCTGAAAGATTTCAGAGAGAGCTGGGAAGACCTCCATGGACTGATGCAGAACACAAAGGAGCAGAACCAGAGCATTGTAGGCAGAGACAGATACACTGTGGCACAATCGAATGTGATAGACTTGGCTCCTCTCAGCAATACATCCATCCAGGGCAAATCTGAGGGACTTAAGACAGAGAATGCTGTCCACCTCCAGAGGAAGAACTGTGGGAGTTAGAATATAGATCATAGTAATGAGTGGGGCAGCAAGCTAGGCATCCTGGCAGAGGCAGCCCTTGGAGAGGGGAGCCTAGAGAGGGGAGAGAGGTGAGGAGGGGCCACAGCAGCCCCAGTAGGGCTAGAGTGTCTGCGTGTTTAATAAGGTGAAGAACCATTTCTATAGAGCTTACGGTGTGCTAGGCACTGTGCCAAGTGTTTTACATGTATTTTTATTTGATCTTCACAGTGACTCTGCAAAGGAGAAGATTAGCTATTATTATAACAAATTATAATAAATTGGCTGTCATTTATTTGGAGGCCAACAGTATTTAGTGACTTGCCCAGGGTCACGCAGCTAGGCAAGTGTGGCATGCCCCATGCCTGGCATCTGGCACAAGAGAGCTCCACTTTAGACCCAAGTGAGCTCCAGGGGTGCAGGGGGAGTGAGGAGAGGAGTGCCAGGTCTTTTTGGCCTCTGCGTGTCTCTGGCATGGAATGACTTGTGTCTGGGCGAGGGGGAGCCTCTCCAGGGACACTCATGGTTTTCCCTTCGTCAGCCTTGGAGTGCTGGACAAGATGGGGGCCTTGATCCAAGTTCCGACCCTGTGATTCGGGCCGCCGAGCTCCTCCCCGGAAGCCCCAGCCTCTTGGGCGAAGGCAGGGGGGCGGCGGCAGTCTCCCCCTGCGCTCTTCCCCCTGGGGCCTGGGGAAGTCTTACCTTACAGTCCTTCTTCCACAGAGACGCCGGAAGGAGCTCCACCGGCAGGTGGGTCTTCACTAGTCGCGGGGACTTCATGGCCTCCAGCTGCTTGATGCCTGGAAATGGCCAAGAAACAGCCACATTAGCGCCCTGGGACCAGGCATCGCTGGCTTCAAGCCCATCAGGTGATGGAGAAAGAGAAGGCTCCGGCTCTGTCCCGGCCCGCCCTGGCCCCGAAGCCGGATTCCAGGGAAGCGCCAATGGCCGGCCGCACTCCTATCTGAGGCGCCCGGAGCTGCCCGGGTGAAGCTGACTCCCCCCCTCCCCCCCCCCCCGTAATGAAGGGAAGGGGGGGGGCGCAGAGCGCAGGCACTGGGAATGGCCAGGAGCCTCTCCTTTCTTTTCAGAAATGCCTTGATTTCATGACGTCATTCCGAGTGTTTCTCCCCCCGTCCCTCCCGGAGCCAACGGCCGAGACCCGGGCCCGAAGAATCAAGAAGTGAACCGAGCCTGGTGATGCCAGGACAGCCAGCTTGGAGGCAGGAAGAGCTGGAGAGCCGGGTGCAAGTCCTACCCAGCACCTACACGCGAAGCCTGGGGCACCACGGGCAAGCCGTGCTCCCGGCAAATGCCAAAGTCTTCCAAGCTTAGACTTGGCGTCTGACTCCTGGAGACCCAGGGTGGCTTTCTGGTCACAGATACCCTCTCCTGCCCATTGGACAGATGCGCAGTGAAGTGACTTGGCCCAGGTCACAGCTACTAAGAGTCTGGGGCCGGATTTGAACCAGAGGAGATGCGGCTTCTTGACTCGCCCAACACTCGTAAGTGTCCGAGGCTGGCTGCCTTTAAACTCGGGTCTCTCTGACTCCAGGCTGGGCACAAGGCTGGCTCGTGGGACTCAGTGCCAGTTGGTGAGCATAACTCCATCTCTGCTGTATCGGAACCCGTCCCTAAGTGGCGCATTCTCCTTGGGTTCTAGAGCATTTATTCAGCTCTTTTCCCCAAGAAATATCTAATTCCTATTTAAACCTGCCCGCATTTGGTGGTTGGAGGGCGCCCTGACTGACTCCATTTTGCAGATGGAGAAACCACGAGGAAGGGATTGTGGGGAAGAAAATGAACATCTGCTTACAGCGCTTTAACCCGTTAAAGTTCTTATCTCACCCCCACCCAATCCTGTAACTCCGAGGCTTTGCGCTTGTCCTGCTCTGACTGAGGAAACAACGTCAGTGTGATGGAACACGTTCTTTTGGGTTCCACAACCAAAACGAGTCAGACCTTGCCCCAAAGTGAATCCAGCATCAAGACAAGATCCGAACCCAGGGCTCCTGAGGCCAAGTCCAGTGCTCAGTCCAATAGGGCAGGAAGTACCATTTAGACAGGGCATGGGTGGCCATCCAGTGCGTTAGGCACATCCTCGATCTCGTTGGATCCTCCCCTCGGACATAGGCACACTCTACTTTATATCCCTACTTTATAGATGAGAAAACTAGCTGAGAGCTCGGAGGAGGCTCGCACCAGATCCTCGAGGTGAGACGTGCCCGAGGCAGACCTCATGCTCTCGCCCCGCCACCCCTCTCCACGCAGCCCAGCCCTTCAGCCTTTGCACACTTAACAAGCCAAGCGTACAGCGTCAGGAAAGGGGTGAGAGAGCCTTAAGCAGGAATGGAGGGTCCCGGCTGCCCAGTCCGAGGGACAGGCCGTGATCTGAGAAGGGTCTTTTGAGAAACCCGTCCTTGTTTTGCCTGGGGACCTTCTAGGACAAACTGGGGGAATGTCTCCTAACCCGGGGGAGATCCGCCTTTGGATCAAAGCTCCAACACTCTTTGGATGTCCGTTTAGGGGTGTTGTGTTTCTGGGCCAGCTGCTTTCCTCTTCCTGCCCCACTGAACCCGGGGAGCTTACAGAGGAAGAGATTATGGAGGAGATGATAAACACACGTTGTGGGCTCACATGATATTCGATGAACTTTTTGTACTTTTTAGAACTTTTCTTTCCCCTCCCCCCACTCCCTCCCATAGTTTCCCAGCATCTGCTCTAAAGATGGTGATAAGGGTGTAGCCATGTTGGTTTCTGCTAAGATAAAGACACAGTCTTGGGAAATACCATTTGTGTATCCGGGCATTATCAGTTCCATGAAAGGCACACGATTGAATATGGCATCCCGTTTGCATTTCTCTGCATCCCCGTTGTTATAAATCAGATCCAAGATTTCGCTGACCCAAGTGGTACCTGAAAAAGTACATTACAGAAGCCAAAGTCACTAAGTAAGAAAACAGACCTCTATTTTAGCTTTATGGAAACGCAAATATTTTTTTAAAAACCAACCCATTTTCATCCAAGGAAACTGAAGACAATTAAATGGCTTCTTGGACAGAGGACTGGTCCTTGAGGCAGGAGTACCTGAGTTCAAATTCAGCCCAAGACATCTTAGGTGAGTCATTTAACCTCTGTTTGCCTCAGCTTCCTAATTTCTAAAATGGGGATAACAGTACCCATCTTCCAGGGTTCTTGTAAAGATAAAATAAGGTAAAACTGTAAAGTGCTTAGTGTAGTGCCTGGCACAGAGCAAGTCCTATTGTTATGTTATGTTATTATTCTGAGGTTAGCTATTATTATTCTGAGGGAAATGGATGCTAGAGTTTAGGGGAAAATAAAAAGAATGGGAAAGAAAGGGGTCTCTCAGTAGCAGATCTTAAACTATACTAACAGAAATCATTGAAATGTTTGGGTTCTGGTTTAGAGGTTAAAAGGTGGATTCATGAAAGAGATTAGATTCACAAAGTAGGAAAGCAAATGAACATTGTAACCTAACCTAGTGTTTGATTAACCCAAAAAGGAATCACCAGTATCTGACAAAAATTGGGCAGGGAAAACTGGAAGGCTATCTGGCGGAAATGAGATCCAGGACAGTATCTTGCACCATATACCAAGATAAGCTCCAACTGGACCTATGTCTTAGACATTAAAGGTCGCAGAATAAACAAATTCGAGGAGTAATGTTACGGGAAACATAAAAATCCATCATTAAGAATTTAAGTAACCCTTAGGAGCCAGACACTTGGGAATTCTTACTCCCAAAGAGCTTCCATTCTAACAGTGTTATGGAGAAAAGCAAGCAGTCTCTTAGAGAAGTGTTTTGAATTACCACAACAGCAACATTTGTGAAGCATTTTGAGGTCTGAGAATGCTTTACAACCAAGATTTTAGGGATGTCCTCATAACAACCCAGGGAAGGTGGGCTCTACTCTCGAGGGAAAACCTCTCTGTGCCCCCAACCCTAAAGATTTGTAATCAGGTGACGTTTGATTAAAGTGGACATCAGGGGGAAAGAAATGTGGCAAAGGAACCTCATATGTGGTGGCTGGAGGAAAGGAGGTGAGAAAGGGAGAAAAGAAGGAATGTTTACAGGAGGTGGCATAGTGCCTCCTGTCTAGTTGGCACCAACCACGTCCTTCTTCCCATTCAGAGAAGAGATATGCCTTCTGGTAGCATACAGCCCTCCAAATAGTACTGATTCATTGTGTCCCTCCCACTCACCATTCCACCAAACCCAGGGCTGGGACAGTTGTTCCCTTGCCACCTGCACAGGACTAGGCATGTTGGCCCATAAAAAAAACAAAAACAATGGGATTATTGAATTAAGCCAGACTAATCGTATATTTGGACAACAGTGCATGAAAGCAAGAACCTCCTGCTTCAGGTTCAATATAACACATGAATTTGGGACAATGTCACATGATGGAAAAGAAAAAAATAGCAAGATGTTGATTTTTAGAGTTCGCAGGGAGAAGGGCTTCTCTGGTTTGGGAATGTTGGGAGACAAGAGTACAGACTCTTTAAAATGGTGGAGGGCGCTCACCCGGGAGTATGTATACTGCCAGAGGGACCAAGGAGCTTATCAAGACCGTGATATTTTTCATGAAAAATTAGTTCTTTTATTTGTTACGCATAGAAGAATGTTAAATTCTAGAATCGATCTGATATTTCATATTGACGAGTAGTTGTGGGAAGGTTTGCTGCAAGTCAGTAGAGAAGGGGATCTCCCAGGCTGGGAACTCTTGGTTTAGATCACTAAACATTATTTCCGAGGATAGTTTGTAGTAGAATTGATACAGAGCTGGCGTCCCAAGGATGTTTCTTGGCACACACCTGGGGAAAAGTTGCCAGCCTCATGTTTGGGGAAATCTTTAGAGGAGGTTCATTGGGATTCTATTAGGTAAGAAAAGGTAAAATCACACCCATCTTCATTTTAGATGAGCATTACACTAATATGTCTTCAACCAAATCCAAGATGAAAAAGATGATCGTGCGGCAAGAATGATCAATTCAATAGGTACCTACTATGTAATATACATAAATATAACCATGAAATAGTCCTTGTTCTCAAGGAATCTCCATTCAGACAGAGGTGGTAGGGGCTAGTATGCTGCATCTGAAGACCTGAGTTCAAATTTAACCTCAAGGCCTTACTAGCTCTAAGAAGGAATAGGAGGGAAGGAAACGCTTTGCTATGTGCTTTAGGATTATCATGTCATTTTATCCTCCTGGACACCTTGGGAGGTGGTGCTATTATGGTCTCCATTTTATAGATGAGGAAACTGAGACTGACAGGGGTTTAACAGGAACTCCATTTTAATCTGGTGCCGACCACCCTCTGTAGAGTTATGGGCTGCTTTTGTCTGATGGCTGCGGGTTTGAGTTCTCCGATGCAAAGCATTGAAGATGTGAAGTGATTGGCCCGGCATTCCATAGGCAAAGGACCAAATTGGGACTCGAACCTAGATCTTTGTGATGTGGAGGCTACCACCTTGTCTCTACTTGAATTTGTCTTAGCCAAGTGCCTGAACTCACCGGATTTGGGATAAGTGGAGATGAGAAGGTCATCCGGTCGGGCCTCGAATCCTTCCACCTGGGACCATTCTTCTGCGATGGTCCAAAAGAGGGGCACTCCATGGACATCCACTAATTCCCGTCGGAACATATCGTTGTTGTCCATTTGGAAGGGCCTGGATTTAACACAAACACATGGAAACCCCCCAAACATGGCAGAATGGATGAAATCTTCATTTTAACATTCACCAACTGGGCCATCTTTTACTTATTTATTTTTTTGGCCAAGTAAAACCCTAAATTAATCATGGTGGCACCCTGTTATAACACAGCTATTCAGGCATCAGTATGGAGCCTCAGAGAGTAAAATCCTGATCTAGCATTGATTACTGAGAAGATGATTGTTCTGACTTCCAACACAACCATTGCAGGAACTGAAGGTCTGGAAGAGCTCCCAGAGTCTCAAATGGACCGAGGACTTCCAAGAGCTTCAGATCTTCAGTATTTTCTTCCTTTTCTTTGTACCCCCAGTACTTACCACAGTACCTGGCCAGTAAAAGTATGTTGACTGAGTAATATTGCCCAATACAGTGATTATTATTATTTTTTAAATTACCCTTATTTTCTGTCTTTGAATCAATACTCTGTGTTGGTTCCAAGGCAGAAGAGCAGTTAAGGGCTAGACAATGGAAGTTAAGTGACTTGCTCAAGGTGACAAAGCTAAGTGTCTGAGGTCAGATTTGAACCCAGGACCACTCAAGGTATGGCTCTCAATTCACTGAACTACCTAACTGCCCCACAGAGCAATTTTAAAGGTTAAACAACTTTTGTATCACATCTCCTTTGCATACATAAAACTCCAGATAATCTTACAAGGATGAATTGTGATTTAAATAGTTAATTTTGAATTCATGAAAATTGCATAATACTAGGCTGAGTGGTTGGTTCAGTTTTTCCTTTGGGATATTAAGCTATATTTTATCAGCATGATGCCTTAGAAATGAAATCCTTTCCTCTTAATTTAATCACAGAGTTAGAATCTAAGTTCAAAGTTCTCAACAAGAAAAACACAAGTGAACAAAAGCAAGGATTTGGAAAAAAAAACCTCAGTCAGCTCTCAATGATCAAAGCATCTTCAATGGTCCAAGTTTTAGCTTAGGCTAAAAGGGTAATAAACCAATTAATCAACACATTAATTTAGTCAGCTGGGTTCTGATGAGTATGAATAATGAATTCTGTCTATGTGTTTTCACATTCTTTGAATTCCCACTGCCTATTCCAAATGAGCTAGGACCAGTCAGGATATTATTTTACATCATTATAACTTCCAACCCTGGGAATTTGAATGTGAAATATAAACGTGTGACCGCTTCATGGGATCCATTATTCATGCTAATTCAGATGTAGATGGTACAGCAGATGCTTTAATAAATATCTATTGACTGAATGATTAACTGGTCAGTTTTCCCCCCCATATTAATTATCTTAGGGAGGATTCTTTCAGATACCAACCTGTTGTCAGTGCTGAATTTGTTGTATTTTGGAATTCTGTTTAGTGGTTTGATGTATGGTGGGAAAACCACCTCTAAGGTCCTTCTCACTATGCCCAACATTAAATCACTTTGCAAAACATACTTAATAAAAGACATCATGGTATAGTGGAAAAAATATTGACTTTGGAACTGGAGGACCTGGGAGCAAATCTTGCCTATGAAATGAATTAGCTGTATGACACTGGATAAGTCACCTCTCTTCTGTATACCTTGGTTTACTCCTCTATAAAAGGAGGGAATTAGTTTCCTTGATGCCCTTGACCTCTTGCTTTTCCAGAGGAATTTTGTTATTTTTTTTAGTTTTATAAAATAATTTTTTGGCAGCTTGATTGGTACTGAACTGAATGAATAAATTAATTTAGGTAGAATTGCCATTTTTTTCAATATTAGCTCAGCCTTCCCATGAACAATTAATACTTTTCCAGTTGTTTACATCTGACTTTATTTGTGTGAAAAGTGTTTTGTAATTGTGTTCAAATACTTCCTGTATTTTTCTTGTCAAGTAAAGTGGTAGACTCCCAAGTAAAAAAAAATATTCATTTGTTTAATAAAGGTTAAAGATAAGGATTAATATAATAAGGATGCCTTAACAACTAAGGGAACTAGATTTCCAGCCACTCCTTTTTCATGGCAAGACGAAATGCTTCTGGCCTTGGTGATTCACCTGAGCTACTCTGTAAATTTCCTCATCAATAACTAAAATCTCCCAAAACACTATCTGACTAAACAAATTAAGTCCTTATATATAACTTTTAGTATCTCTATATTGAAGTTGTCTGCAGGTGAGTAAAGACAGTGAGCCCAAATGGCAGAGGCTCCTTGAGCTGACTGTGGCTCTGAGGTGAGAGTCAGAGTCCAAGCAAGCAGGATCTTCTTTGTCCTTCAGAACAAAATGTTATCACAACAGCAGAAAGAAACGGATTTCCTTCGTGGTGGACAAAAGGAAAACTACTAAGATGGCTCAAGTTTTCTCTTTGTTTGTCCTCAAAACCAAGGCTATAGTTTATGTATAATTAGAAAATATTGGACCCCCTAAAACTACATTACCCGGAATGCTTTTCCATTTGTTTTTCTGCATATTTATGTTATTATTTATATAGTTCTGAAATTTCCTCCCTCTTCCTTCTCTTGTGAGAAGGTCATGTAGTTTTAGGGGGTCCNTTATAAAATAATATTTTGGCAGTTTGATTGGTACTGAACTGAATGAATGAATTAATTTAGGTAGAATTGCCATTTTTTTCAATATTAGCTCAGCCTTCCCATGAACAATTAATACTTTTCCAATTGTTTAGATCTGACTTTATTTGTGTGAAAAGTGTTTTGTAATTGTGTTCAAATACTTCCTGTATTTTTCTTGGCAAGTAAACTGGTAGACTCCCAAGTATTTTAGATTGTCTAGAGTTATTTTAAATAAAATTTTTCTATCTCTTGTTCCCGGGCTTTGTGGGAAATATATAGAAATGTTGATGATTTCAGTGAGCTTATTTTGTATCCTGCAACTTTGCTAAAGTAATTAATTATTTGAACTAGATTTTAGTTGATTGAGTAGGATTCTCTAAGTATATATATATATATATATATGCAAAGAGTGATAGTTTAGTTTCCTCATTGCCTATTTTAACTCCTTCAATTTATTTTTCTTCATTTATTGCTACTGCTAGCATTTCTAGTACAATATTAAATGATAATGATGATAATGGGCATCCTTGCTTTACCTCTTCTTTCATTGGGAAGGCTTTTAATTTATCCCCATTGCAAATACTTGATGATGGTTTTTGAATAGATACCACTTATCAGCTTACAGAAGGCCCATTTATTCCTGTTTTTTTTTTTTTAAACCCTTACCTTCCATCTTGGAGTCAATACTGTGTATTGGCTCCAAGGCAGAAGAGTGGTAAGGGTAGGCAATGGGGGTCAAGTGACTTGCCCAGGGTCACACAGCTGGGAAGTATCTGAGGCCAGACTTGAACCTAGGACCTTCCATCTCTAGGCCTGGCTCTCAATCCATTAAGCTACCCAGCTGCCCCCTTTATTCCTGTTTTTAATAGGGATGGGTGTTGTATTTTGCCAAAGGATTTTTCTGCATATTGAAATAATCATATGATTTCTGTTATTCTGATCATTGATGAGGTCAATTATTCTGATTGTTTTTTTTTTTTTTTAACATTAAACCAGCATTGGATTTCTGGTATAAGTCCCAACTGGTCAAAGTGAATGCTCCTTGTGATATATTGCTGTAGTCTCTTTGTTAGCACTTCATTTAAGATTTTTGCATCAATGTTCATTAAAGAAATGGGTCTGTAATTTTCTTTCTCTGTTTTTGCTCCTCCTGGTTTAGGTATTGGCATCTTATTTGTGTCACAAAAAGAATTTGGTAGGATTCCTTCTCTGCTCATTTTGTCAAACAGTTTGTGTAGGATTGGGATTCATTGTTCTTTGATAGAATTCACTTGTGAATCCCTCTGGCACTGGGATTTTTTCTTGGGACGTTCATTGGTGGCTTGTTCAATTTCTTTTTTTGAGATGGGATTATTTAAAGCATTCTATTTCCTCTTTCCTTAATCTGGGCAATTTAAATTTTTGTAAATATTCACCCATGCTCAAAGGAATAAAGAACTGGAGGAATTCCACGTGAACTGGAATGACCTCCAGGAACTGATGCAGAGTGAAAGGAGCAGATCTAGGAGAACATTGTACACAGAGACTGATACACTGTGGTAAAATAGAATGTAATGGACTTCTCTATTGGCAGCAACATAAGGATCTAGAGCAAGGCTGAGGGACTTATGAGAAAGAAAACTAGCCACATTCAGAGAAAGATCTGTGGGAGGAGAAACACAGAAGAAAAACAATTGCTTGATCACATGGGATTTTGGGGATTTTATTGGGGATGTAGACTAATGATAACTCTAGTCCAACAATCAATAATATGGAATTAGGTCTTGATCAATGATACGTGTAAAATCCAGTGGAATTGTGCGTCAGCTAAGGGGGATTGAAGGGGTTGGGGGAGAGGGAAAGAACATGAAATATGTAACTAGGAGAAAATATTCAAAATAAAAAAATTTAAAAATAAAAATAAAGAAACAAACAAATAAATAAAAAACAAAAATAAAAAATAAATATTCACTCACTTCACGTAGATTGTCAGATTTGTTGGTATATAAATGGGCAAAATAGCTAAAAGAGGGAATTAAGCTAGATGGTCTTTTCTATGACCTTGTGACTAGCAGTAGAGATTAAGGATGGGAAAACAAAGTCATTTTTCATAAAACTGAAACCTGTCAAAGCATCACTGAAGTCAGCAGTAAATAAGGTCATTTATTATAAATGTAATTAGGTGGAAGTAGAAATGGAATTGGGCAGTTAGGTGGTACAGCGGATAGAGCACCAGGCCTGGAGACAAGAAGACCAGAATTCAAATCTGGCCTCAGACACTTGCCAGTTGTGGGACCCTGGCAAGTCATTTAACCCTGTTTGCCTCAGTTTCCTCATCTGTAAAATGAGTTGGAGAAAGAAATGGCAAATCATTCAAGTATCTCTTCCAAGAAAACTCAAATGGGATCATGAAGGGTTGGACATGACTGAAAAAACGACTGAACAAGAAGAAAAGGAATCACCCCAAAAAGAATGTCCTGGTGCAAGTATATCCTAGGTCACCCCTTATTCCACTCAGAAGGCAATCTTTTCCTAAAAGATAATTGAAAAGCTCAGAATCCCATGATTTTGAGTTTACACAAACATAGGATTTTATAGCCTTCTAGGACTTTTTTTTTTCTACTGCAGTGGGCCATGCAGCAGAGACCCAATTCACAGCTTTTGTCCTCAATCCCTTCCCCCAAGAATCCTTCTCAGATTAGAGGATCCCCAGCTAGTCCCCATCACCCCCTCTTCCTAGCTCTGTTCTGGAGCTCCCCAAACCACTTATTCTCTGGATCTCCACCTAATTCTCTGAAATCATCCACTTACTGACTGAACTTTCTAATTCTCCAAATACTCCATGCTTTCTCATTCCCAGAGTTAGGGAATGTCAGCCCTGACTCTACTTCCTGACTCTCTTTAAAGACCCAAAGATTGAAGGATCCTTCTGTTCCCTAGCTACTTTCAGGGAACAACTCTTTCTACTTTTTCCCTTCTTGGCCTTTCTGATTTGGACTTGTGGAGGACTCTGACTAGCTTCTGCTGGAATAAACAGAAAAGGTTTTGAGAGCTTTGTTAAATGCTTCCTGGCCCAATAGGTATCTAAAGCCCTGCCTTTTTGTTTCTCTATAGACCTATCTTCTCTCTGAGGTGCTGCATACAATTGAGGACAACACTAGTTGTTCTGGGATGAATCTGACTGAAGTGGTTTCAATTCAGTGCTTTTTGTTTGGTTGTTTTTGTTGTTTTTTAAACCTTTACCTCCATCTTAGAATCAATACTGTGTATTGGTTCCAAAGAAGAAGAGCTGTAAGGGCTAGCAATGGGGATTAAGTGACTTATTTAGGGCTGCCCAGCTAGGAAGTGTCAGAGGCCCAGGTATTTGAGCCCAGGATCTCCCATCTCTAGGCCTGGCTCTCAATCCACTAGCTAAGCCCCCCTAGATGTTTTTACACAACTCACCTGGAACGGGTGTTGACCACCTGAGTCCTTAACCATCTGAGCCAGTGAAGTCCTAAAATTGGTCTTAACACCCTTTCAGGAAAATTGAGACCAAACTGCATGGGGGCTGGGAACTAAAATATTGTTCCCACCACAGCAGCTCTCATCTAGGTCCTTAATCCCTATCAAGGCCTCTTGAGATAGAAGACTGAATTTCAAGGTCCTGATAACTGGTTTCCTTCCATACCTGGACCCCTTCCTTGGGGCTGGAAGGTCATTGATCTGCTCTTTCCCCAAACTGCCTTCTATTCTGGGCCCTTGTGACCTCTCCCCTCTTATGACTTTAAGACTTATAATCTTTGTTGTGGACTCAGTGTAGGGGGGGGGGGAAGGGGGCAACCTTTAAAAAGGCTTTACCTTTCTGAGCCCAGTTCTGACGAGGGACATTACCCATGTCTTCCATCAGGGCACTATCGTCTGCACAAACGGTTCAAGTATCCAAAACCTATTCATATCTAAAAATTGGGCCCATCCCAGGCCAGGACATTCTTGGGGATTTGAGGCCTTTGATGCACACTAAAGGCTGTTCTCCACTTTCTGCTGCCCATTTGTAGACTCACCTTCCCTACCCAGGCACAGAACTAGTGAAATGAGTGTCAATGACCCAGAGCTCCTGGCATGCTCTGTACTACCATGCCTTGCCAACACTAATGTGCCTGATTGTGCCAGTTGGTCCATAATTGCATAGGCTTGTATGTAGACTTGCCTGTTGTTCAATCCTCTCTGGGCCTTGGGTCCCATCTCCTTAGTTCCTAGGATATTTTGATCTATTTTCTGGTGGAATGAGCACATCCATTTGCCCTGTCTGTTTGTCGGAGACTCTGCTAAGTGATCTTAAAAAAGCCACTTATTGCCAAGCCACTACTTAAAAGTCTTCATCAAGATAATTTCCTATCCATCCTGACTGGCTCTCATATGCCCGAGTTTCTTCTTTTATCCTACAGGGGCTTTATCCCCTTACTGTTGCTTAGTATTGATGTCATAGCATGTGCCTTCTGGGACGGTACCACACATTTCCTATAATTTAGCTTTCAAGGATCAGGCTCCTAGGCACCATCAGAGTCCCTCCCATTTGGCACACTAATTATTTCCTAGTATTATCATAGTTCTGGATACGGCACCATAAGAGAGGAAGTGGAAAAGAATTTTAGGCAAACCCTATAACATTATTCACAAGATAGGTTGCCCTAACCAGTGTAATTTTACAATAATTTAGTTAATAGCACGGAAGGTAAAGGTGAGGGGAGATCCGTGAACTTATGGAATCACATTGGTCAAAAAGTCAACAAACATTTACGTGGTGTTTATTGACAAGTCTATAAGGACATTCTAAGCCCATTGAGGCAAAAGCAGCCAGAAAAGATATATTTTCACATCCTACTCCAGACCTTGGCAAGGACCGGTCTTAAAATTACAGATCTAACAAATCGTTAATTGGCTCAGGCCATCCTGACTAAGTTATCACTAACCTTGAGCTCTATCTCGGGACAGAATGACCTCCTACTTATCTTCTACATCCTGGTACCATCCTACACTCAGGAAATTCCTGTGTCAAAGATAACACACCAAAGAGAACCTTTGAAGATTAGTATGATGAATATATATGCTCTTTAGTGTGGAACATCTGCATATTTTAATTGGTCTGTATTCTTAATTGGCACTAAAGAATGGCACTAAACTTCTGTAACCTTTTTACTGATATATTATGCTTTGTTCATAGAATATACTACAGTATAAATACTGGACTCAAATGCACAATAAACTGAACTCTGTGATTGTACTTCATGAGTTCCCCTGGGTATCTCTGACTCAGTCGTCTGATTAATCTCTGCATCTCTCTCTCTCTCTCTCCCCCTACTCTCTCCTGTTTCTGTTTCTCTCTTTAAGATAGCAGCTTGACACACACACACACAAGCACTCATATGTATATATAATACACAAAAATTATGTTTTATACATATATATCTTGTGAGATACATGTATATATCTATATCTATTTATCTGTAACAAATGGGAGGTAATTTCAGGGAAGTCACTAACAATATGTGTGTGTGTGTGTGTGTGTGTGTGTGTGTGTGTAGGGGGTGTCTGGTCAAGATTTTTTAAAGAAGGTTTGATTCCCTGGATGACTTTTTGGGAGCCAATGGGAAGAGGTCACCTTGGCCTGCCCTTAGCAAGCTCATTATTGTAAAATGTTTGGGACTCCTTGAGCTTCTTCCACAAACTCCATACCATAACCACCATTTCAGATTTCAAATGATGGGGCAGGGGAGCTATTTCCATAGAACCTCTAAAGTGATTATCATGGTATTGGCAGGAACATTCTTGAAGAAAACCTACATATCCTGGATCTTCTTTTGAATCCATGACAACATGTTGCAAAATCTCCTTTTGAATAGTGGATTCCATAGCACACAGATCTCATCTGAAGGGCTTCTTAAAGAGATCAAGAGAACCTCCAAGAACCAAGAGAACTCCAAAGCTAATTGTAAACATTCTGTCCGAAACTGTGCCATGGACATCATACTGACAATACTCGTGGTATACTATAGAAAACAAGAAGGCTATAGGTCAAATATTTCCCAATAGAGGCGTCTGGGGTATTTATGTATAGGTGGCACCATACTCCAAACAGTTTTATTCTACACTGGACTTTTGGAGGAGTAGGTGAGGAAACTAATGAATTGATGATCCATAGATGCTTGGATGGTTTCCCTTCATCCTACTGAGAAAAATGCACAGTGTGACTATATAAAAGTATTGTTACTCACAAACATGTATTAAGTGCTTGTTAGGAACAAAAACACTCTGCTGGGTGATAGATACAAAGAGCTTACTATCAAGTTGTTAAGAGGATGCATGTTTCAAGAGAGACAAATATCAATACAAATAGTGTTTACTTAGTGCTTAACTCTAAATCATAGCTATTAGCATTGTTAATAACTAAGATAACACGATACATTGGAAAGATGCTCTTCATACTCTTTAGATCACTTTCACAAATGTCATCTCATTTGATTCTCATAGCATACCTTTTGGGATAGAAAGGGAAAATATTATCATCCTTTCTGTTTAATTTTTAAGTTGTTTCAGTTATGTCTGACTCTTCTTGATTCCCTTTGGGGTTTTCTTAGCAAAGATACTGGAGTGGCTTGCCATTTCCTTCTCTAGCCCATTCGACAGATGAGGAAATTGAGACAAACAGGGTGAAATGACTTGCCCAGGGTCCCATAACTAGTGTCTAAAGCCAGATTTGAACCCAGGAAGATGAATCTTCCTGACTCCAGGCCTGGCACTCTATCCACTAAACCACCTAACTGCCCCTTAAATGACAATTCTATTGAATAGTCAATACCAATGAATGGCATGGAACATTAAATGTTAAAGATGGTTCTAGCAAGAAGAGACTACTATGAATTTAGCACAGGGGACAATAGAACTTGACTAAGTTTTGGAAGAAGGAGTAGGACTTCTCCACAGATGAGTGGATAGAAGCTAGGAAAGCATTCCAGAAAAAGGGAATAGTGGTAGCTCAGATTACCTTTGGTTCCTTGACTAAGACACTGAAATACTTTTAAAAAATTTAGGTTGTCATCATGAAAATATAATGCCATTTTAAAAATATTAAATTAATTAATTTAGAATATTTTTCCATGGTTCCATGATTCATGTTCTTTCCCTCTCCTCCCACTCCCATAGCCAATGAACAATTCCACTGGATTTTACGTGTATCATTGTTCAAAACCTATTTCCATATTATTAATATTTGCAATAGAGTGATCATTTGGAGTCTACATCCCCAATCATATCATATATCCCCATTGAACCATGTGATCAAGAAAATGTTTTTTCTTCTGTGTTTCTGCTCCTACAATTCTTTCTCTGGATGTGAGTAGTGTTCTTTCTCATAAATCCCTCAGAACTGTCCTGTGAGATTAGAGATGCTGTAGGAATTTATTGCATAGAATATGATGCATATTGGAGGAAAATACATGTATTTCAAGCCATCCATTGAAGTTGCATTTTTAGTTTTTAAATTTAAATTAAATTTAAATGCATTTAGATGTTATTTTTTGTAATTATCTTTCTGCCATATATCATGACTGCTTTGTTTGTTTATAAATGATGAGGCTGTTTTCTTTTGTCCTATCCCCGAGGACTTCGGTTGCCTGATATTTCTCCTGTTTAACAAGTGGAGACAACCCTGTGATGGATGAGCTCATGTAAAAGAAATGCTCTTTATTTATATCTATACTTGGTTGTTAATGAATCTACTCTACTTGGCTATTACAGTTTATGTCCAGAAACTAAGCCATAGTTCAAAATTGCCTTTTCCTAAGTCTCCCTCTTTTATGGATACTAATCAGCTTTGCATTGAGCTGGTTTCTAGCATCTAGCTGCTTAAACCAACCTCGTTCTTCTTTGCAAGAATTTCCCGAAATGCATCGAATCTCATTAGATGTAAGTGCCACTTACCTTTAGACTGCAGAGATTTCCAAAGTCAAGAATCAGAGCCAAGATCATTCAATTTTCTCTGCCCTGAGTGCCTTCCAAATGCCGACGTCAGGGAACCTTGCAGCCCAGTGAGTGAGCTCCCATCAGGGAAGCTGTTAACAGTTGCCATTGGGCCCCTACTGTTTACATCTGTGACCAAGGACTCTGGGGTAGAATTTCCTCTAGAGAATAGCCTTAATCTTTTGGAAAACAATCAGTCCCCAGAAAGACACCATTAACCCTTATCAGTAAGGTGAAATTCTATTGCCTCTCAATATGTTAAGATAAAGAAAGTCCTTATTCCAGGGTTAATTCATGCTTCACTTTAAATCATAGCCATTATTGTTATTAATAATTAATTAAAATAATGAGACTGTACATTGGCAAAATAACCCTTAGTACCCTTCAGAGCACTGGTAGAAATATGAGCTCATTTGATTCTCATAATAAACCCTTGGCAATAAGAAGGGAAAATGTCGTTATCATCTTCGTTTACTAGCTAGAGAGAGTCTACTCCATAGGAGAAGATCATAACATTTTATGGTTGGAAAGGAGCTCAGAAGCTGCCAAGTCTGCTCTGTGCCTCACTTGGGCTAGGAAGTAGCTCCATTAATTCCAGCAGATGCCCAAATGAACTTCGGGCTCAGATTCTTCTCATTGTGCCTTGAGGCAGCTCCTTCGAATTGGGGAGAAGCCTTGGAGGAATGTCTTCTGCCAATTGAAAATCTGCCACCTGACTGTGGCTTTGGGAAGTCCTTTCGTGCCAAATAGCCGTGTGCCCTTTCCTGATTTCTCTGGCAGTTGGTGCCTTCTCTCCCTACTCCCTAATCCCCCCATCTCTCCCACCCATTACACTGGATTTATTTTGATTATATGGTATTTATGGGAGTCCGTGTTTCTTCTCCCAATAGAACACAAACTCTGGCATCAGAGACTCTTTTGTTCATGTGTCTGCATCCCCCAGTGCTTTGCATATAGAAGGTGCTTAATAATGATTATTAATTTAGTATTTTACAGTAATAAGGTTTGCAAAGTGATTGACAAGTATTTTCTCAGTTGAGATTCACAACAACGGCTGTTTTTATCCCCATTTTCACTAGTTGTGTGACCTTGGACGAATCATTTGCCTCTCTCAGCCTCAGTTTCCTCATCTGTAAAATGAGGACCTCCCCAGGGTTGTTGGGAGGATAGAATGAAATAATATAGGTAAAGTGCTTTGTACACTTTAAAAGGCTATCTAAATGCGATTAGTAAGACAGTCACTCATTAGCAAAGTAGGAGTCCAGGTTTTCCAATTCCGAATTCAGTGCTGTTTCTATGATACTCTCAGTTTCTGGAGATTCTTCCATAATTCGTGCAATGTGTGCAAACATTAGGATTCCAGCAGCTCCGGAGGCTATTGTTTCTGGAGCTCCCAGTAGAGGTGACCGCCAAAGGAAGAGTTAACCAGCCTTTGGTCCACTGTCTTCCCTGGGGTGAGCTGTTTCCATAGACACCGACCTCTGGAGGCCTGAGATCATCTCTTCCAGCTCCTGCTGACAGTATGGACAAACAGCTTCTCTTTGTCTCCTTAAGCTGGCTTTTGGGGAGATGTTGAATTAGGGAAGAGCTTGACAAACTCCAACTCTGTGTGTGTGTGTGTGTGTGTGTGTGTGTGTGTGTGTCTCCTTTATTGGCTTTTCTTTTTGCAATCTATATATAGAAGCATATTCATTTTATTTCTCTTCCTTTGAATTGTTTTGATGAGTTTCTTTTGAAAATCTCACACTCAAATGTTTAGCATAGTGACCAGCACTTAGTAGGTGCTGAATAAATGGTGGGTAGATGATTTGATGGGTAGTTAGGATGTTGGAGCTTTTCATTCATTTATTTGTTTGTTTGTTTGTTTATTCAGTTATTTGTTTGTTTGTTTGTTGGGTGATCTTCCTTCTCCTATTCCTCTTCTTCTTTCTCTTCCTTATACTTTTAAAAATTTTATTTTTATTTTATTGATTATGAAAAATTTCTCATGGTTACATGATTCATGTTTTTTCCTTCTCCTCCTCCCTCCCTCCCTCCTCCCATAGCCAATGAGCAATTCCACTGAGTTTTACATGTGTCATTGATCAAGACCTATTTCCATGTTATTAATAATTGCACTAGGGTGATCGCTTAGAGTCTACATCCCCAATCATACCCCATCGACCCATGTGGTCAAGCAGCTGTTTTTCTTCTGTGTTTCTGCTCCTACAGTTCTTTCTCTGGATGTGGATAGGGTTTTTTCTCATAAATCCCTCAGAATTGTCCTGGGTCATTGCATTGCTGCTAGTACAGACGTCCATGACATTCGATTTTACCACAGTATATCAATCTCTGTGTACAACGTTCTCCTGGCTCTGCTTCTTTTGTTCTGCATCAGTTCCTGGAGGTTGTTCCAGTTAAATGGAACTCCTCCAGTTTATTATTCCTTTGAGCACAATAGTATTCCATCACCAGCAGATACCGCAATTTGTTCAGCCATTCTCCAATTGAAGGGCTTTCCTTTATTTTGAAATTGGAACTTTTTAAAAAAATCTTACTTTCCATTTTGGAATTAATACTGTGTATTGGTTCCAAGGCAGAAGAATAGTAAGGGCTGGTCAGTGGGAGTTAATTGATTTATCCCTGGTCCCACAGCTAGGAAGTGCCTGAGTCCAGATCCAAATACAGGACCTCTTGCCTGGAAGCCTGGCTCTCCATCCACAGAATCACCTAGCTGCCCCATGCTATGCCAATTCTTGCTTGATGAGTGTCTGAAATTTTTGAGATTAATTTTAACTAATTCTTCCATCTTTTATTATAAATAAAGCATATAGTAAATATGTCCTCTATATTTACACAAATGTATCTCTCTTCCTCTCTCCCTCCTCACCCCCTCTCTGTTGTTACATCTCTCTCTCTCTGTCTCTCTGTTTCTCTGTCTCCCTCTCTGTCTCTGTCTCCCTCTTTCTGTCTCTCTGTCTCTGTTTTTTGTCTCCCTCTCTGTCTTTGTCTCTCTCTCTCTCTCTCTCTCTCTTTTTCTCTGCCTTCCTCTCTGTCTCTGTGTCTCCCTCTCTGTCTCTGTCTCCCTCTTTCTGTCTCTCTGTCTCTCTCTCTTTCTGTCTCTCTGTCTCTTTCTGTCTCTCTGTTTTTCTGTCTCCCTCTCTCTTTCTCTGTGTCTCCCTCCCTTTCTGTCTCTCTCTCATTTCTCCCTGAACAAAAATGGCAGCTTTTGCATGAGCTGATGCTCTGAGTAGCACAAGGTGGAAATTTGAGCTCAGACCTTCCGATCCCTGTCTCACTTCTCCAATGTGACTCTTCCACAGGTGCTGAAATCTATGCTACAGGCAAAAGGCACAAAAGCTAACAATGCCCCATGACAGAAATCTCTTGATTACATCATAGAAGCTTGGGAAGAAGTGGGAGAGAGGATTAAAGTGATGAGCGACTGCTTAGACCCCAGCCATAAACTGCAGAAAGTAGACCCCTGTCCCAAATAATCCTCCCTCAGAGAATTCAAAACAACCAGAATTTTTTGTCTCTCTCTTCCTCCCCCCTCACCCCCCCCTCCCTCAGCCCTCTCAACCAAAGAAACTGGTTCTGCAGAAAACATTCTGGAAACTCCTCCAGAAAAAACAAAACAGAAACAAGGCTCCTTGAGGCAGCTCAGAATAAGTCAAAACAAGCTCCTTCTCACTATGGCCGGGTTGCCCCATTTACACCAGGAGTCTGGGTAGAGGGAATTTCATCCCCTCCCCCTCCTGGATTGCTGACCTGGTTTTTACATGCCAGCACTGGGTCCATGATCGCAAATAAAAGGCAGACCCCACCTGGCTGTCCTCTTCCCTGAGCGGGCAGATGAGACGGACGGAGAATCCTGCAGGATGAGCGGCACGTGGTCAGACCTAGAGTAGGACAGAGACTTCCCATCTCTGCTTCTCTGCTTTCTCTGTTCCAAGCGGTTATTAATAAACTTTATGGAAATAAGAAGATTGACTTTAACAACTTCTGGAGGCCTTTCTGACCCTGCTGTCCCCCAAAGGCCCGGAAATGATCACCAAGGCGGTCTGTCAGGAGGGGAGTGTTTGTTGGGGAAGTCTGAGTGGGAGGCTCAAGCAGAAAGCGAGCGGAACGCTCGGTGTGGAGCTGATGGGGACATGCTGACTGCACGAGGAATCCGCCGCTTACGATTCAGCGGCACATCGGCAGTTAATGCTGCCCCGCTGCAAGCTTGGCGTCGCCGTCCCACCCCCAGACAGACCCGGCAGCCAAGCAAGATCCTTATTTAGAATTTGTCTCCAGGACGATTCAGGACCCGAAGAAGCAGAAAACCTGCTCGTCACACGACTTGCCTTTGTCTTGTGAGGCATCCAACCTCCGGGAGACAGAGCCTCCCTGGAGCAGTGGCTAAAGCTCGGCAGGGGCGCAGGACCCTCACCTCTCCGCGTAGCCTTTGCCTGGCCACTACAAAAGGCTGGCCTGCTTCCAAAAGCAAAAAGGACTCTGGGACTTGTTTAGATGCTCGGAACACTGTTTTCTTGGCTGCCGCTGGTCAAGTCAGTGTAGATCAGATTGACGGAAGGGGACGGGTCCTTCCTGGCAGGGGCCACCACGGCCCCAGCAGAGGCAGAGGCAGCTCCCCTCCCGTGCCTTTCTGCCAACAAAAGGAAGAAGGGAACTGTACGAGATTTATCCGGAGCTGCCTCAAGGAGCAGCGGCCTTGCTTGGGCCTCTAGCCGGCCTCTGTTCTCATGAGGGTGAAGGGAATGAATTAGAGAAGAAAGAAAAGCAGCCTCCTCTAGCAGAGACCGCAGCAGGACCCTCACGGGTCAGACTCATTCCCAGACAAACACTGTGCGACCCCCCAGGGCCATTGCAGTGATGGAATCGCGCTGCGGCGTGGAGGGGGCCTGGCTGGGCTTCCTTCTCCTCTGAAGCTTGCCCCCAGCCCTCCTGAGGCCCCCAGCCCATCTCTTCTCTTCTTTGAGAAGGGAAGCCGGCTGCGATCGCGTATTCTGAGTGCAAGAAGGCCAGGCCCAGGAGGGCCGTCTGTCGGAAACCCCAACGGCGGTGGTTCTCTCCTTGCTCAGAAGACCCCTTAAAATACAAGCATTTCTGCCAGAGCAACAAGAATTCCCCAGCCGGGCTGTGAATCCATCCTGCGCTTACAGCAGCCCAAGATGGCGGCTCATCGTCTTCCCCTCTCCCTGCCTCTCCAGGGCGCTGATGGATGGAGGCGGGAGGTGGGCTTAGAAGAGGCCTAGAGGACGGGTCTGTCCTGAGGTGGCCAAAGTGGGCTTCAAACAGTTGGCCACAGGCCAGATCAAGGCTGTGCCTGAGATGCTAGACTTTGGGGCGAGGCGTCTCCCGATTTGGGGAACAAGGTTTCGGGGTAGCCCATCTGGCCAAAGGAGGGCCTGGAGTCTGGCCCTGGGCTGTCATTGAGCCAGGCCACTTCTCTTTCTAGGCTGGCCTCTGCAGCCATAAAGTGAGAGGCCTGGGGCTGTCTGTCTGCCTTTTCCTGACTGACTCCCCACCGTGGGCCAAGCGCCGAGCAGAGGCTTAGCCAACGCTTTTCCGTTGGTTCATTCATGGTTTTCTCAGGCAAAGCTGCCGCCTCCCCAGTGCCGTACTTGGCAAGCTGACTTTTTAGCTCAAGCGTGCCACTGGGCCAGGCTGTGCTTCCCGAGCCTGGAATTTCACTTATTAGAGTCAGGTCAGTGCTCCAGCCCCCGGGGGTCGGCCAATTAGTCAGCTTTGCCTCCTTCATGCAACAGGTGGTTCAGAATGTTTTTCACTAAAGCGTTCTTAGTGGGGAGCCATGGAAAACCCATCCCCAGGCCAGGCCTTCTGCTCCAGCCTGGGAAGAACTTTTTGGATCTTTAGACAATCGTTACAGTCCACTTGGAAAACCTCCGGGAATTAGTAAAGGAAATAACTTAAACAAATCAGAGTGATAGTAAAGTAATAAGATACAAAATGAGAGCATTTCTATAGAGCATTAATAAGCCCAGAAGGCAATACTAGAAAGAGAAATTCCATTCAAACAGAATACAAAATCTACAAACCTTCTGGGAATCAGTCAATCACTGTATTCCCAAGATTTCTATAAATACGATTCCAAAAAACACTTTTCAAAGCAATAAAGAAGAACTAAGATAATTGGATATGGGCCTGGAGTCAGGAAGATCTGGGTGTAAATCTGGCCTCAGACACTTCCTAGCCGGGTGACCCTGGGGAAGTCACTGAGGTTCTATATGCCTCAGTTCCTCACCTGTAAAAGAAGGACGCACTGAAGAAGGAAATGGCAAACCACTCTAGTATCTTTGCCAAGAAAACTCATGCAGTCACAGAGTTGGACACAACTAAACAACAAATAATTTGTATCTAAATTAACTTACACATTTATTGCCATAACAATGGAAATAGCAATGGAGGACTTTATGGAAAATAGATAAAATCTTAACAAGTTATTTGAAGGATCAAAATGACTAAAATTTTTTTATAAACCCATATCTTCTGTCTTAGAATCAATACTGTGTATTGGTTCCAAGACAGAGGAGCGGTAAAAGCTAGACAATAGGGCTAAGTGACTTGCCCAGCATCACCCAGCTACAAAGTGTCTGAGGCCAGATTTGAACCCAGAATCTCCCATCTCTGAGCCTGGCTCTCAATCCACTGAGCCACCCAGCTGCTTCCAAAGTGTCTAGAATGAATTTTATAGGATATAATGAAAAAAGGTAGCAATGGAAGAAGAATAGTATTTCCAGACCTCAAATTATATTCTCATCACTGAAAACTATTTGGTACCCATTAAAAACTAGAAATCTTGTGGAAGAAAAGGAGAATTAAGCTGGATAAAAAGGAGAAAGAAAGCATAGAGCCAGTGTTGTGTCTGAGAGAAGGCTAAGGAAGCCACTTGCTGGATTGCAGGGATGTAGTGCACTGTCAAAGGTATGAGGGCTAGAAAGGAGTCTGTCTTGGCAAGGAGCCGGGCCGCCTCTCCATCCGAGGCAGGGTGAAGGAGCAGAGAGTGGCAGGCTGCCTAGGGGTGAGCTGAGGAAGAAGGCAGGAAAGAGAACTCTGGGCTAATGTCCCTTTTCTCAGTGCAATCTGAAAGAAGGTGAGGGGAAGGTCTCTGAGACAGGGCAATCAGGACAGAGTGGCAGGATTGTCCGGCCTCCCTGGAGGCCCAGCTGAGAGTATGGGGCCTAAACTTGTAGTGGGCCCAGTTAGCCTGGTTTGGGGATTCTTCTCTAGCTTTGTCTAGCAGCACATGGCTGGGAGCAAAAGCTGTGAATGGTCCTGGTGATCCAGACTGGGGCTTAGGGGGAAAGATCCCTAGAACAGGGAGGGAAAGGATCCAAGAGAAGGTGGCAATGAGGAGGACTAAGAAGCCAGGCTGGGGAAGGGAGGGGAGTGATGACCTGGGGAAACACGGAGGGGCAGAGGGAATGGAGATCACAATGAGGATGTAGCTAAGGACTGCACTGACCACAGATTCCGATGGCACAGAAGAGTATGATCAGAGATAATAATGTGGCAGGGTCTGGCTCAAACCCCTGTCCAAAGGAGACCGGAGAGGGGACAGGACTGGCTCTGGCTAGCTTTGCATTTCCTTTGAAGGCTCTGTCTTGGCCTGTCAGTTCGGTTCTGCAGTGGTCCCTGAATGGCTCAACTTCCCTACCCAGTGGCCTTCCCCTTCCTTGCCAGGTCCCGGCTTAATCAGGATCCGCCTCTCCTGGTAGGATGAGGGAAGCTTCCTGATTCCTGTGGTTTCCCAATCTCCTACTAACATTAAAACACAAACACACAAACATACTGGTAAATCCATCGTCCTAATACATAAACAATGAGGGTTTTTAATTCAGGACAGCATTCCAAATGTGCAATTATGAAAGTAGGTGCTGTAGCTTGGGGGAAAAATCCATGTGGGAAACAGATCACATGCCTGACTCCTGACATGTCTTTTCCATCTTGTATAGGGCTTTTAAGTACTTGAATTTAGAAGTTATTACTGAATGATATCAGAAATATTGAGAGAGGGCCAGCTAGATAGCACATGGATAGAGTGCCAGGCCTGGAGTCAGGAGGATCTGTGTTCAAATCTGGCAAGTCATTGAACCCCCATTGCCTAGCCTTCTGTCTTAGAACTGATACTAAACCCTTTAATAAGGGTTATTTTAAAGGAGAAGGAGAAGGAGAAGAAAGAAAGAAAGAAAGAAAGAAAGAAAGAAAGAAAGAAAGAAAGAAAGAAAGAAAGAAAGAAAGAAAGAAAGAAAGAAAGAAAGAAAGAAAGAAAGAAAGAAAGAAAGAAAGANAAGAGAGAGAGAGAGAGAGAAAGAAAGAAAGAAAGAAAGAAGGAAGGAAGGAAGGAAGGAAGGAAGGAAGGAAGGAAGGAAGGAAAGAAAGAAGGAAGGAAAGAAAGAAGGAAGGAAAGGAAGAAAGAAAACACTGAGAGAGAGGATGAGGTCTAAGTCAGAGGAAGAATTCACATCCAACAACTTGAAATTTCTCCTTTTTATCTTGCATAGCTTCAAAAATGGTGCCTGGGACTGCCTCTCTCTTGAGTTCAATCTTACTATGAACATAGTTCAAGGCCATCACTGGCATCTTAGACTTGAGACTTCCCAGATTTCACCGGTATTGTTTACACTACTCCACTGCCCAACTAGGTACACATTGTAATGGTGCCACAAAACTTTCCTTCCTGCATCTCTGACAGCACGGTAGGGCGAGGCACTTTAGAGTAGGCAGGAGCATCTGGACCAGGCTCCTCTCCCACTTTTGCTGGGAGCTCCCCCAAAGTGACCAGGCGGAGGGCCCACAGGTAGCTAGTAGCAGAACTGGAATCTGAAGCTAGGTCTCCTAAATACTAGTGACACACTGGTCTAGACGCTGTTTACCTTTCAATTTTTTAGTTCTTTGAGTTTGTGATTAGCCCCAGCAAGGTCATTCCGGAGGACAGAAAGCAGGTGTTCCTTACCTGTTCTTTCCCTCTCTGAAAAATCCGAGATCCAGGCTTTCTCTGCCCACTTTGGGAAATGGGTGGGCTCTGGTGACTCAGTCTTCTTGGATGATTCTTCCAATGTTCTTGAAAAAGGCTTTAAGATAGGGGAGCGGAAGATTACAAACAAGTGAGCCACCCAGGCTTCTTTTGGGGTTGTTATTCTAAGCCAGGAAGGCTTTGTTGAAGGTGTATTTTGCCTTGGTGGGAGAGAGAATGATAGAGAAACAGAGGTTTCATGGGTAAGGAAGAATGGACTAAGCCCTCCCAACTCCTCCCAGGAGGTAGGCAGGCAGGGAGGGAGGAGGGAGGGAAGGAGGGAGGGACCGAGAGAGACTGGGCCAATACACATGTTACTTGTGACTATGGGGTTGTAACTAGAGGGAAACCAACAGGCACACACAGTACTTGGCAGAGGCCATAAGCGTAGCTGATAGAGGAGCCCAAGCTCAACACTGGGAACGGTGAATATACAGACCAGGTGGAGGAAATACCAGGATTCTTCATTGTAACAAAGGGTAGCTTTTGGCCAAAGCAGCCTGGACGTCTGGACGTGATTGCTTGGGACGAACCTCTGTGGTGCAGGGATTGCCAAGGTTGGCTTTTGGGAACCTTTCAAGGAGTTGTAGCCTTTACTGTGCATGTGCACATAGAGAGCATCTACTGAATGCTTTAAAGGTTGCAAAGAGCTTCACAAGTATTAACTCATTGAATCCTCACCACAGCAACAATAATAACAGCTAATGTTTATATGGGCCTGGAATCAGGTGCACTTGAGTTCAAATCTGACCTCAAACACCTATTAGCGTTGTGATTCTGGACACGTCTTAAACCCTTTTTGCCTCAGTTTCCTCATCTGTAAATGGCATGAGAATTTTGGGACCAATAGGATTTGGCATTCCAATATGTTATGTTAGACCCTTGGTTATCTGCCTTCTCACCCATCCTCAAACCTCCTTGCTGCTGTTGTCACATCTTTAGTTGATCCTTAGAGAAATTGATCCCATTCTTACCCATGAAACCTACTCAGAAACTTAAATTCCTTTTACAAACAACTTATCTCATTCAGTGAAGTAATAGAACATGTCTGGATTCTCCCCTCCTGGTGGAGCATTTGAAAAATCCTCCGCCTGCCTCCAATTGACCATATGGGGACTCTGAAGCTTACATCTGGCCATGTGGGACCCATTGCTGACATGATTTTGTATTTTCATATCACAGAGTAGATCAATGGTGGTAGGTCTATTGGTCAACCCATGATCCAATGAAAGCATTAGGTGAAGGAGAGTATCACACCTGTTATAAAAAGAGGCAGCTCCTACTGGGAGTCTTATGGTTGGAACTATCCTTTACTCCTCATCGCAATCACATCTTGCCACTTGGAAGCTTGAAAACAGGGAAGATGATGCTTCTTCCTTTACTAGGAGCTTTACTTCTTCCCAAATCCTCTCCCCTCCATGCTTTCAGTGGTTAGGAAGACAATGGAGGGGCCACTAAGGGTCTACACAATCCTATTAGAATGCCAAATTGCAGTTCCTTCTGGGGGTGCAGTCAAAATGATAGAGTAAGGCAGAGCACATCAAGGTCACCATCATAATCCCCTCTAATCAATATTTTTTTAAAATGCCACAAAATGAATACAGAAGTGAAAGAACCAACACGGAGACAGAGAGAAACAACTTTCAAGAAAAGAAAGACTTAAAAGGAAAGCAGAGAACATCTGGGGCACTGGAGTGAGAGGAGAGCACAGTCAGCAAGACTATAGCAAGGAGTGAAGAGAAACCTGTAATAATAAAGAGAGCCCCAGTAAAGAGAGGAGAGAGCTTCCAGTGCAGGACTGGGATGATACTGTAAGGATGGGATTTGTGCAAGGGGGATGGGACAAAAGGAGCCAGAGAAGGAGTTCCTGATAGTTGCTGACAGTTGAGACCAGAGAGAGAGAGTCTATGTGGTGAGTCTGTCCTCCAGCACTCCCCTGGTGCCGAATGTACTTTGGGAGATTTTAAGGGGGTGTCACCCCAGAAGTGGGTGACCTGGATGGTCATGCTACCCCACAGGAGTTGGGGGCAAGGCTTCCCTATAAGACGAAGTATGTGGTGCCCCAATCCAATCCTGAATAAGGATGGGGTTCACACAAACCTCCCCCTGATCAGTTAAATTCACAATGGGTGATCCAGCTTCAAGATGGAGGTAGCCAATCCAAGCTGTGGTTCCCCTCTCCCTCGTCTCTCAGGCACTTTGGAATGTTATCTGACTGACGAATGGCTTTTATTATTTGCAATTCAGGGATTGGGGAAAGAGGTGAAGGGCAGAGGGATTTTGGGGTGCTCTCTTCTCTATTTCTATGGGGTCATTCGCTTGGGTGGGAACATTTGGGGTTCCCATTCCTGAGCTTCTTCCCTCACCTCTTCTCCTTCTTTTTCTATTTCTAGTTTTCTGTTCCTATCCTTTTCTATAATTGTAAGTTTTGACTGAAAGGGGGTCTCTCAGCAAGGTTGGCTAATGGGTGAAGGAGACTAAGAGATCACTCCCAAAATGGAGTCCAAAAACTTATCTCACTCTTTGGTTGAAGTCTTGATGGGAGAGATTCAAAGGAATGGCTTTGATCAAAGAATCAGGGTTTCAATTTCCAAAGAAAGATCCTCAGGAAGCCCTCAGGACTGGATCCGAGCTGGGATGTCCTCCTCCTCTCGCCTCCCAGCCCCCCTCCAGAAGACCTCTCTTCTTTTCTTTCTCTGAGAAATTCCCAGAATCCTCTCTGGTCTCAACTGTCAGCAACTGTCAGCAACTCCTCTGGTTCCTTTTGTCCCATCCCCCTTGCACAAATCCCATCTTTACAGTATCCTGGTTTTGTGTGGTGGGACTTTTTCCAAAAGTCCCACTTAATTCATGCATCACTATTTCCTATTCCTATCTTATGTTCTCCCTCCCTCCAGAATAATAAATCCTTATCTTGTCTTATCACTATACTAATTATCTTATCTATTTCTATTCTAAGACCAGTTTTGGGGAAGTGGGCAGGGGGATGATGGTTGCAATTTATATAACAATATTTATAGCTTGTAAAACAATTTGTGACAAGAAAAGTTTTTTCATTGAACACAATATCTAAGTTTACAGTGTAACAATTTTCTTATCCTTAAACTCTTCTAAGTTATTATTTAACCCATCTATGATTTTAACAGAATCTTAACTTGTTTCTACTTTTAATATATGTTTATTAAGTAATTCGATACAACTATTCTATTATTCCTAGCTGTTATCAAATTATATTTAAACTACCTATGTTTTAAATGCAATGTTAGCTTTTATATTGAGAATCTATTTTAGTATGTTAGTATTCTTAGTTATCTATCCAACAATACTTATATATTTTATTCTTATGCTTTCTCTGCACTAGCTTGCTAAAATTTTTTGAACTTCTCTAGTCCTGTCTGCACTTTCCCTATGTCTAATGTACAAATTATTTGCTAAATTGTTAGTATGCTACAGTATCTACAAACCCAAGAGCAAGCCACACATCCCCACCTCACATCAGCTGTCCCAGATTTGGAATCTAAGCCCAAGCCAACATTCATACTCTTAGATCTGTAAGAATTTAAATGTAAGGTTTTTATGCTAATATGAAAGTTCTAAAGTAACATTGTGGTTGCTGATTTTAAAATGTTACAACTTAAGTCAAAATGATTTTTAGCAGCTTCATTTACAAAGAGGTGGAAAGAGTGAAAGTGGAAAAATGTAGATAAAGAGATGGATTCTAAGAAGCCTACCATCTCTTCTCCTGAGAAATGTTGTTATTAAAAATGATGACGGCCGAGATTAAAAGGGAGAATAGTATTTTAATAAAGGCCATTCTGATAGAGATAAATCATCAGACCACAGGCCTCAAAGTATTCAAACTGCCACATCAGCCATTTTACCTTTCGTATCTTCGCCCACCCAGGTCGCTAAAGAGGAAGTTCAAAACCGCTTCCCAATATTTAAAGCCATCCCTCACCTTGAAGACATCATCTAAAACAGGAAACCCGTTGGACCACGGGAAATGTAGTTCCAAGGTCCCCCACAGGTCCACCCACAGAAGTTTGTCAAACACTATATTGATATATATATATATTGAGGCTCAATCCTTCCAAATAGAACCCCAGGTGATTTTAACTAACATAGAAACCAGATACAAGGCTTCCCCAAGACTCTGTCTCCATGTGGATTTTCCCAGTAATCCTTAGCCAGAAGACCTGGCAATGTTTTCAGCCAGGGTTCCACCAATACAGTCTCCTCCAAAGCCAAGGCAGGAATCTCCAGAACCAATCTCTCCAAAAACTAGGAAAGGAAGGCCAGCTATTCACCCAGCAAGCTGACACAGGATCCAGGGGAAAAGTCTCCTCCTTCAGTCTGGCTCACCAACGCTTCTTTCGGAGGAGGCTACCTTGACTCAAGTCTCTGACTTTGACAGTGGGAACTTCAGAGGCACAGAGCATCCTTCTGCATGCACCAGGTGCAGGGAAGGTGAGTAAAGATGAGCAGAGGTCAAAGCAGCGGCTGTGTTTGCTGAGGCATTGCTGCCCGAATGCCATCGATGTGGCAACCACATTGGCCTCTGGGCCTGGCATGACCAGATTTGGATGACTGCCTGCCAGTGATGCCAGCTCAGACATTGACTGAGCACCTGCTGGTGCCAGGCACTCTACTAAGCACTGAGTAGAGGAAGAAAGGCAAAAGATGGGCCCTGCCCTCAAAGGTATCACTGTCTAATGGACGGTTCCGTCCTACACCAATTGTTCTTCCAGGCCTATCTTTTCACAGAGTAGCACCACCACAGCATTCCATTTTAGTGCAAGCCCTGGGCAATTTATTTTGATGCTCTAGAATAAGTTATGGCCCACGCCAGCCCAGTATTACTTGGCTTTGGGTGCTAGAAAAAACACCCAGTGTTCTGATTGGGGGAAAAGTCTTTGTCGAGCCCCCAGAGCCCACTGTTTCCCTAACATGGCACATGATACCTCCTTCTCCTTAGCTGCTCTCACTTCCTGAACCAGTGGACTATATTCTCTACCTTGGACAAAGGAAATACTGGCCTTAGCAAGTACGACACTGCCAAGCCTCAAAGCCTCAAAATCTTTTCCTGCCTGGACTCTTCCCTCTCCAAGGATGCCTTCTTCTAGTCCTTATCTTGGACTTAATGCCATGACCAGTATGACAATCAGCTACATCACACTGGAAGCATAGACAGTGGCATGCTCATTACTGCTGCTCTTCAGGGGACCCACAGATGCCCGCACTTGTGACTCTCCAGGATGCTGAAGCCCTATCTTCCTGTCCTTGAGGTGACCATGCATTTGCAGGGCTACATGGCAACCAGGGGATCAAGCTCACCCTGGACCAAGAGAGGCTTCCTGATAACTCTTAGGGCACAGAGACAGGAAAAGCCATCTCCGTCAGGTCAGGACCTCCATGCCCACTGGGACCTGTGTTCTGATCTGCCATCTACACTGGGAGCTATGGCAGGAAAGCTGGCATGACTCAGTAGCTCAGAATCGCCATGCTGAGACTTAACTAAACAGTTCTTCTTGCCAGGTCTTCTCTTTTCCATATCAACACAGCAAGCTTGAGATGGAGCCAAAGAAAGCCCCAACCCATGGGGATGGAGCTACAATGGTACTGAGTGACAATCTTTTCCTGGAGCCTAGAACATCAAAAACTTTCCTGCTAGGTCCTGATGAAGTTGGAGTCTTGGAAAATTTGGGCTTCTTGCCTGTTCCCATGGAAGGAATCTTATGGACTTGTCAAAGGGACCTTTAATGGACCATTGGTCTGCTAGAGTACACTGCCATCTGGTGATATAGTTATTATCAAACCCCTGCTGGTTAACAGCAAAATATCCCAGGTATTTCTATAGGGGGCAAGACAGCCCACGTGGGCAGCTCCCCAGTGGAGACCTCCAAGTGTCACCCAGCCACTCTCCAAGACCAAGACAGGACATACATATATCTGATCCTCAGTGGCAACCCTATGCGATTGGTTTGGCTGTTATCATTGTTATTCCCAGTTTAAATTTATTTCACAGATGAGGAATCTGTGTTAATATTATTGCTATTGCCATTGAGTCATCTTAGGTGAGATCTGCAGCCAGATATCTCTTGTCTCCAAATCTAGAGTTCTGGCCAAATATTATCTTCCTGTTGGGATGGGATTGCTGCTAGCTTCAATTCTGACTTGTTGCCCTCTCTCTGTCTCTCTGTCTTTCTGTCTGTTACTCTCCCCCTCTGTCTCTGTTTCTCTTTCCCTCTCTGTCTCTTCTCTCTGTCTTTGTCTCTTCCCCTCTGTCTCTGTCTCTCGCTTCTTCTCCTTCTTCCTCTCCCCCCACTTCTTCCCCCCTCCTCCATGTTTTCAGTAGTCAGCCAAAGCTCAGGAACAGTCCTCTAACATTGCTTCTGATAATTATTCATTGTATTTGAGTCTACCAGTGAGCTTGCAGCTGGGAATGCGAGTTTCTTCTCTTTTTCTCCTTGTCCCAGACCCTTGGCTTCTCCTTTTGGTTTTTACATTTAAGAGTTTCCCACCACTGAGGACTACAGGCGCAGGCACTGTAGGAAGGCAAAGTCCACATGTTGGAATCTCTTTAGATGTGGTTCCTTCCTGCTTCCTCCTCTCTCCTCCATCTTCACCCCTCATCCCAGACTTGCTCCCAGAGTCAGCAAGTCTGTTCCCCTTTAAGTTGGTGGTGTCCATTCCTTTCTGTGTCTGACTCCCGATACCCCCTCGAGCTGATGCTCCAAACTGTGGATCTGGGTAGGGGAACCCAGTTCTTGGCCAAGTCCTTCTCCTGACTTGAAGCCCATGAGGTGCTTATGGCCACTTCCTTCACCTTAGCCTCAGTAGTTCTAGTCCTGGGGGAGGGGAGGATTCATCCTTGGATCTCCAGATCCTCTGCCTCCATACGGCAACAGTCTCGCTCTTCCTGGCACTATGATGTTAGAGGACCTCTTTGTTCCTTGTCCTCTACTGATTGTTTCTGCTCTGATCCGTCTGCCCAAAGCACATCCCCTCCCCAGACTGCAGGGGCTGGCGTGGTCCTTGGGGAAGCTGTGTCCTCCACCTTTTGCCAGGGTGAGTGCTGGAGACTCTGTCTGCTCTTCCAAGCAATGGCCCTGGTCCCCCTGGGCTAGGCCCCCATAGCCAGGCCATCTTGTGAAATGTCTTTCTACCCTGAACATTTCTCGCTTTGACTTTACCCTCCTGCTGGACGCCCCTCACTTCCAATGCCCAGGCAGGACTGAGATGACAGAGAACCGGGGACCCACGCACAAACACTGGACGCCTTTCCATGGCGCAGTGGCTTACTCTGATGACTTTCTTGCTTCTCTACTAAATGAGCAATTTATTCCAATTGAAATGCACAATTAGGAGAAAAGACCTTGAGCCCCCCTTCTGTGGGCAGGGCCTGCTAGAGCACACCTCGGCAGCCCTCCCCCTTCTTCTCTGGTCTGTTAATGCTTCCTGACGTAGGGCACTGGTCACTCTTGACACCCACCAGGGGCAAAAGATCTTAAGTTACTGCCCATGTGACCTTTGCGCAGTCACAGCCCCCCTCTGCTGTGTGCAGGAGGGACATAAGGCAGGTTGGCCAAGTTGAGTGGTGGGTAGGGGTGGGGGAAAGACAATAAACATTTATATTGCCTGGCACTGCTGGGTGCTTTCTGTATATCTCATTTGATCCTCCCAACAACTCTGGGAGACCGGTGCTATTACTCTCCCCATTTATACCGAGGTAAAGAGAAGTGAAGTGACTAGCCCAGGGACACACAGCTAGTAAGAATCTGAGAGTGGATTTGAACCAGTCATCTATTTACTGGCCAAGTCACCCAGCAGGCTCAGGTGAGAGTTTATAAAGCCTAAAATAGGGCTGTGGCCAAGTGAGCTTTCCTGAATGAATAAGAGGATTTTGGTCCAGAGGGCTGGTGCTTCTGAGATGTGTGAACACCTTAGAATCCTTGGGGCAAAGTGGATCCCTAGCAGTTGCCATCTCAAGTCCAGCCACTGGGGTGAGAAAGAAGAGTTGGGTGACTGGAGACTGGACCTCAAGAAGCCAGTATTTCTGAGTTGGAAGGGACTTTTGGAAAAGCTCCACACCTCCATCACAATGTCCTTCTACAAACGGGCCGCTGAGTCATACTCCGCCTTTTTTTCTGAAGCCCTCCTATGATGGGGAGCTCATTACCTCCCTCCCAGTCCACTTTATCATCCATTATTGGTTCAAATTAGTTCTGGTTTTTGTCGGTTCTAATTATCAGGAATCTTTACGTCAGGAGCAGATTTGTATGCTGTGCAAATGAATCTGGGGACGGTCCCCCCAGCTTTCTTCTTACACCACATTCCTTTCTGCTCGTCAGCTGGCCTCAGCGTTGAGCCCTCCCTCCCAACAAAGGAAGATCATTTAGGAAAAAAGCAAGTGTATTCCGTGCCCGGCTCCCACGGCCCCCCACCCCTGGCTAGGAGGAAGCTTTAAACTCTGGCCTCTTTCTCTAGCATTCTGGGCCGGAAGAAAAAAAAGAAAAGCTAAAGAAGGGCCGTGTGCTGGCTGAGAAAGTCGCCCGAGCCCACTGGGAAGGCGTTTCTCATTCCACAATGGGCCTCCAGTGACAGGAATCCGGTAGAAGAGTGGACAGTGAAAGGGGGGTGACCTTGAGGGAGAGAACGAGGTGGGGGAGGAGGGCCTCCAGTCTACAAGTCTCCGGGAGAGGAAGAAGCCCCGCCAGCCCGCCAGCCCGCCATTGCTCAGGTCTCAGTTCGGATCTTACCTTTTGGAAGAAGAAGCCTTTCCCGGCACTCTTTTTTAAAAAATGAACTTAAGCAAGAAACTCGGCTGACCTTCCATCTTAGAACAATACTGAGTACTGCTTCCCAAGTAAGTCTGGTAAGGGCTAAGCAGTGGGGGCTCAGTGACCTGCCCAGGGTCACCCAGCGAGGAGGTCAAGCTGCCTGCTTCCAGCCCTCTTCATGCCGGCTCCTTCCCTCTGGGATTGGCCTTTGTGGTCCAGCGCGCTGCACTCCGGTGCTCGGGGAGGGCAGGGACTGCCTTTGCCGTCCTTTGTCTCCCGGGTGGCCCTCGGTGCCCCGCACAGCGCAGGGGCTTAGCAGGAGTACCCCACCCCCGCCCCGGGGGCCTCGGACATCTCGCATGCCAGGGCTTCCGGCAGGACTGGGTTGAAGCTCCACAGCAGAAAAGCTCCTGGCAGGCGGAGGGAGAAGAAAGGGCGGCAGCGTGGGCTCTGCGGTCCTGGGCTCAAAGATCCCTGCGCGGGGCGCCGGCGGCCCCGCGTGAAAAGACGCCCGCTCCGTGGAAGGACCGCGTGCTGACGGCACAGACGTCCCCGGGCCCAGCTGGACCGCCAGGCAAGCCGCGGCCCCCTGAACCGCCGCCGGGACGGCCTGTTGCTTCAGGAAATGAAGTCGATCCCGAAGCTTAAATGCTTCGGCCACGGACCGAGAGGACGAGAGGACGGGACTGACTGGAAGAGAGCCCGAGGCTGGAAAGACTGAAGGCAAAGGGACGGAACCCCGGAGATAATGGCCACGAAGCTGCACGGACGGGCAGAAGGGCCGCGTGTTCTGGCCCGGGGGCACAAGGAGTCAGACGCTGCAGAACAACCGAACTACAGCAACCACCGGCTGGGCTTGGGGCACGGTTCTGAGCTGCCGCCTCTTTGTAAGGTCCTTATCATCACCCGACCAGGCCTGCTCTCTAAAATGTTTAAACCCTCACCTTCCCTCTTGGAGTCAATACTGCGTATTGGCTCATAGGCGGAAGAGTGGTCAGGGTGGGCAATGGGGGTCAAGTGACTTGCCCAGGGTCACACAGCTGGGAAGTGTCTGAGGCCAGATTTGAACCTAGGACCTCCCGTCTCTAGGCCTGACTCTCAATCCACTGAGCTACCCAGCTGCCTCTTCTCCCCCCTCCCCCCCCCCCCCCCCAGATACTTTCTTCAAACCAAACCTTCTTCATCTTTTTCCCGTTTGAGACCCCCTTGGGCAGCAGATCTTCTCCAAATGATACTTTTAAATGCAAAAACCAAAATGCACAGTTTTGAAGGGAATCAATTATTTGAAATACAATTGACAAAATATTTTGAAAAATGATTCCCTGACGTTAAAGACCTCTGTAAATCCAAATGGACCATAATATGTCTTGGAATTATCCCAATAAATCTAGTTCTTGCATTTCTACCTTTTCTTACCACCCTCTTCCTCCATATCTGCACCACAATAATTTTCAGTCTGGGAGTCGTCAAGGCTAAATAGTTCAAATACCAAACATTTTGATGACTTTTAAAAAATTAATCTCGTGGTTTGAAGATAGTGGAGATAGTGCTGAAATGATTGTTATTAATTAGCTTTGTGACTTTGAGCATTTAATCTCATTGAGAGATGAAAACTAATTGAGTAGAGATGTTTTGCCGCCTCTGTCCCTCTGTCCCTTCCCCCTTCCTTCCTCCCTTCCTCCCTCCCTTCCTCCCTTCCTTTCTTCCTTCCTTCCTCCCTCCCTTCCTT
The DNA here is from genome assembly GCF_016433145.1 of Gracilinanus agilis. Classification (NCBI taxonomy): domain Eukaryota; kingdom Metazoa; phylum Chordata; class Mammalia; order Didelphimorphia; family Didelphidae; genus Gracilinanus; species Gracilinanus agilis. The sequence continues at coordinate 773,842 of NC_058135.1, read as the reverse complement.
CCTTCCTTCCTTCCTTCCTTCCTTCCTTCCTTCCTCCCT
>NC_058135.1:739001-773416 GCF_016433145.1 Gracilinanus agilis | reverse complement strand
TTTTCTTCTTGCCTTCCTTCCTTCCTTCCTTCCTTCCTTCCTTCCTTCCTTCCTTCCTTCCTTCCTTCCTTCCTTCCTTCCTTCCTTCCTTCTCTTCTTTCATTCTCCTTTCTTTCTTTTTCATTCCTAATAAGTGCCTAAAAAGAAGTGATGCAGCTACACCTGACCTTTCAGAAAATCACTTTGTCCTTTGTGCAAGGGGTGGGTAGGTTGAAATGGGAAGAGATCATCTCTAGCAATGCCAGGTTTCCTTTTTGGTCGTGTTTCTTCTCTCTCCTTTCTCTATTGTTGCATAAATTGGGTTTAAACACGTCAAAATTGCAGCAAGTCATGGGCCTCACTCCCTGTTCCAGAGTCATTGAAGTACAGAGGCAGGACAGAAGTCAAGATGCCTCTTAATGGCCCAGCATGCAACGGATGATCTTGGCTTCTTCCATGTCTAACCAAGCCCTAAGTGCTCCACAGTGCCTGCTTCTACTCCCTTCATGGCTATTGGAGCAGATTGTTTTCACTCACCTCTTCCTCCGTGTGCCTGGGTAGCCCACCTCCGGTTGAAGCCTCTCCGTTACCCTCTTTACCCTCGGTATGGCTTAGCCACTGCACATGCTGCAGCTCCTGGGAGAGCCGGGTGGCAGGTGGACATCAAAGGAGGAAAGCAGGCTGGAAAGGGCTCGGCAATCCCTCCCACCAGAGGCGCGTCTTCCCTGAACACGGGAATTTGTAGAAAGGCTAGAAAGGTACATGGTGGCCACAGTGTCGGTGGCTTTAATTCCCCAAAGGAGAAGTTCATATTTGACGGCAGAGCCTCAAAGTGCATTGGGGGAGCCCTCAAAGAAGTGATGTCCTTTCAGAAGGTCACTGACCTCTGGGTGCAGGGTGGCTTGGAATGGGGAGAGAGACCGTGTCTGGGTCTTCTCTCTCCCTTCTCTAAGATCTCTTGTTTCTTGGGAACTTTGTGCAAATTCTGGCCCAGCCTTAGTTCATTCTCGGGTGTTTAGCTCCGTGCCTCGCTCCTAAGTTACTTCCTCCACATGTGTACTGGGCCATCTTGTGAAACTCAGAAATGTGTTCCAGAATGGGGGCCAATAGCGACAGTTGGGAAGCCCTGGATCACCCGTGACCATCTCTCCCATCTCTCCTGCCTTGTATGGTTTTCCATATGATTAAGTTTAAATTTGATCAAATAATTGTAGAAATATTCGAAACATGGAGCTGCCTATAAACAAGGAGAAAGCTTTTGGGTGGAAAGTTGAAATAAAGACAACTAGATGGCTAGAGAGCACAGAGCATAGAAGACTGGATTTCAAGTGGGAAAGACCTGAGGTTGAATCCTGCCTCACATTTCTTGGCCATGTGACCTGGGACAAGTCATTTAACCGTTCCCTGCCTCAGTTTCTTCATTTGTAAACATTATTTAATAAACAATAGGTATAGATGAGTAGATGAGAAAGAGAACGATGAAGATCAGAGAGGAGAGATCACATCTTTAATGCCACAAGTCTGTTCTTTGGCATGGCATCCTGAGAGCAGTTGGGTGGCCCAGGGCCGTAGTGGTACGTTGGGCCCGGGGTCAGAAAGACTCATATTCCTGAGTTCAAATCTGCTTTCAGACACTTACTAGCGATGTGACCTTCGGCAAGTCACGTCATCGTGCTTGCCTCAGTTTCCTCATCTGTAAAATGAGCTGAAGAAGAAAATGGCAAGTTCCTCCAGGATCTTTGTCAAGAAAACCCCAAATGGGGTGGCGAAGAGTCAGACACCACTGAAAATTAAGGTATTAGATTTGCCACAATGAACGTGAGCACGAAATCCCGGTAAGTCACAGGCATTCAGTGAGTCGGATGCTGTGAGAGGAGGGCGTGGGGTTTGCTCGAGCGGATTCACCCCTCCCCTTCCCCACTGCTCTGTCTGGGCTCCTTGTATTTCGGAGGTTTACAGAGGCCTGGAAAGGGCTTCGCTTTGCCCATGAGGACGCCAGAGCCAGTAGGTTAAGCGACTGGCCCCAGGCCACCGAGGCTCTGAGTGCCCGAGGGGGGATTCGAACCCAGGTGGGTGGCTCCAAATCCGGCCCCCTTATTCCTGTGCCTGCGCTTCACTGCAGCCTAATAGTCTGTGTTTCAGGGAGGGGTGTCTGACTCACGAGTCAGTGGCTGTGATGCACGTGCGGTTTCACTTATTGATGAAAAACCCTTTAGAATCGGTACTGCGTATGGTTCCGGGGCCCAAGAGTAAGGGCTGGGCTGTGGGAGTGAAGTGACTTGCCCAGGGTCACCCAGCCAGGGAGTGTTGAGGCCAGATTTGGGCCATCTTGTCATAGCCAGATAAAGGCCTTCAAAGCCTGCCTCCCTGACAGCCACTTTGCGGGGCTTCTTCCATCTTGGTCCCTTGGCCCGTACTCCGAGATCCGCGGCCTCGGCCTCCCTCGCTTTGCTCCGGGCCTTTCCCCGGCTGTCCCCCGGCCTTCTCTCCACCTCCTGTCCTCCCCAGCCCCAGCTCAGATGCCATTCTCTCTGAGAAGCCCTTCTCTCTGGCGTCTCATGCGAGTCTCCCCTCCGCTGAGCACTTCCGGCATGTCCGGTCCATCCATCAAGGTTTGCACGTAGTCTTTCCCATCAGATGTGAGCTCCTCAAGGGCAGGGGCTGCCTTTCCTCATGTGCCCAGGAGTCAGCACAGTGCCTGCCACATGTCTGATTCTTCGTGTCCTCATTTAGCTCGTCCTTGGCAAAGACACTGGAGGGGTTTGTCATCTCCTTCTCCAGCTCACTTCACAGATGAGGAAACGGAGGCAAACAGGGTGAAGTGACTTGCCCAGGGTCACACAGCTAATAAGTGTCTCAGGCCAGATTTGAATTAAGAATGATGAGTCTTCTTGACTCCAGGCCCAGCCCCTATCCATTATACCGCCTAGTTAATAGAGTTAATATTTGCGGAGCACTTTGTAAACATTAAGGGGCTATATAAATGATAGCTCTTGTTGACCCAAAGTTGATGGTTTCTCAGGCTCCCAGACTGACATTAGCCAGCATTTATTTCCTCGAGCATTTGAAAATTAGGGACACACTTTCCTCCTAGCAGCCTTGCTGGAAATGCAATGGAAACATCAGCTCCATTTTAAAGATGAGGAACACAGTAGATATATGAGGTAGGATTTGAATCCAGGTCTCTTGCCTTCTAGGACTATCAGACTTTCTGCTTTACGATTCTGACTCCCTGCCAGCCAGGAGACAGTAATAAGAACCTTAAAAGGATGCTGAGCACCTGGAAGGGCTGAGGATGCTGCTGTCAGTCCCCTTCAGACAGAGTAGTATGGAGATGAACTATCTTTTTTTTTTTTTTTTTTAAACCCTTGTACTTCGGTGCATTGTCTCATAGGTGGAAGATTGGTAAGGGTGGGCAATGGGAGTTAAGTGACCTGCCCAGGGTCACACAGCTGGGAAGTGTCTGAGGCTGGGTTTGAACCTAGGACCTCCCGTCTCTAGGCCTGGCTCTCAATCCACTGAGCTACCCAGCTGCCCCGGAGATGAACTATCTTAACAGATCGAATGTACTCAGAAAGAATGAGTAAACGTTAGCCAACTCAGGGCAACTAGGTGGATAGAGAGCCCGATGTGAAGATGAGAGGGTTCAAATGTCCTCAGATTCTTCCTAGTGTGTCGCCCTGGGCATGTCCCTTACCTCCACCCTTCTGCCTTAGTGTTGATTCTAAGATAAAAGGAACGGGGTTAAGAAAAGAGTTAGACAAGCAAGAAAGAAGCCAGATTTTCCCAACCTTCTCATTTACACATTTGGATGGTGGGCCCCAAGAAAGTTAGAACCCCAAATAAGGCTTTGTCTGGTATCGTGATTGCTACTCCTGCTTTTTTTACTTTAGATGATGCATAATAAATTCTGCTCCAACCTTTTACCTTGAATCTGTGTGTGTCACCCTGCCTCAAATGTGTTTCTTGTAAATAACATACAGTAGGATTCTGGTTTTTAATCCACTCTGCTATCTGCTTGCATTTTATGCGTGAGTTCATCCTATTCACATTCACAGTTATTACTACCATCTGTATATTCCCCTCCATTTTAACTTTCTTCTTTAATCCTAACCTTACTCCTTCTATTCTTTCCCTTCCCTCCAGTGTTTTGCTTTAAGTCGGTCTCCTCCCTTTCCTCTCTCATTATATTGCTCCCCTTATCCCTTATCCTTCTTATTTCTTTCTTACTATAGGACTTTTTGGACTCCCCCTACCACTTCTCCCTCCTTTGTATTTCTCCCCTCTTCACCCCCCCCCCCCATTTCTTATTCCCCTTCTACTTTTCTATAGGGTACAATACAATTCTATACCCCAATGAGCCTGGCTGTTCTCTCTCTGAGCCAATTCCAATTAGAGTATGGCTTAAATATTACCTATCACCAACCTCTTCCTTCCTTCCATTATATTGGTTTTCCCCCAACCCACCTCCAGTACTTCTTTATGTGATATATTTTGCCCCATTTTAACTACTGTGACAGTGATAACAATTTTTAGAAGTACACATTCCATATAGGAATATAAGTCCTTTAACCTTATTGAAGCCAATAAAATTTTCCGTTTTTTGTTTACCTTTTCATGCTTCTCTTGGATTTTGTATTTGGGCCTCATATTTTCTGTTCAATCTTGTCTTTTCTTCAGGAATGCTTGGAAGTCTTTTATTTTATTAAATGACCATACTTTCCCTTGAAAGAGGTTTTTTTTTTTTTTTTTGCTAGTTAGTTTTGCTAGTTAGTAATAGTTTTGCTAGTGTTATATTGAATCTCTGGGAGCTTGGAGTTCACTCGGTGATTGACAGGTGCATCAGTTGGATGTTGGAATGTTCCTAGAGAGGCATGTGGACACAGGAGAGGGCAGTTGAGAACCCTTGCAGAGGTTCTGGGGTCTTTACCTGTCCCTGAGGCTGGAGATCAGTGGATCCTGGTCTTTGGGGAAATTGAGACTTGCAAACTCAACCCTGCAAGCTCCTCCTGTGTTTCCTGTACCATTGTCAACCTGTATCAGACCACCATCTCTGATTCTACTGCCCCTAGATAGTAGGAAGTCCATCATCTTAGTCTCTAGGTTTTCCCAGGGCCTGGGAGGGATCTGGGAAGTGGGCAGGAGAAGAAGAAGAGGGTGGATAAAGGGTGGATATCTCAACTGATTAGGCTAACATCTACTGAAGAAGAAACTGAAAGTTTTACAGCAGTTTGCCTGCTCTGGTGTGGCCCTGGCCAGGTTGAACCAGAGAGAAGCTATCATCTTGATTCCTTCACTTGCCTGCAGTTAGAGATTCATTACTATCAATTTAAAGTAGGGTCTCCAATACCTCTATCCCATACCATTATCCCTCTTTGCCAAATATATTCAAAGTTTAAAAGTACCTTCCTGAATTGATTATTTAAAGTTTATTTGGGAAGGGAGTCATGCAGTCAGATTACCAACGTTACACCACTGAAGAGCCCAATAATTAATATCAATTAACCCCAGGTTGGTCCTGAAGAGATATCATACATTGACCTAAAGGATCCTGCCTGGGCAACTGTTATATAGGAAAGAGGTGTCATCCTACCCTCTCTCTGTATTCCATCTACATATACATCTAATAGATAGTAGCCTGCTCCTTTTAATATAACACTAGGTAGTTGATTCTTGGTTGTAGACCCAATTCCCTTGCCTTCCAGAATATTATATTCCAAACCTTCTTCAGTGTAGAGGCTGCCAGGTCCTGTGTGATCCTTACTGGGGCTCCTTATATTTGAATTGTTTCTTTCTAGCTGTTTGTAGTATTTCCTCCTGGGTCTGAGAGCTCTTGAACTTGGCTATAATGTTCCTGGGAGTTGTCAATTGGGGATTTAATGCAGGAGGTGATATGTGGATGAAGAGGATTCAGGATTCAGGATTTATAGACTTTACTCAAAACACTTTCAATCTCTATTTTACTCTCTTGTTCAAGAGCAGTTCTCTTGGACAATTTCCTGTAGTGTGATGTCAAGGCTTTTTTTCTAGTCATGGCCTTCAGGTAGTCCAAAACTTCTTAAATTGTCTCTCCTGCATCTATTTTTCAGGTCTGTTGTTTTTTTCAAAAAGATGTTTCAGATTTTCTTCTATTTTTTTCATTCTTTTGATTTTGTTTTTATAAAATCTTGATGCCTTGTAAAATCATTAGCTTCTAGTTGTTCAATTCTAATTTTTAAAGATTGGATTTTATCCATGACTTTTTGATCCTTCTTTTCCTTTTGAACTATTTTTCTTTGTAACTCATTCGCTTTGTCTTTTAAGTTTTTTTTGCCTTGTTTTCTGGTTGGTCAATTCTGGCTTTCAAGGCACTATTTTCTTATTTTTTTTTCAGTTTTTTCAACCTGTGTTATTTGTTTTTTTGAATTCTTTTTCAAGCTCTTCTAGAGCCTGAATCCAGTTCACTGGAGTTTCTGAGGTTTTGTGGACTGTTTCTTGGTCCACCTCTGTTCCATCTGCTCTTTGTTGTTTTTCTGAATAGTAGTTTTCAATTGTAGTTTCTTTTTTTTTCTCTTGTTTTTCTCATATTCTTTCCTTATACACTTGCTTCTCTGGTTGTTTCCTGGCTCTGTGAGTTTGAGCTTTTCTATCCTCTAGAGCAGTGATGGGAAAACTTATTGTAGCAATCCAGGTATACATTAATTGTGATATTATTTTAAGAAGTATTCAAAAACTTAACTCTTATACTGCTAATGATTGATCTCTGTAATCTTGAGTCAAATTGAACATCAACCTGGCCAAATCCCTAGCCCTTCCCTAAGGCTACACCCCAGAAGACTGGTCAATTATCTCAGTCTCCTTACTTTTCCTTCAATGATCAATTAACATAGGTATCAAGCATTAGTAGATGCCTTAGGCCATATCTGCTCTGGATCCGGATCTTAGCTCTACCTATTGTTTTTGGTTTTGGCAGTTTGCATTTTATACTGATTACCTCATAATGTTAATGTATCAAGCCACTGGACTCTCCCCCCCCCCTACTGTTGTAACCCCAATAAAGGTGAGAAGAAGTGAGTTGGCAAAGAAGCTCTTAACCATCAGAGCTCCTAACCATGAAGCTCTTGACCACCAGAGCTTACTCACTGTCTGTCTATCTTATGCCCAAACTTTCTGTGTCTGTGTGTCTTTATTCTCGCCTTATGTTCTCTCTCCATTAGTCCTTAACCCGTAACCCATTTTCACTCAGTCCTTGGTTCCCCGTCGGTGGACGGCTTCACTTATTAAAGAGGGGCCAAAGGAAAGGAAATGCTCATCTGTCAGTCTGTTTCTAAGGCAACTCTTTCAAAGTTTCATTGTATTGTATTGTACTCATTGTATTTGTCAGATTAGGAATAATGTTGCTGTCTGATAGAACATTTCAGGGGGCTGCATCTGGCCTGTGGGCTGTAGTTTGGCCATCACTGCTCTAGAGGCTTCTTCTCTGTTCTGCTGCTATACTGGATTAGGCCAGTTGAACTGATCTGCAGGGCTGAATGTGCCCTGGAGCCAAAACTTCCTGTGGCAGAGGTCTAAGATGGAGGTGTGGTGGCTGAAGGCTATGAGCTGCCTGCCCTCTCCTCTGCTTCTCTCCTCCAGCTGCCTCCTTGCCAGCTGTGGTTATGGCCCTGAGCTTCGTGTAGTTGTGGTAGTAAGGTACTCTGTCCTGGCTGGAGCCCTTACCCTGAGATCCCACCATCCACCTGAATCTCAGCATAGTAGGTGGGGAGGGGCAGTGGGACTTTCCTTCTTTCTTTTCCTTATACCCAAGAATTTGACTTTCTCTGCATACCTTTTAAGTTGAATTGAGCAGGAGGATCCTGCAGCTCTGTCTTGCTGGATTTGGTTTTCTGTCCCCTTTGAAGCACTTTTTTTTTGATTGGTATGGAAGGGTATTCACAGAGGAATAGAAGTTTGCAGTTTCTAAGCTGCCATCTTGACTCCACACTCCACTGTTAACTTTAGAGAGTGCAAGTTGAAGTTAGAAGTTAGGCTGTTGAGAGTTAAAAGAAGATGAGAGATATAATTTCTTTTTATGATCAATTTTATGATGATTCTTCCCATTCCTATTTAAGATTCCTATAAATGTTAACTGTAATCATCTTGGGGGAAAGAGTATAGAAAGACTGTAAAGTTTGGACATCTTTCTCTATCCAAGTTAGAAATGCTTGGATATTAAATTATTATTAAATGAAATAAAATTGTTCATTACAGACTTCAAACAATGAACTTTTATGGTATCCAATGTGCCAGACACTGTCCTAAGACTCACAGCTCAAATGCAGAGTACAATATTACTACCTTTTTTTTTTGACATGAGTATGTTTTTTGATTATGCCCTAGATTTTAGTAGTAAAGCTCTTACTAATCTATTCCCGTAAATATCTGTATTCTAAGCTGATTGCGTACTTTGTTTACCTAATGAAAGGCAGATATTGGTGGGGGTGCATGAGGAGTATAGATTCATAGACATCTAGAGTATCTTGTGTTCGTAGTAGTCATCCTCCAGGAACTTAAACTGTCACTTAGACAGTTATCCTAGAGGGTCAGATAAATCTACAGAAAGATTCTACAAAGTAAGTCATTTTAAGGTTAAATTGTGTAATGAATTTCTATTTAACAGAATAGGTTCTCACTAAAAACAATGACCTTAGAGATGAGAGAACTATGCCCTTGTGCTTATTCTAGTTGAATGCCTCTTCCAAGTACAGTAAATTTAGTTATAACTCAAATTACCCCTTGTATGCTACCTATAATTGTTTTTTTTATTACTCTTAAGGGCTGTTGTAAAGATGGAATTCAGCTGATCTTGCATTCTTGAGGTTAGGGAGCTTCCTAAAGACTATTATATCACAAGATAAGAGTTTAATCATTTACGTCAGGCTTGAATTTTCACCTTCGATCTTGTTTTTGATATTTTATTTTTCAACAAACAAAAATCTTTTCTTTTCACTTTTGGTGTCAGTTAATTTTCTGTATAATCTTAGAAAAAGGGCACAATAAAAGTTTTAGGAATCAGTTCTTTGCTAAAGAATAGAGCCTTATAGGGTCTCAGGTAGTAAAGAATAATTTTTATTTTTGGTCCTCAGGTTCTAAGGTCTGACTCTAGGTCCATATAACTGTTCCATCACTTAGAAAAAGTGTTACCACTTTTTAATGCTGTCATTTCCATAATCACTTGCAGTTTAGAAGTTCCTAAGACATTTTTTTTTATCCCTACCCCACAACTTAACCCTTCTTCCCCAAGTAAAGTCCCTTTATTATAACAAGTCAAGCAAACCAAATTCCATGTATGGGCTGTGTCTGAGAATGTATGATTCATTCTGAACCTTTGTTCCATTGTCGTCTCTCCACTAAGAGGTGGGAAGGATATTTTCATCAGTAATCTTGAGCTGGTGTCCATTACATTGATTAGAGTTCTTAAATTTCCAAGTTGTTTTCATTTATAATGTTCTGGTATTCTTTAAAAGTTCATTTTCTTGGGGGCAGCTGGGTAGCTCAGTGGATTGAGATCCAGACCTAGAGACAGGAGGTCCTAGGTTCAAATCTGGCCTCAGACACTTCCCAGCTGGGTGACCCTGGGCAAGTCACTTGACCCCCATTGCCCACTCTTACCAATCTTCTACCTATGAACCAACAGACAGAAGTTAAGGGTAAAAAAAAAAAAAGTTCATTTTCTAGTCACTGCACTCTGAATCAGTCTGTACAGCTTTTCTAAGATTTTTTTTGTATTTGTCTCTTTACTTATGCCACATTAGTATTACATTATGTTCATATGCCATAATTTGTCTAGTCATTCCCCAATTGATTGATATCCACAATTCTTTCCTAAAATAAAAAATCATACTATAAACAATTTTTGTATATAGAAAGAAGATATTTCCCTGTCTCTAATCTGGGGATATTTTCTTAGTAGTGGATTTACTGGTTCAAAGGGTGATGTAGTTTAGTGACTTTTTGGGTGTATTTCTAAATTGCTTTCCAGAATAGTTGGACAAATTCAATTCTTAGGTTCATTATCAGTGCATTTCCTATGAGAACTCTCTCACTTCCTATCCTAGTTAATTGGATGCTTGTGAAGCATACACTCAGAGTTGTCTTAATTTGCCTTTCTTTTGTTATCAGTGATTTGGAGCATTTTTAAATGGGTTATTGATAGTTTGGATTTCTTCTCTTGATGATTGCTTATCCGTGCCCTTTTCTGGATCTTTAGATAAGTCACTTGTACTAACCATAGGTGTCTTCCAAGGCTCTCTCTCAATCCTCATCACCTTTGGCACATCTTAAATTGGATGTTCAGTAGAAATCTCAAATTCAACATGTCCAACATAGAAGTCAGTATTGTCCTCTCCGAACAGTCCCCTTTCTTTAGATTTCTCGTTACTATCTAAGGGCCATCTTTTAGTCATCTGGGTTTGGAAACTTGGTGTCCTCTCAAGTCCTCTTCCCCATACATCCCCACATATTTAATCTGTTGTCAAATCATTGGCAATATTCCTGAGCGCCCCCTCTCTCCAGCCATGTGAAGTCGCCATCCTCATACAGACTCATCACCTCTCACCTAGGCATTGCCATAGATCCCTATTTAGTTTACCCTGCCTCAAGGCTCCCTTCACCCCAAATCTCCTTCCGCTCAGCTTTCAAAGTGCATTCTTCAAGCGCGGGTCTGACCTGCCACCCTCACCCCACTTAATGAATTCTTAGAACCTCCTTATTACCTCCAGGCCCAAATAAAAACTCCTCTGTATAGCACTTGAAGCCCTTCACAGCCTGGTTCTTTCCTGCCTTAAAGAAAGTCTTCTGTGACGCAGCCACACTGGACCATATGATCTTTGCGCATACCATACCATATCCTGCCTTTGTAACGGCCATCGCCTACGCCTGGAATCTGTTCTCTGCTACCCTTCTGCATCTCTTAGATTTGGCGACTTCCATCAAGACTGATCAAAAGCTTCCTTTAGCAAGAGCCATTCTTGGTCGTCCCCCTTCTGCTTCTCCTCTTTGGTTACCTACCTTTACCTGCACTGTATATAGCTTGTATAGATGCATTTTATTTTCCCCATTAGAATGGGAGCTTCTCCAGGGCAGAGACTGTCTGCCTTTGATTCCTCAATGTTAAATACAGTGAATTACTACATGTATTACTACAGCATGTAGAAAGAATTTTATAAATGCTCATTGACTGAAAAAACCCTTCTGTCTTGGTATAGCCACATGCCTCACCTTTGTTTCATGGTTTCTTCTGTTTGCTTAACTTAACAAAAACCATCCCTCTTCTCTATTCAGGAGCCAAATATTCTTTTTTCTTTTTGTATTTTTTTTTAGACCCTTAACTTTGGTGTATTGTCTCATAGGTGGAAGAGTGGTAAGGGTGGGCAAAGGGGGTCAAGTGACTTGCCCAGGGTCACACAGCTGGGAAGTGTCTCAGGCCACATTTGAACTCAGGACCTCCTGTCTCTAGGCCTGACTCTCACTCCACTGAGCTACCCAGCTGCCCCCTTCTTTTTGTATTTTTATTGAATTATTTTTTAAAAAGTATAACACCTCCTTTGAATAACATGATGGAAAGAGCCTTCTTCCTTTTGGCCATTGAGACTCATTTTAATTGGTGGCTGAAGCAAAAGTCTGGGGATATACTAAAGGGAAATCTTTACCCTTTAGATTCCCTCCTTCCCCAACCTCTGTATGGTAATGTACCTTTTGAGCAGGACAAAGTGTGGTGAAAAGCTACTACTCTTGGAATATTTGCCAAGAATGGAGGACCTTGACCTGATGTGGGCAGACCTTTTTTATGCCCTTAGATGACTACCAGGAGGCTCAAGGGAGTCATGGGTTGAGCCTTGCCTCACCCTGGCGCCAATCGAGTCTTGGATTTGTTATCTTTTAGGGAAAAACTAGTCTAACCCTTATTTGGGCTAGGGTAGGTGGACATTTTGGTATATATTTGTCCTATTATGAGGATGGGAGGGAATCCAATTCTTGGAAATGTAGATCCAAATATATGTACATATATTTGTCCTTAGCAGACTAATTTTCCTAGTAAACAATAAAAAAAATTCTATTTCCCAGTGATTAAATAAAAAAACCCTTTATCTTCTGTCTTAGGATCAATAGTGCATATTGGTTCCAAGGCAGAAAAGCAGTAAGGGCAAGGCAATGGGGGTTAAGTGACCTGTCCAGGGTCACACAGCCAAGAAGTACCCAATGATTTTTTTAAATGTGATTTTTAAAAAGATTTATAAGACACTTCTCTAGAGATTCAGTTGTTTCATTTCTGATCCTTGATGACCTTTTTGGAGTTTTCTTTGGCAAAGATATTAGAGAGTTTTGCCATTTCTTTTTCTAGTTCATTTTACAGATGAGGAAACTGAGGCAAACAGGTGAGGTTACTTACCCAAGGTCACACAGCATCTGAGGGAAGATTTGAATTCAGGAAGGTGAGTCTTACTTCTGGACTTTATCTACTGTGTCACCTAGAGGTAAGACTTGTCCAATTCTTTCTGGGATAGAAAGATGAAAGTGGAAACTGTCTTTCTCCAAAGGCATTCTGGGGAAGAATGAGAATGTCCTCTTTGAGAGAGAACAGTGCCTGTGAAATTCAGGGTTTGTTTACTTTCTTTCTCTGCTCAGATTTGGACTTCCTGGCTGCCATCGGAGTGATGGGGGAAAGTAGCTACTGATTAGGACCACTTGGAGAAACACAGAAAGTATAAGCTATCAGTATTCTGAAGTTGTGGCATCACGAGAATGAGATAAGAGAGGCCAGGGTTACAGGGCTGGTCCTAATTCTGGAGAATGGTGGGGAATCAGAGACATGAGGAAGGAAGTCCCTGTGTTTGCACAGGGCAAAGGGATCTCCTTTACTATCTTCCCTGCTTTCCCTTTTGCCTAGAGCATGTGGGAGGAGAGATGAAAGTAGAGGGTAAAGGGAAGAAAATGGAATTAGTCCAAGATATATCATATGAAAATTTATTTTTTGAAAGTTTTTGGTTTTATCTGTGTCTCATACCTGATTATTTAAATAAATTGTATGACTATTAACAATGAATTGTTGGCCTCACACCAGTGTCAGACTGGTAAATATGACAGTAAAGGAAAGTGATGAACGTTGGAGGGCATGTAGCAAAACTGGAACACTAATGCATTGTTGGTGGAGCGCTAAGCTGATCCAACAATTCTGGAGGGCAATTTGGTACTATACCCAAATTGACTATAAAACAATGCATACCTTTTTGATTGAGTCTGTATCCTGAAGAGGTTATAGAGAGGGGAAAGAACCACATTGTACAAAGATATTTATAGCTGTGCTTTTTGCAGTGGCAAAGAATTGGAAATTGAAGGGACGTCCATCCATTGGGGAATGGCTGAACAAAGTGAGGTATATGATGGTGCCAGAATACTATTGGGCTGTAAGGAAAGATGAATGGGATGATTTCAGAAAGAGCTGGAAAGACCTATGTGAATCGATGCAGAGTGAAACAAGCAGAACCAGGAGAACATTGTACATAGTACCTGAAATATTGTGGAATGATCAACTGCGATAGACTTAGCCACTCTCAGCAATGCAATGATCCAGGACAATTCTGAGGGACTGATGACAAAGAATGCTCTCCACCTCTAGAGAAGGAGTCAGAATGCATATCAAAATGTATGATTTGTCACTTTAGTTTATTTCAAATTTTGTTTTTATATGATTATTCTTTTATAATAATGAATGATATGGAAACATATTTTACATGATAATACATGTATAATCCACATTGAATTCCTTGCCAGATCCAGGAAGGGGGAAGAAAGAGAGGGCAGGAGACAATTTGGGTCCTATAACTTTGGAAAACTCATGTGGAAATTTATTATTACATGTAAGTGGCAAAGTAAAATATCTTTTAAAAAAAAAAAAACAGCCAGGGGGCAACTGGGTAGCTCAGTGGATTGAGAGCCAGGCCTAGAGATGGGAGGTCCTAGGTTCAATTCTGGCCTCAGACACTTCCCAGCTGTGTGACCCTGGGCAAGTCACTTGTTCCTCATTGCCTAAAAAAAATTAAATAAATAAAAAATAAATAAAAGAAACAGCCAGTGAATTGTTGAATCTAATGAGTTTTTTTTTTTTTTTGAGGTGGGTAATTGTCATCTTAGAGTATTTGGGGGCTGACTGGGTTAAAAAGAGATATTTTCATCCTACCATTAAATTTCCTTCTAGTTGGTCCATGCACACTTAGGAGAGCCCAAGTGGTGAGGTGTGGAGGAGTAGGCTATTTACAGGCAGCTATACCACCATCTGGTGGTAAAGCATTTTTATTCTCTAGCTGGTTTAGGTGTCTCAGTGGATAGAAAGCCAGGCCTGGAGAGGGGAGGTCCTGGGTTCAAATGTGACCTCAGAAAGTTCCTGGCTGTGTCACTCTGGGCAAGTCACTTAACACCTCTTTTCTAGCCCTGGCCGTTCTTCTGCCTCAGAACCGATACTGAGTCCCTTGCATATTTTATTCATCCCCTTCACTTTACAGATGAGGCCCAGAGATCTCAAGGGACCTGTCAAAGATCACCCAGGTGGCTGATCCATTACAACTGTTGGGATAATATTGGTGCAGAAGACGTGTTCCGATGGTTTCTTGGGCATTGATCCTAACGGGTCCCAAGTGTCACAAGGATCCCAGAAGGCTGACCCCACAGCAGCTGTGCACAGTAAAAGGGAGGGGTGGGATCTGCCTATTCCCGTGGTTAGCCAGCGTTCTGCCTGCTGGGTGCTCCTGCAGCTAGGGAGGGAAGAGTCAGCTGAGAGCTGTGTCAACACTGAACACAAGAAGTATTTCTCCTAATGACCAGGGCAGAGCAGGGCAAAGCTAAGTAGCCTAAGCAACGGATTCTGCCTGCGGGTTCCCTCAGAAGGTAGCCTGAGATTTCATAGTCTTCAAGTACTTTCCCTACCAGCCAGGATGACTTCCCAGCTGTCACCCTTGTTGGAATCTTGACAGACAGGCAGCTTAGATGACAGCTTCCTCGCAAATGGTTTAATATTGGTAAGAACAGGTAATGGGGAAAGGGAGAAATGTTGGACGGTGGGAACAGGGCTTCTGAGGCACGTCTAGGTTGACGGAGAGTTGTAAAGTCTCCCCGATGACTTATGGATGTTGAAGAGCCTTTTGGATGGCTTAGCAGCCTGGTCAAGCCACATGGCCTGACTTTTGCCCCAAAGATTTGCCCAGCGGATGTTGGCTTGGTTGTTTGAACGCGTCTTCTTGATGATGAAGATAACGGCGAACTAAGGTCGATAAAGGTGGAGACTCACATCAGGAGAGGCTCTGTCTGGTCTGGGCCGAAACCAACCACCTCCCTCCTTACCTGATTGTATCTCAGGACTGACACCAAGACTCGATTCAGATTTGCCCTTATATAGTATGTTTCCAAGTGCCCCTTGGCTCACGCCAGCTCATGCCGCCTCTGGCTCATCCTGATTCCACCCAGGTAACCGGCAATCAAGCTTGGTCCAACATGGCTGCTGTTAAAATCCTCTTACAACCCACTGTCGTGAGCAATAGCAGAAAACCGGTGAAGGAGATGAGGGTGGATAAACTCAGCACAACACACTCAGCAGCCAGTTACCATGGAAGGGAGAAGCTGGAAGCCGGGCCACGGAGGGGAGGAAGAAGACCCCACTGACTGACAAAACTTTTTCCTGAGGAGTTTCATCATGAATGTGAGGGGAAAGGTAGGAGAATAATGAGAGAGATTTGAGGAACAGAGGCCCCTTTGGGTGTGTGTGTAGGCATTGGGGAAGGAGCCAGTAGATGTAGAAAAGTGTAGATTGGGAAGAGATCAGATAATAATGGTCAGCTTTTACACAGAATTTTAGGGTTTGCAAAAAGCTTTGCATGTATTATCTCCTTCAGTTTTCCAAACCATGCTATGAAGCAGGGACTATTATTATTGTCATTTTACATAGGAGGAGCCTGAGGCCAAGAGAGGCTACTTGACTTGCCCAGGGTCACGCAGCTCTCAAGTGTCTGAGGGGGGATTTGAAATTTGGTCTAGTCCATCACTCTAACTCCTAGAGCACAGAACCACCGAGGCAATCACATTTATAAGAGGGAGAGGGCTTAGGCCAAAGACTAGCGAAACAGAGAAGACAATGGACAATGATGAAGATGACGGGTTTTGAGATAGAGACTAGGAGAGGAGAAGGAACTTAGAAAATGTCTTCTATTGTTTCAGTAAAATATGGGATAAGATCCTCTGAGGAGAGGGAGAGGAAGAAAGGCTTGGAGGAGAGAAGGGAAAGTTACTGAGTACTGTTAGATAATTAAGGAAGAATAAAAGGATTGCCTTGCTCAGGGAGGGTGCAAGGGAGATTAGATAAGACAAGTTTATTTCAGGCCCAGGGAGGCTCTGTGACTTCTTCCCCCCAGCATTATTTGCTCATATGAGTGGAAGCAGAGAAGGTGGGTTGTGAGATCACTCAGAGAGGGTGTTTGGCTAGGCGTGCATGGCGATGGTGTGTAAATAGAATTAACTCTAGCCCATTCATAGTGAAAACTCTACTTACACTAGGCATAGAGATGATGTCATCCTCCCTTAGCGGGGAGGGGAGATGAGTTATCCACACGTGACAATAAGTAACAAATCAAGAACAAGGGACTGCCTTTTGGGCAGTCCAAATCAGTGTAGAGACTGCCTTTTGTCCACTTGAATTAGAGGTGGACCCACGGGAAGTGATGAAAGACACCATCTCTTTAAGTATGTTGGTTACTTCCTGTTGGGGGAATTCCCGCTTTGAACTTGGTGCTGAAGGATCTCTATGTTTAACTACGTTAAACCGGATCCTTACTTGGGTCTAATTTAATTAAGGAATCAATCTGAATTGTTGATTCCTGGCGGCCACACTTTAAATATATATCTAAACTAAAAAATAAAGGAGAGATTATAGCCCCTCTCCAAGAATCTAACAATCAGCATGCTATCTGTTCTTTCTGTGCAAAAAAGGGCCATATAATGGGGACTTGTAGGACTTTCTTAAGAGTACTCAGAAATAATACCCAGCTGACGGATAACTATAGGAATAACAACAGGAATAGGAATAATAAT
This sequence comes from Gracilinanus agilis, assembly GCF_016433145.1. Classification (NCBI taxonomy): domain Eukaryota; kingdom Metazoa; phylum Chordata; class Mammalia; order Didelphimorphia; family Didelphidae; genus Gracilinanus; species Gracilinanus agilis. Next base: position 756,343 of record NC_058135.1, on the reverse strand, counting down.
AATGATAATAATGATGATTCCAGGAATAGTAATTTTAGGCATGACAGAAATGCTAGAAATAAATCTTGGCACGATGATAACTCATACCAAATGACCCCACAACAGTATATCTTAAGAGGAGCTCGCTCCCGAACTAATCAGGGTGCTAATGCCCCTGGGGGTGGGGCCCATGGAGCCCAAGCATCTTTATGAAGGTGCGTGGGGGGTGGGGGAAGTCTTTGGAATCAAAAAGGGAAACCTTTGACTTTCCAGACCCTGATGTTCTAATGCCTATTTTCCCCATACATTTTCCCCCAAATAGAAGGAACCTCATGTAATCCTAAAAGTGGGACATTCATATTATGATTGTTTGCTGGACACTGGGGCTTCAAGATCAGAACTGGTGAGTAAGCCAGAAGTAAACTGTAATTCTATTGGCTCTCTAAACGTAGTAGGGGTATCAGGAACACCTCAAAAGGTCCCAAAACTTTCTCCTCGTGTGGTAAGTCTTGGACCTTTATCAATCAGACACTCTTTTCTTTTAATGCCTGGATCCCCCACAAATTTACTGGGAAGGGATCTATTATGTTAGCTTAAAGCCACAATAATTTGCAATCCAGATGGTTCTATGTCACTGGAATTGCCAGAGGACTCTTTAAACTTGCTCCCTGTACTTCTTTCAGAAGAGCAGGAAGCAAAGGAGCCTCCCACTTTTGAAATCCCAGATGATATCCCAGAGTCTTTCTGGGCCACATCCTCTATTGATGTAGGCCTACTTAAATCAGCTGTTCCTGTTCAGATTAGAACAAAAGGAGGGCCAGCTCCCTCCATTCCTCAGTACCCCTTATCAAAAGAAGCCATTGAGGGAATTATCCCAGTGATAAATTCATCAATTGAGCAAGGAATAATAATCCCATGCAAGTCAGAATATAATACACCTATTCTACCTGTTAAGAAGCCAAAATTAGGCCCAGATGGAAAACCCCAATATCGATTTGTTCAAGATTTAAGGGCTATAAACAATCATGTTATAAAGAGACACCCTGTAGTTTCAAACCCAAACACAATTATTTCTTCTATTCCAAGGACAGCCACTTACTTTAGTCGTGGACCTGTGCTCAGCCTTTTTCTCAATTCCTATTCATGAGAATTCCAGACATATATTTGCTTTTACCTGGAATAATTCTCAGTGGTCCTGGGCGTGTCTTTCCCAGGGATATTACAAAAGTTCATCCATTTTTGCACAGATTTTGAGCCAAGATACAGATAATATAACATTTAAAAATAGTAAATTAATTAAATATGTGGATGACTTGCTCCTGGCTTCACCTGATGCTAAAGCATGCCAAGAAGATAGTAAACATCTTCTTTTAGAATTACATAAAAGAGGACATAAGATAGCAAAAGGAAAAGTTCAGTGGTGTCTCCCCAGAGTAGAATATTTGGGGTTCATCTTGACAGCTGGTGCCCGCTATATATCCCCTAAGTGCATTGAAAATATTCAAAAATTGAGCGATCCTACCACTAAAAAACACTTAAGAGCAATCTTAGGAGCAACAGGTTTTTGCAGACATTGGATCCCTTGCTATGGGGAAATTACTAAACCCCTTATAGCACTAACAAAAGATTCGGTCCCTGAACCGCTTAAATTAGAGCCAGAGCACAAGTTAGCTCTATCGAATTTAAAACAAGCTATCCTATCTGCTCCTGCTCTAGGCATCCCAGATTATAACAAGCCATTTACTTTATATGTACATGAGCGTAAAGGAGTAGCTTCGGGTGTTTTAACCCAAACTTTGGGACCACACCAGCGTCCAATTGCTTATTATTCAGCCCAGCTGGACCCTATAGCTGCAGGTGCACTGCCATGTCTTAGAGGCATAGCTGCCACAGCTCTATTAGTGACGAAAACTGTTGATCTAGTATTGGGATGCCCATTAACAATTATGTGCCCACATGAGGTGGAAACATTACTGCTAAGACATCAAACACAGGCATTTTCTGATCAGAGAATTACAAGGAATGAAATAACCTTGCTAAATAATGAAAATATTACTTTAAAACATTGTACAACTCTTAATCCTGCCACCTTGCTTCCTGATTTACCAGTTTCAGAAGAACCTTTACATAATTGTGAAACACTAGTGTCCGTGGCTGAAAAGCCTCGAGACAATCTCCTGGACACTCCTTTAAAGAATCCAGATCTAGTTTTATTTACTGATGGTTCTTCCTTTATGAGGGATGGCATACGCTACACTGGAGCTCCTGTAGTCACAGAATTTAACACCGTATGGTCAGCTTCACTGCCCTCAAATCTAAGTGCTCAAGCCACGGAACTCATAGCCCTAACACATGCATGTATAATTGCCAAAGATAGAAAGGCAACAATTTATACGGATTCTCGATATGCATTTGGAATATGTCATGCAGTGGGTATGTTATGGTTCCAGAGAGGATTTTTAACCTCAGCTGGAAAATCTATAGCTAATGCAAAAATTATTAATGAAGTTCTTTCTGCTCTCCAGCTACCCAAAGCCCTAGCTGTAGTTCATTGCTCTGCCCATACAGGTGGCACTGACCCTGTCTCTAGGGGAAATGACTGGGCAGATACTGCTGCAAAGCTAGCAGCTATAGAAGGGCCTGAATTAATTTTACCTTTAACAACCACTGATGACTCAAATTTATCACTTTCCTATGATGAGAAGGAAGTAACAAAATGGAAGCAGAAATTTAAAGCTAAACAGATAAATGGAGTATGGGTGTCCTCTGAAGGAAAACTCCTGCTCCCTAGACACTTTTATCGCCAAATTTGCCAATCTATTCATAAAAATGGTCATTTTGGTACCCAGGGCATCGTGGACTCCGTTAAGAGAGTATGGATAGCTCCTGACATAACCACTATAGCCTCTAAAGTGTGTGCAGCTTGCCCTACCTGCCAAGCATATAACCAACACACCTTTCATGGCAAGGCTTTTGGTGGGCGTTCATTGGCATACACACCTTTTGAGCACCTACAAATTGATTCCATAACAATGCCAAGGGCTGGACAATATAAATTCTGTCTAGTTATAGTTGATCAACTGACCAGGTGGCTGGAAGCATTTCCTACTGCCTGAGCCACATCGGCCTTTGTTGCCAAAGTGCTTTTAAAAGAAATCATTCCTCGTTTTGGCCTGCCAGCACGTATTGACTCGGACGGGGGAGTCACTTTACTGATTCAGTTTTATCTGAAATATATTCCTGTCTGGGGATAACTCCAAAATTCCATGTACCATATCACCCCCAGAGCTCAGGCCAAGTTGAACGGATGAACAGAGAACTTAAAACTATGATTGGCAAATTATGTACTGAGACACATCTAAAATGGCCTGAAATTCTCCCTCTAGCTCTATTTTATCTTAGGAGCAGACCTAGGGGAGATCTACACATCTCACCATATGAGATGCTTTTTGGACATCCTCCTATACAGGCTAAGCCTTTTCCTCCTGCATATACATCACTATTAGGAGGAGATACTTCTATTGCTTCCTATATACAGGAATTGCAGCACAAACTGCATGAACTCCATGAATCTGGAACTGCAGTACAAGCAGGACCAATAGACTTTTCACTTCACTACCTGAACCTAGGAGACAAGGTGTATATAAAGAACTTCCAGCACACTGGGGCAACCCAGCCTTCATGGGATGGCCCATTTGACATTTTATTAACCACCCCAACAGCTATAAAGATTGGCGAAAAGGACTCTTGGATTCATTGCTCACATGTAAAGAGGGCATCTTCTATTGAACCTGATTGACTGTTTCCTGTTACCTGCATTAGAGATAACAGTTCATGGACTAATGGATGCTAATTTTGGAATCATTGGTTGTCTTGATTCTTTCCCTGACTTTATTTTCATTTTCTTATTGATTTTCCTAATATCTTTTAATAGAATAATCGATATTTTTTGTCTTTTTTCTCATTTCATGTAATTAAGTACATATAATCACTTAATTTTTTTCATTATTTTTTGCAATGCTATAATTTTAATATATATACATATATATATTTGCTGTAATATTACTGCTTACTCACAAGGTTTAGACTTTGGGAACTTGTCATATATTGTTAAATGTTATGAGACTGTGATTAATGCTTCTGTCTGATTCCAGGAGAAGGGAACACAAGAGCCGTTAATAGTGCTAAGAAAGCACAAAGTCATGGAGACCAACTGACCAATCCAATGGGATTGACGAGAACATCTGCACAGTGCCAAGGAGCACAAGGTCAAAGAGATCATACAAATACAGGTGGGATTGAGGTACTCCCACACCAACACTAAGGACTTGAACTCAGTGTAAGAATCGAAGTTGTGACGCTTAACATATGTTAAGACGTAGGACTCTTTGAACTACACTGCCAGTCAGGTACCGCAGGTTGGCTATCGTCTGGCTCACCCATATATTCCTGAGAATGAAGGGATGACAGACACTTCCCTTGCATATAAATCTGGTCCTTTTTTCTCTCTTATAGAATGGCAAGTTCCTGTAGTCTTAGCTGCAAATGGGTAAGTGCAGTACTACTGCATTGTGTCCTACAGACTAGTAGGATGGAAATTATATAAATTGGACCCTAATACAAGGGCCTGTTATAAATTTATTTTTGTTTATTCAAAAATTTTATTTATGTAGCTTTTGACATTTTGATTTTGATTTTAATGTTTTCTTTTTCCAAAATTTCAATTTTCTTCTATTTGATTTTTTATATACTTTTGTTTTTTCTTTTGAATTTACTCATACAACCCCATGACTCAACTATACATCTTGAGCTGATCTGGGTATTTCTTTCTAAATACCCATGTCAGGGGGGATTGTATTTTTATAAAATCCAAGATTTAATTGTATTTTTATTATATCCAAGATTTAATTCTTGATTTTGTTCAAGAAAATTTCTCCTTAATCCAGAGAACGAACTGTTTGCAGAGAGATGCCTGAAGAATCTACATTTAATCAAGAGATCCAGGATGAACTTTGAGTTGCAATTGATTGAATTGATGGGTTTGTTGCATCGAATGATCCAGAATGAACTTTTGGGTACTAATGAATGGACTGATGGGTTTTGAACAGTTACTTTAATTTTACATGATATGCCAATAGGGGACTGCCCCCAACTGGTTTCTTGTCAATGCGCTTAGCAAAACATTGGTTTTGCTTTCTCTCTTTTCCATTTCCCTCTTATCTCTAACTATTGTAGTTAGAAGACCTTTGTGAGTATAAGATGATTATGTAAAATGATCACTTGGGGTAACTAGGCACCCAATGATCATCAGGGGGGATTGTGTAAATAGAATTAGCTCTAGCCCATTCATAGTCAAACTCTGCTACCCTAGGCATAGAGATGATGTCATCCTCACCTCCCTTAGTGGGGAGGGGAGATGAGTTATCCACACGTGACAATAAGTAACAAATCAAGAACAAGGGACGGCCCTTTGGGCAGTCCAAATCAGTGTAGAGGCTGCCATTTGTCCACTTGAATTAGAGGTGGACCCACGGGAAGTGATGAAAGACAAGATCTCTTTAAGTATGTTGGTTACTTCCTGTTGGGGGAGTTCCCGCTTTGAACTTGGTGCTGAAGGATCTCTGAGGAGACCTCAGACAGCTTCCACTCAGTATTGTCACGTGGGTAAGTTAGGCTGACTTCTTTGGCCTACCTAGGCCACTTCCAAACTCTGCCTTAAGTAGGCACTAGCCTATCTGGTTGCTAGGCCTTGTGGCTTGTAGCTTCATTTATTTAGCCTTTTAACCTTCTCTCTCCATCTAGGCCTCTGCAGGCCTGGACTAGCCTCTCCCTCTCTCTATTTTCCTACCTTTTACTTTCCTAATTGTAAATAAACTACGTTAAACTGGATCCTGACTTGGGTCTAATTTAATTAAGGAATCAATCTGAATTGTTTATTCCTGGCGGTCACACTTTAAATATATATCTATAAAATACCTAAAATTTCCCTCTTACAATGGGACAAGGGGACAGTTTATAGCTGATATGGTTAATGGTATGCTAGAGCTTGGGAAGAGAGGAAAGTAAGATAGAGTGGGGGGATGGCTGAGGAGGCACAGAAAGATTTGTTACGATTAAAAATGATAAAGACTGATAAAATGAGGGAAATTAGTAGTTTAATTAAAGCCATGGCCATGTTGATAAAATATATAATTTGACCACGCATCTGATAAAATCTCTTCAAAGATACCACCAGTGCCGCCCATCCTCGCTACGTAGCCAAGAGGTTGTCTCAAACCCGACCTCCGAATTTAAGCTGCCCTATACTTTGGATACGTCCCCACGTCTCAAAACTGGAAACCCATTGGATCACGGGAGATGTAGTCTCAAAGTTCCCTACATGTCCACAGGAAGTGTGTAAGATACTTTTAAATGGCACCTCCCTGAATTCCAAACACACATTTCCCCCTGAGATCCGGCAAAAAAAAGGTTGGCCCTTTTTCTTCGCTGGATCTGTAAACATAGACAACTTCTAAATTTCAGGAATTTGGGGGATAAAAGAAATGGGTAAAACTAGCCGCATTGACAAAAAGCCAATTTGGGGCAGTCCCCTATTGGCATAAGAGTGTACATTCAAAACAAATGCGTTCAACTCATTCAACTCCCCATAGTTCAAATCAACTGCACCCAAAGTTCGAATTTGATTTTATGGTCCAGTGAGGGGTCTTCAGGCATCTTCATGGTGCCTTCACCAAACAGGTCCGTCGTCTGGATTCTTCGGAGATGGCAAAATCCTTATCCTGAAATTACTCTCAAAAGAATTTAAACTTTACATTATAGATTATAAAACATACATTTCCTTTTAAGAATTATACAGATTGGAGATCAAGATATGGAAAACTAATAGATTTAGGAGGAGTGAGGCATGAGGAGTGTTGTGAGGGTTTATTTAGCAATTAATTTAGTATTAGTGTTGGACCTAGCAGGAAGGACTGGAGAATTCCAAGATGGAATGAAGGAGAAGGAAGTGGGCTTGTGCTCTGAGAGAGACTCCATTAGTGGTTGGACATAACTGTTGCTAACCCTGGGAGATCTCAGAGTTAGGGAAAAACTGCATCCAGATTACCTGGGATCCTGAGAGGTGAAGGCTTTTGTTAAGATTAAAAATGATAAAGACTGATATTACAAGAGAAATTAATATTTTTAATAGCCATGGTTTTGTTGGTAAAATATATATATAAATGACTACGCTTGACTATCTTTTAAATTTACCGCTGGAGCCCATCTTGTCCCTCTCATACGCCAGCCAGCCACTCAGGAAAACCAAGAGACCTCCTCTAGGCCCTCCTCTGAATTTAAGCTGCCCCCTGCGTGGGGACCTTTGACGTACCCACACCCAAAGACCAGAAACCCATTGGAATCATGGGTAATGTAGTCTCAAAGCCCCCACGTGTCTATAGGGAGTCTGCTAGACACTTCCAAATAGCACTTCCCTGAATTCAAAACAAACACTTTCAGCAAGTGGACAAGACCTGCAGAGCTGCACCAGGAAATCTCAGGATTCGGCAGAGAACAGGATCGGAGGAAGTGGTTTGGGATCTGGTGGACAGCGTTGCAAACTCACTCTCCCTACCTGGGTACCTTGGATCACCTGGTGGAATTGGCTCTTGGCATCCTGTGACCATCCTTGGATTACGGTGAGACCCCAAAGCCACCCTCAGGCCCTGTAGCTAGCTGAGCTGACCAAACCTGGCTGGAACCAGGTTTGAAGAAGCTTTCCCTGTGACTTCAGTACTGCTCCTTTGGGCCCTGCCTGGCTTAGGTCAATAGGATAGAGTAGTTAAGTCCTTCCCTGCCCCTGTGGTTTGCCCCTAGGGTTCAAGTGTAGAATTCCCTATCCCATCCTTTATTTAGTTACCCTCAATTAAACTGTATACACTTTTACCTTGCCTGCTGGTTCCATAGACCCTGGCCTAGGGTGAGCTGGGTGACTGTTGGGGCCAACTGCCATTCCTGTGTCAATTAAAACAGTGAACCCTGGTCTCCCTATCCTGGTTGGTCCTGTCTCTCCTTCAAACCTGTGTGGACCCACAAACATTTAGGGTACATTTTAATAATAATAACAACATCCCTGGTGCCTCACCTTTACAGGAGACACGGGAGGTTATGGTCTTAAGAAGGAGATAGGCTTCATGATATGGGACCTCGAGTAGCTCCCACCATTCAATAGTGCTTATCTTGTCTATATCTTGGGTCTTCTTGTTTATTTACATGTATCCTCACTAGAAGGTGAATGCAGTGACATTCCCAGAACTGTCTGGAGAAAGGCATTTTATTTATTATTATTATTTTTTAAGGCCCTGACCTTCTGTCTTAGAGTCGAAACTGTATATTGGTTCCAAGGCAGAAGAGTGGTAAGGGTAGACAATGGGGGTTAAGTGACTTGCCCAGGGCCACACAGCTGGGAAGTGTCTGAGACCAGATTGGAACCCAGGACCTCCCATCTCTGGGCCTGGCTCTCCATCTACTGAGTAACTCAGCTGCTCTAAGAAAGGCATTTTAATATAAGAAATGGCCTTTGCCTAGAGAGGAGAATATTACAAACTGATGTTAATAACCAAATGATAGAGCATTCAAGTCAATTTTCCTCTCTGTCGCGTGCATTTGTCTATATTTCCATCAATTTATGTCTCTGTCTCTGCTATCTACCCATCCATTCATTTGTCTACTGATCTCTCTCTCTGTGGATGATGGACTGGTAAGGAAGTCAGGCTACGAAACAGAATAGAAGTTTCTCCTTTCCTCAGTAGATGGCAGTGCAGACTAAGGCAAAGGGATGGCCTTCTGTGGCTTCATCTGCCTCAAAGACAATAAAATAGAGGTACATGACACTCATTTGTGCAGTGCCTAGGCCAGTAGTGTTCCTTTGTACAAGAGCTAAGAGTGACAGAGACTGGTTCTCAGAAACCTAGCTGCCTCTCCTCTCTTGTGTTTCTGCCTGCTGGTAGGTGAGGAAGCAGTGAGGCTGAGCTGGACATTTCTAGCCTTGGTGCTGAGCAGTGTGAGGTGCTCTTTTTACATTGATTATCTTCTACAGGGTTTCTTGGAAAAGATCCACGTGAAGGATGAGCCCAGCTCCTGGGCTGGCTTGCCAGAAGACAGATTCAATATGAAATAGATGAGGCCTTTCAGCATTCCTAAAAGGAGCGTCATGCTCTGACGTTTGTCTCAATCTCTTTCAAGAGTGTAAGAATACTTAAAAGGCATGATGTCCTACTTTAAGCCTTTATCAAGAAGTACTGTGAATTTATGTGCTTTTTAGAGCTTCTTTTGTGGGCAGGAAATAAATAACTGCCTATATCTGATCTCTCTGTACACTGAGGATCTTTTTACTCCCATCTCTCTTTTGAGGAGTCCCTTGAGACTAAGGCAGCCAGGCCTGGAATCAGGAAGACTTGTCTTTGTGAATTCAAATCTGGCCTCAGATACTACTTGTGTGACCCTGGGCAAGTCATTTCACTCTGTTTGCCTCAGTTGCCTCAGAAGGAAACGGCAAACCTTTCCTGTGTCTTTGACAAGAAAATTCAAATGGGGTCAGGAAGAGTGAGACATAACTGAGTAACAACAGATACCAGCTTGTACTTTGGATTTAAGCATTTTTCCCTGGAGCTCTGGGAGAGGAGGCTGAGTTGATAGAGATGAAACTGTCCCAGTTTTACTCCCAACCCGCAGGACTGGACCCCAGCCTCCTGAGCACAGGTTGTATTGGGGTTGTCATGTGGGCAAATGGGACACGTATTTATTACAGTACCATGAAACGGTAAGCAGGAGGTCAGATGGCTCGCCTGTAAAATTTGCTGAATGTGAATTCATTAGGAAATTGGTTTTCTAGTAACTTTAAAAGTGGCCCATCTTTGTCTATCTCCCAGAATCCACTCCGGTCCCTGGGATGTTCCTGCTGGCCAACTGCAGAGAACTGGCCGGTGCAAGATGTTCTACGGAAAGTACCTTTGCTCTGTCCTAGTTCCTCCGGCCCCGTTAGTGCCAGTGCAGAATGTTGTTTACGTGTCTTTTAAAACTTCTCTTTGACAGGTGCCACTTAGGGCCTCCCTTTGGCTTGGCATTAAGTGTTCCCACTGTTTGGCTTCAGTGCATTTGTGTGGTGGTTCTTATTACAAAAGACGCAAGCTTATCTATATAAGAAATCAATAAAAAAGTCGTTCTTGTTTTTCATTGCACCTAAGCACGGCCCCCTCCCTATGTGCCTAGAATCTGCCGCTTCCCCTCTGCCTTGGGCGCCTTAGACTCCCTGCGTTCCTTCAGGGCTCGCTTGTGTTAATCAGTGCATAGACCACACAAGCACACGCACCCGAGCCCGCGCCCTCCTTCTGTGTGTGTTCCTTTGCTCCCCTTAAAGTGCTTTCTAAAGCTCGCCACAGGTCTCATAGTGTGACCAGCAGCTTTCCAGGCCCCCAGCAGGTGTCCCAGGTCTCAGCTCCGAGTCCTGCCGGTTCAACTTTCATAATGGCCCCTTCCTCCCTTCGGACACGGCCTCTGCCCTAGGGAAGGCTCTCATCACCTCGTGCCTGGCCATTGCAATCACCTGCTGGCTCATCTTCCTGCTCCTTTCCTCGATGATCAAATTTAACTTTTTGGAATTTAGGTCTGACCCTATATCTCCCCATTAAATAAACTCCAGGGGCTCCTTAGGCCCCCGGAACACACCATAAAACGCCTGCTTTGCCGTTTGACGTCCTTCACGCCAGGATCCCCGGCTCTCTGCCCAGCCTCGTCGGCCCTCTCTCCCGCCATGAGCTGTGCAGTGCCGGACCTTGGCTTCTTTGCTCTTCTCTAGAGAGCCTCTGCGTCTCGCCACGTCTGGGCTTTGCCGGCTGCGCCCTCCGCCAGCCGTCTTTTCTCCTGGTCTCAGGCTTCCTTAGAATCCCAGCTAAAATCTCTCTTCGCAAAGATCTAAGAAGCCTTCTGTTCTCGGTGGTCGGCACGCTGTCACCCACGTTAGCTGTGGCTGTCCCGGAGGGCAGGGGCTGCGCTGGTGGTCTCGGATCCTCAGTGCTTGGCACATTGCTTAACACAAAGTGAGCAGCCAGAAAATGCTCATCGACTCGGCTGAATACAACCATAACAACAACAACATGATTATTATTTGTGAAGAATATCCATGTGTAAGTGCTCTATATGTCTATGAACACGTAAATATAGCACAACGGTGTAATACTATCACAAAGATGATTGCTGTTACCATGACGACATTATGCTCACTAGGCGTTAAACAGGAACACTTTCAACTTTTTATCAGCGCTTCTCCCACCTACTAAAAGAGCCCCCAAACAAACAAAAATGGAAACCGTAACCGTAACTAAGGAAACCAAGCAGAGTTTATGGCATATTTTTAGGAGATTTTGTTGTTGTTCAGCTACTTCAGGCATGTCCGACTCTTTGCGACCCCATTGGGGGTTTTCTTGGCGGAGATACTGGAGGGGTTTGCCGTTTCCTCCTGAGGAAACTCAAACAACCAGCGATGGGCCCCTCACCCAAGGCCACATAGCCAATAAGTGTCTAAGGCCATATCTGAACTTGGGAGGAGGAGTCTTCCTGACTTACTGCTTTTGAGGAGGGGCGGCAAATGACGTAAAGAGATGGTGATGGGTCTTTAGTATAGTCCTCTCTGCTTTTCCATACAGACTACAACCAGCTACAATGCAATGGTAGATTCTGATTCTGACTCTTTCCTTTTTTTTGGATGCCTCTGCAGTTTTCTCGAGATAGATTTTCTGTCACGCTCCACAACCTACTCAGATACTTCAGCTTCCCTCTCTATTCTTTCACTCTACTTTGTGTTTGGTGTACTGGTTGAGGGAGCGTTTTCTACTCTTCTAGTCTTCTTATCACCATCCCAGGAAATTCATACTGATTGGGAGATGGAGTGATGGGAAAGGAACAAACAGATGGTGAACAGATCAGTGATTTTTCAGAGGTGTTTTTAATTTTTCCAGATCACATGTCATTTTCCAACATTTTGCAATCCATGTTGGATCACGTCTCACCTCCTTCCCAAGATGGCAGGTAATATGATAGACTTTATACCTACATTATCATGTAATACATATTTCCATATTTGACATGTTGTTTACATAAGAGAAAAATTAATGGAGGAAATAAAGTGAAGAATGGTATGTTTCAATCTGCATTTGGACTCTTCCTTCTATGGTGGTGGACATCCTTTTTCATCATGAGTTCCTTGGAGTTGTCTTGGATCCTTTCCTTGTCATTTTCCCCCCTTTTTAAAAAAGTCTATTATTTAATTAATTAATTTAGAATATTTTTACATGGTTACATAATTCATGTTCTTTCCCTCCATCCTCTCATTCCCTCCCATAGCCAATGTGCAATTCCATTGGGTTTTACATGGCCATTGAACAAGATCTATTTCCATATTGATATTTGCACTAGGGTGATCGTCAAGATCAGTGATTCCCAAAGTGGGTACTACCGCCCCCTGGTAGGTGCTGCAGCGATCCAGGGGAGTGGTGATGGCCACAGGGGCATTTATCTTTCCTATTCATTGCTATTACAATAAAAAAAATTAATTTCCAGGGAGCTAAGTAATATTTTTTTCTGGAAAGGGAGCAGTAGGTCAAAAAACTTTGAGAACCACTGGTTTAGAGTCTACATCCTCAATCATATCCCCAGTGACCCATGTGATCAAGCAGTGGGTTTTTTTCTGTGGTTCTGCTCCCACAGTTCTTCCTCTGGATGCGGATAACGTTCTTTCTCATAAGTCCCTCAGAATTATCCTGGATTACTGCATTGCTCTTAGTAGGGAAGTCCATTACATTCGATTTTACCACAGTGTATTGGTCTCTGTGTATAATGTTCTCCTGGATCTGCTCCTTTCACTCTGCATCAATTCCTGGAGGTCATTCCAGTTCACATGGAATTCCTCCAGTTCATTTTTCCTTTCAGCACAGTAGTATTCCATCACCAACAGATACCACAATTTGTTCAGCCATTCTCCAATTGAAGGGTATACCCTCGTTTTCCAATTTTTTGCTACCACAAAGAGCATGGATATACATATTTTTCTACAAGTCTTTTCCTTCTTGATCTCTTTGGGGTACAAACCCAACAATGGTATGGCTGGATCAAAGGGCAGCCATTCTTTTACCGCTCTTTGGGCATAGTTCCAAATTGCCATCCAGAACAGTTGGATCAGTTCACAACTCCACCAGCAATGCATTAATGTCCCAATTTTGCCACATCCCCTCCAACATTTATTACTTTCCTTTGTTGTCATGTTAGCCAATCTGCTAGATGTAAGATGGTACCTCAGAGATGTTTTGATTCAAAGAAAGATTTTTTTCACTTTCTTATTTTTTTGTTTGAATTTCTTTCTACTAAAGAATTAGTATGGAAAATGTGTTTTGCATGATTATGTGAGATTGTTTATTATCTGGGGATGGGGAGAGGGAGGAAGGGAGAAAATTTGAGACTCAAAATTCTTTTTAAAATGTTAGAAATTATTTTTACATGTAACTGGGGTAATAAAAAGAAAATAATATTCACTGGATCACACAAGTCAGAGAATATTACAAAAAACAAAATGGATAATTTTGATTATATTAAATTAAAAAAATTGTACAAGCAAATCAGCGCAACCAGAATTAGAAAGGAAACAACAAATGGGAAAAAATGTATAGCAAATGTCTCTGACAACAGCCTCATTTCTCAAATATATAGGGAACTTAGTCAGATTTATAAAAATACAAAACATTCCCTAATTTTAAAATAGCTAAAGGATATGAAAAGGCAGTTCTCAGAGAAAAAAAATTAAAACAGTTTTTAGTCACATACAAATATGCTCCAAATGACTATTGATTAGAGAAATGCAAATTTATGCTACTCTGAGATACTATCTCTTACCTATTGGATTGGCTACCATGATCAAAAAAGAAAAATAAATGTTGGAGGGATGTGGGAAAATTGGGACACTAATTATAACTGTGAAATGATGCAACCATTCTGGATAGCAATATGGAACCAGGCTCAAAGGGCCATAAAAACCTTTCATCCACCAATGCCAGCACTGGATCTGTATCCCAAAGCAATCGGAGATAAGGGAAAAGGACTTACCTGTACCAAAATATTTATAGCAGCTCTTTTTGTGATGTCAAAGAATTGGAAAGTGAGGAGTACCAAGCTTGTGGACCTGAGTAATCGGGAAGAGAGTGGTTCCCTTGATAGTAATAAGGAAATTTATTTAAAAAACAATTAAATAAAAGGAGGGTTTGGGAAGAAAATTAAATCTATTTTGGATACACTGAGTTAGAGATGCCTAGAGGACTTTTGGTATCAAGTGTGGAAAAAGCAGTTGCTAATGCAAGACTATTGCTCAGAAGAGAGAAGCTGACTGGATAAATGCATTACGGAATTATGCACAGGAAGATGATAATTAAACATATGAAAACTGACATCACCAAAGGAGAGTTGAGAGAGAAATGGTAGACCTCTGAAGCACATGTTAGTTAATGGATGTGAGATGAAGAATCAGAAAAAAACAATCAGACAGAAAAGGAGTGCTCAGACAAATAGGAGGAGAACTAGAGAAAGCTTAAGCAAGATTGAGCCCAAGGACCTTCACTGGAGTTGAAGTTTGAACAGTAGAGATGGATATGGAGTCTTTAGTAGCAATGGTTTCTACCAAGTAATCTAATAACCTTTCCTTAGTTAGATAAGGCCTATACATGTCTAGGTGGACCCACCTTGCCTTTGCTCTTGGACACTGTCATTACTGCCACTAAAAACTGTGATTATTGAAAGGAAGGCAACTGACAATCCTTTTTTCCTTATCTTAGCAAACTGACTGACCCCCACAGAGTAGATCTGTTCAGATAGCTCAATAAAGAGGCATTCCTCTGTTCTTGATTGAATGCCATTCTTCATTGTGTACATTTCTTTTCTAAAAGGTCAAGAGAGAAAGGCTAAAATAAATTATTGCCTGAGTCTGATGTAGAACTAAATGACTGGGATAGGAAAATGCTGATATGCTTGTTAACTTGGGGAAAAACACAGAACTACCGAAGTAGTCAGAAGAACCAAGTCTTTAATCAGGAGAGAGATAGGGTTCAATATCTGACCACCACACAGAATCAAGCACCCCAAACCACACAGAGCCTTTGGCTCTGGCACTCTGGCAACAGTATCTCTAAGAGGATCAGATTATCCTCTGAAGCATCATAGAATTTTGGGAACTTATATATGTAAAGACTAAGTTGCAAGGACAGCTGGAACCTCGGAAAAGGCAAGGGAATGACAGGAGCAATGATTGAGACCAGGAGAGGAGGATGGTGGGAAAGGAACCCGGAGGGGGTCAGAGTCCTCCCTCTCTCCTCAAGACCCAGACTGAAGACCCCCTCCAAGTTCCTTTTGTTATAAAGATCCTGGTGTTATGAGGAGCTGAAGCTGAGTGTGGGGTGATACTTAACACTTAAGTTGTGATAGTGAAACACAAAGGACCCCACAGTAATAATTGTTGTGAATCTGCTGAGCCCAGCTTCAGGTATAACAGTATCCCAGAATAGCCAGCCAGATGAAGAATCTGTGATTAGAATTGTACAGCTACTTCTAACTGATTATTCTGGCCTAGATAGGATAACGCTAAGTTGGCTGCGAATTATATTTTACTATAACGGATACTATTCTCCTTTCCCTCAAATGTCCCAAGGATATAATCACTAAGCCCTAAGATAGAGATGACACCAAATTCAGGTAAGTTTAAAGATTTAATGTTAAAGATTTAGGAGGGGAAGCAGGGTAATGATTGGGAAGGAGGGAAATAGGAAGTCCTTAAGAAAATAAGCTAATGATGATTATGATGGTATTGGAATTGATGATGGTCAGGCTTATCAGTTGCCAGCCTGGCTGGGCCCCATTGGTTTCAATCTAAATTAGGTTGCTTTGCTGTTAGATGTTGCTGCTTCTTCTTGGTGATTAAATCAGGATCAGGTTATTCAAGATAAGGGTAACACAGGATCTGGGACTGTGAAATTGGTTGGTGCAGGTTGCTGGTAACTCAAGTCGTCCTATGGCCTACCCTCACCACAACATCTCACTTCCTCAAAACCCAGTCTCAGATTAAGATGGATCTTCCAGTTCAAATCTTTCCTTATATACCTGAGCTTCAACTGTCCTGGCACATGCCACCTCCTGCCAGGCTCAGTTCATTCTATGTTCTAATCAGATAACTGTCCATCATCTTGCCTTCCATATTGCTGTGCAAATTATCATTACACTTTCCCACAACCAATGGTCTCAACCATTGTTCCTGTCATTCCCTTGCCTTTTCTCTTTCTTTCTTTCTTTNTTTCTTCCATCTTGGAGTCATGTATTGGCTCCAAGGCAGAAGAGTGGTAAGGGTAGGCAATGGGGTAAATAAGTAATTTTGAAAATAGCTATATATAGTGTTTTTTTTTTAAGCCTCACCTTCCACCTTAGAATTAATACTGTGTATTGGTTCTCTGAGGTCAAATTTGAACCCAGGACCTCCTAGTCTCTAGGCCTGGCTCTCAATCCACTGAGCTACCCAGATGCCCCCTTCCCTTGCCTTTTCTAAGGTTCCAACTGTCCTTGCAACTTAGTCCTTACATATACCTCCTAGGGAATTGGAGACAGGGAAGTATGATTGATTGGCTTTACAAATGGCTACAAAGAAATGAGAAGACTAAGACAGGATTATCAGGGAGAAGCTGATGCTTTACAATGGACACAAAAGGGAAAGATCCAGCCAAAGTCTCGGCCACCTAGGTAAAGGACTTTGGCCTAATAGGAGAACTCATTGGGACAAAAGAGTTACTTAACACCTGTTGGGATTAGCCATCCTCCCTTAAACTATTTTAAGGCCTATTGTTAGTTGAGAATAGTGAAGTTGGACCCTCCCTCAGGGAGGAACTCTCATGTGACAAAGTCAAAGTTGGGGCTTTCATCTTCAAGATAAGTAAACTGGAGGTCATTAAATCTTTGTAGGCTACAAATTTGGGGGCTTCTGGATTCTAATTGACCCATGCTATAGTCAATGTTCTATGTAAATCTTTGGAGCAGGTGGGTATTTGTAGTTGAATTTTGTATCTGGCATGCTTAATATATATATATATATATATACTTGAAATGTCCTGTGTGAGTCATAGAATTCCAGCCATGGAAGAGATCTCAGAGGCATCTAGTTCAACTGACACCGAAACAGAAAACCCCTCTTCCATGCCCCTGATAAGTGATCGTTCATCCTTTGCTTGAAAGACCTTCCAGTGATGGGGAAGTCATCCCAAGGTCATCCATGTTGGGGCAACTCTAATTGATGGGAATTTTTTTTT
>NC_058135.1:734870-738819 GCF_016433145.1 Gracilinanus agilis | reverse complement strand
TATACATATATATATATATATATATATATATACTTGAAATGTCCTGTGTGAGTCATAGAATTCCAGCCATGGAAGAGATCTCAGAGGCATCTAGTTCAACTGACACCGAAACAGAAAACCCCTCTTCCATGCCCCTGATAAGTGATCGTTCATCCTTTGCTTGAAAGACCTTCCAGTGATGGGGAAGTCATCCCAAGGTCATCCATGTTGGGGCAACTCTAATTGATGGGAATTTTTTTTTCTGACACTGAAACTTTCACCTCTCTTGCTCTTCAGGTTCAAGCAGAGCAAGTCTAATCTGCTTCCACGTGACAGATTTTTAGGTACTTGAAAGGAACTCTCATGCTCCTTCTTCTCCACCAAATCTTCTCTTTCCTAGGCTGAAAGCAAGTTTTTTCCAGGGCTCTGGGCCTTGATATAGATCACAGTATCCAACAAAAATTAAGTATAGTAACTAGAGATAACTGTCTAGTCACATGTGAGACCAAAGTTGAGGGCTAAATCAGTTGGATGATTCATACTAAAAAGTCAATCCTATGATCGATTACTCTGTTAATTTTGGCAAGAGCATAATATTGGTAATATGCACAAATTCAGTGCATTCAGGATCTCAAAAGATAGTTGGCAGAGAAAGAGGACATTGCCTTCCTATTCTTCCCATCTTCTTCAGCTTGCCCTAGCAGTACTTTAATTTCATGTCCTCTGGAGATTTCCAGAACCAGCTAACAAGGATTCGGTCCAAGTTCTTTCATCTGACCTCATCCACTGATGTACTAGTAGCTGTCATCTGACTTTCCATTGTCTATGAATATAATATTACTAATGCACTGAGGTCTCAGTGGGACATCTGGGCAGAGTCACAGAAGCTGATAGCCTGAGGCTCTGAATACCTATAAATAACTGTTAAGGGGGGAACAGGAGATTCAGGGAATTATATTGTGTCTGTTTTCCATTCATTTTATCTGTTATATCTGTAATTTCCTTATATATTGTAATGATCCCTTGTCTTTTTGTAACATTTGCCTTCAGTTCAGATCCTTGAACTCTTAAATGTTGAGTCATATATTTGCCTTCCTTTATTCTTTGGCCAGCTGTTGATTAACTCTTTTGAAGAGTATAGAACAGTTTTCTTAAAAGAGCTGAAATATATGACAAAAGTAAGAATGAACAGTTCAGGTTGAAGATTGTAGTATAGACAGTACATGGTATTTGGTATATATTTATACTCTTCAGAACTCCCACCACTGTGTGCCAATCTTAATAATGGATCAGTCAAGATTTTAAAGTTTGAGAAAAAGGAACTTGCCTTTAGAAAATGGAAAAGTTTCTAAAAGTATGATCTGTAACAATCTGACTAGTAAGCTTCTATAATGCTTAAGTAGATTAATCATCAAAGTTGAAGTCTAGTGGAGAGAGAACTGAATTTGGACTCAGGAGGTCGAGTTTCAGATACCATGTGACCCAAAACAAGCCAACTAACTTCTTCATGCCTTGGTTTTCTCATCTGTAAAATGAGAGATTTGGACTCGATAGCCTTTGATGACTTGGAAAAACACAGAACCACTAAATTGGTCATAAAAACCAAGTCTTTAATCAGGATAAGAGACAAGTTCTTAATATTTGGCCATCACACAGAGTCCAGTGGTAAATACCAACAGAGCCAAAGCTCTGGGACTCTGGGAGAACTCACCACCAAAGATGATTCTCCAAAGAGCAAGAGAACTTAGAGGTCTTATATACCTTTGGGGGAACAAAGGGCAGGGAAATAGGATTGATTAGCTCTATAATGGATACAAAGAAATGAGGATCCCAGGTTTGACTGACAGGAAGAGGCTGATGCTTTATATTAGCTACAAAAAAATGCTTCCAGGGAGGGGTCTCTGATTAATGTCAATAAACTTTTAACACAGAAAGGGTACCTTAGGCCTGATTGTCTACTAATCTTATCAAAATTGGGATCAGTAAGTACCTCAAAGTACAGTCTGGAGGTAAGGTCAGTCAGGTTCCCCCAAAGCAAGCTCCTAAAGGACAGGGGGCAAACTCAGGGTTTCAAATAAACAAAGAAACCACACTTGACACCTCTAAGGTCACTTCCGATTTTAAATCTACAATCCTTCCAGAGATGAGTAAAGCCTGGGGCCCTAGGAGGGAACAGCACCATCACATCAGTTTTCATGTGGAAGTGCTCCATTTCTCGATGGTTTGGGAAGAGTGGCCAGGCTTCCCTGACTGAGGAGAAAGAGGATTTTTTGACAATGAAGATGATGAGAAAGGATGGTGATGTAGCACTAGTTGGAGGTCAGGAAGAACTGCTAGCTTAGATCCTTATACATGGGAATTTTAATGTTTTCAACAAATACATAAATGTGAACCTTTTTGCAGTGTTTGGTTGAGGTGTGGTCTGAAGGAATGTTTTCCTCTTGTCCACATTAACAAGGAGATCAAAGGTCTGGGGTCCATTGGGCCGAGGAGAAAAGATAGCCTGAGGTCTCTGGATGTCTATCAGACACCAAGAAATAAGTGTTTTATGATAAATGTCACTTGAAATTCCCACTAATGAGAGTGGAGACCCCTAATCCTTTCACCTCCCTTCACTAAATTCTCCATGGAACAGGATGAGGGGAGATTAGACCCCCCTCACCAACTACCATTTAAGTAGCTGACATTAGGTTTATCAGCACTTGAAGAGGAATTGTTCTGGTTTCTTCTCATGCATTTGACATTGCATTAAAATAGATACTTATGAAAATTATCTAGGGCAAACTATGGCCCACGGGCCAGATGTGGCCCCCTGAAATGTTCTATCTGGTGGAGGGACATTATTCCTAATCTGATGAATACAATGAGTAGGATACAATATGATGAAACTCTGAAAGAGTCACCTTAGAAACTGACAGAGGAGCCTTTCCTTTCCTTTGGCCCCTCTTTAAAAAGTTTGCCCATCACTGCTCCAGGCCAATTCTACTTTATTGAATATTTGTGGGGAGATAGGGAAGATCAGAGGAGGAAAGGAAGGGAAGAGGATTTGTAGACCCACTTTGGGTTCTGCCAATTGCAAGCGGGCTGGGGGCTAATAGCAACAGTTAATGGAGATGAGGGTTTGAGAAGAAGAGAGAACGATCCTTGGGACTAGATCCTTCCAATGGGAGCATGGAAGTTAGTGAGTGAGTGGAAATAGGCTTTCTCTGGAGGGGCCGCAGGATAGCCCATACTGGCCTTGAAAAGAAAGACTCACCCACCAGAAGGGAGAGAGGGAGGTGCTAAGAAAAGAAAGCGCCTCCCACCCCGCATAGGGAGGAGTTCCTTTGATCTTGGCACCATCGAAGCTCCAAAGTCATGGCCGATGGGGATCTCGGGCTTCCTCTCTAGCACAGCCTGATAGAAAGATTGACTATATATATATATATGAACTACTTCAGAAGTGACCTTCTGCTTCCAGAAATGACCAATACCAAGTGAGACTAACAGAATACTTTGAGGATGACTAAAACCCTTTATACATATTCCCTATTCATCCTGAATGTCCCTGGTTAGCACGTAGTCTCTCTCATTGGACTGTAAGCTCTCTGAGGGCAGAGACCATCTTTTGCTTCTTTTTGTGGCTCCTGGCTGCCCCAGGTATGCAAGCCCACGAGATACCCCCGTCATCTACCAGAGGCCCCAAGGGCACTGGAGACGTGGGTGAGGGAACCTCTCCCTGCCAGTGGAGTGCAGGGACGTGTCACAGAAGTGCCCAGGATGGCCCCCTGGGCTCGCAACAGTGGCACAAAAGGAACTCCCAAGAGAAGCTTCCTTTAACCCTTACCTCCCGCCTCAAAATTGGTGCTGGGTATTGGCAGAAGCAAAGACAATGCTGAAGAGAGAACAGGGTCAAGGCCAGAGCCAGTCCCCAGCAGCCCACCCAGACTGTAGCTCTGGCACACGCTAGTCACCCAAAATGCTCCCCCCC
>NC_058135.1:683239-734851 GCF_016433145.1 Gracilinanus agilis | reverse complement strand
CCCCCCCCCCCCCCCCCCCCCCCCCGTCTCTGCTGCGGGAATGGCAGGAAACCGTAGAGCTCCTTTAGTTTTCTCCTTCCTTTTCTTGAGAAGTAAAGGGAAGCAATCACTCCTCAGGCATTTATTAAGCAACTCCCATGTGCTGCAGGGACACAGATCCAAAGCGGAGCGGCTTCTGCCCTCGAGGGGCTTCTACTGTGCCTCTTGGGATTTACTTCCCAGGGTCCCAGGGGACAGGACTGCCCCGGGAGGGGGCTGTGGGCCTTGGAGACGGATGGAGATGTCTGAGAGTCCAGCTCCTGCGGCTGGCGGTACCCCCGGCACGGAGGGATGGCCTGAGGGGTACAGCAGAGTCCAGGAGGAAGTAGAGGCTGCGCCACGGGATGAAATGGCACGTCGTGCAGCCAACAGGAACTAAGAGAGCAGGCCGCCGGCTAACCTCCGAGGGCTGTAGAAACTCCCGGAGTCTGAAAGTGCCAAAGAGAAGGCACTTGGGGCTAGTGATGGCTGAGAAAGAGTGTTTGTTCGAAGCTGCCTCTTCCTTGCCTTGATTGCGCCCTGAAGTAGGCAGGCAGGCAGCTGGGAGAGGAAAGCTTTATCCCACTCGCTTAAGGAACAGGAACAGGAAATGCCATTTCTGTTTTCAAATTCTCATCTTTTCCCTTATTTTTGGTAGCCTTTTGCCTAGATGCCTTAGCCTGCGTGGGTTCTGAGCGCATCCAGTACATACTAGCTGGGAGGTTTCCTAAGTACCCAACTCCCAGGCGAGTCTTGGTCCTGGAGCAAGGCTGGGCCAACCTCAGGGTTCTAGGGCTACCCGAGGAGTTGGGGGCCTCTTTTAATGTCACTGGTTCGGGCACCCATCCATGCGGCCCAAGAGTATCGGCCGATGATCATTTTTATCGTCGCTCTTAGGTCGCTTTTGACATAGTCCATCCTCTTTGTTTTAAGAGAACATTCTGAAATGCTGCTTGAGGAGGGGGGATTCCTAAGGGGCTGCAGCCCTAAGAACAGCTGGTACAAAACCTCCCCCAGAAGCCTGTGCAGCTTCTCCCCCAGGATATACTGCCCTGGGGAAGTGGGCGAACATTCGGAAAGCACATGCGGCAAGGGGTGCCTCCTCTGCCCTGGTGCTGCACTTGGGGCCGCTCAGAGGCCTGTCCGCCACGGCCGGCGTTCCCTGCGGGGCTGTGGATCTGCCTCCTCTCCGTCCGGGGCTCCCCACGCAGACCCCGCTGGCAGGGACTCGGGGATGCCGCTGGAACACCCACGGGAAGGCGGCGGGTCAAACACCGTCTGGTCCTGTGAAGGCTCCCCCAGCCCTCCTCTGGCCAGAGCTGGGGTTCTGGGAAGGCGATCTGGCTCGAGACAAAGCCAAGGTCTCTCCCCCCACCAGGAGACGTTCCTGGAATTGCTCGGCCTTCCCAAATGCCTCTGCTTCTAACTGGCGCAAATATTCATGGAGGCCTCGAGCTCGGGGCCAAGTCACTGAGCACACGCCTAGGCCACAGGCCTCTGGTTCCTCTGCCAGCTTGGTCCGGGGCTCAGGCCCAGGGCACTCATCTCTCAATCTCGGGGCCGTAGCTCTGAGCCCAGGATCCACACTCTCATTGCGCTCCGTCAGTGGCGGCCTCCCACAGCCACGTGGGATACGGCCCCATCGAGAGGGTTAATAGGATGTTCTAGAGGTTTTGACAGCTAATTAGGGAGTCAGGACCACGGCCGAACGTCCAGAGGATGCCGAGAGACATGCCATGGGCGGGAGAAGAGGCTTTGGGGCATTTCCTCCCAAGTCCTCAAAGTTCAGGCCAAGGTTAGCCATCGTCCGGCTTAGGCCGCCGTAGCCTTCCCAGGCCTCGATGCCCAGGAATCTTTAAAGACCTGAAGAAAAGCAGCTTGGCGGTGGTCTCTCTCTCTTTTTTAACTCAAAGGTATTTTGTTCCCCAATGACATGTAATCATCATTTTCAGCATATCTTTTCCAAAATGTCATCATCCAAACCGTCTCCCCCAACTGCAAGAAGGTGACCAATTTGGACACCCACTTCTACTCCTTTCACAAACACTTGGTAGCTGTGTGACTGGGAAAACCTTTTAGTCCCTCTTTGAAATGGGGATGACAAGAGTGTGTCATGACAACCAAACAGTCATACAGTAAAAACCCTGAGCCAAGCTCAGCGGCCCTGAGGCGAGGACCTCCATCCATAATCTCATTAGCTTTGTTTAGTTTTTTCAGTCGTGTCTGGCTCTTTGGGGTTTTCTTGGCCAAGATGTAGAAGTGCTGCACCATTTCCTTCTCCGGCTCATTTTACATGGGAGGAAGTTGAGTCAAAACAGTTAAATAACTTACGTAGGGTCACACAGCTCATAACTATCCGAGGTAGGATTTGAACTCGGGTCTTTATGACTCCAGGCCAGGTGCACAGGTGCTAGCAGGTAAGCTTTTCCTGGCGGGTGTCTCTTACCAGGCCAGCCACCCACTCTCCCCTCCCAGTGAACCTGCTGCTTGTGCACGGCTTGGGGCTTCCCTCCAGGGCTCCCAGTCCTGCGCTTTTCTTCATCGCTATCATGTGTTTTCCGATACTGCCAGTCACATCGGCATCGTTCGCACAGCGGGCGTCATAGCTGGGTCCAACCCTTTCGCGGACTTGTAATGGCAGCGGCTCGGCTGGAGGACTCTGCGCTCCGTCTGTTCTCAGTGCGCGATATACAGGCGCCGCGCCCATTTTCCTCCAAATAGCTGGGTCCGAGTTTCTCCTCAGGGTTTCTCCATTTCTTTCGGAGTTGGGGCTGGAGCCGCCGAGGGAAAGTTCACCAGAGACTCTCCTCTCACGACGGAAGCCCAAGTCTCTGCGCGCTTCGTGCTGGCCACCGACAGGGACAAATTCCATTCATGGCTTCCGGCGCTTCGGAGTGGGCTGTTTAGCCCTCCCTCCGTGGAGTTAGCACCACAAGCCCCGAGCCAGGAGGCTCATTACCGCAGGACTTCGGGATGAGGCATCTGGAACCTAAAGTGTCCAGGGATGAGGATGAGGCCGCCGATTCCCAGCCTTGCAGTTCCCCTGAGCTCAGCCCGCCAAGGCGCTGGGCGGTCTGTCCAGGGCCTGCCGCCAGCTACCTCCTCGAGGGGAGGGACAGGATGTGACGGGACGTGACCGACTGCAGGCAGGACATACTCAGCAGGAGCCCATCGTTGCTCTGATGTCTTACCGCATTCCCCCAAGGCCCAGCGTCCAGGAAGGATTCATGCTGAAGCACGGCCTCAATGGAGGTCAAGGGCTCAGTTGGGGACGTTTGGATCCAGTGGATGCCAGTTTGCTAGGAGATATGGAGAGAGAATGTTTAATGTCCTCTGACCCCGAGACTGGCATTTGATTGGCTCAGGAATAAAAACAATTTGAAACTTAAATTTAGGATTTAGGAGGTTGTCCGAGACTGGATTGTAAAATGACAAAAAGCTTTAGAACTAATTAAAATACAATTCTGAAGAGATTAAGCAAAGGATTAGTTAGAGTGTGTGTGTGTGTGTGTGTGTGTGTGTGTGTGTGTGTGTGTGTGCAGGAGCCTGCTGGGGAATTACAGAGAATTGTAGACTATCTCTAAAGAGGAGAACGGGGTGGAATTTTGATTTCCCCATTGGGAAAAAAAAAAGAGGAGAACGGGGCTGTCCCTTGCTTCTTCAGGCACACACAGGGTGGCCATAATCTTTTTGGTTTCTGGGAGTCTTGGTGCTTTATTTTGAAGGGGACCCATGATATCGTGGGATAACGTCTTGAGTGGTGCACGGACTAGATTTAAGTTGGGCAGAGCCGTACCAAGTTGCCGGCCTCATTCTTGCTTCCAGAGTCCTCAAAGTCGGGCGGCAGGGCCGGTCAGGACGCCTGGTGATGACCCGGGTTCAGAGGACGGTCTTGGTGTCTTGGCCGTGTGACCAAGCTCTAGGCGCTCCACAGCAGTGGAACAAGTTGTTCTCATGTGTTCTTCCCTCACTTGGGATGGCCCTCTCTAACTCATCCACAGGTTTGAGGCCTCGTGGCCACCTTCAGCCTGGCCGAGTGCGGCTGCTGAGAGAGTTTGACCCAGGCACGGCCACTCTGTACCGCCGGGCTTCTCGGAGCTGCACTCCAGAGTGGGCTGACAGGTAGACCTCCAAATGGATGAGCAACCCTGAAAGGATCTGGCACGCCTTCCCACCACGGCTGCTAGTCCACAGAAACATGTTAGTGGGGGCCAAAGGGTCCACCTGGAATTGGGCATCCCAGATAGCCTGGGGCTGGCAGATCTCTGGAGCCTGGGAGAGAGCTGAGCCTATGGGATACCTACAGCAGGTTTGGCGTTGATGTGGGGAGCCCATGGGAGTGGGAGCTGACCAGGCTGGCTAAGGAGGGGAGAACCAGCCCAGGAAAACAATGGATCAGAAGCAGAACCAGCCCTGCGAGCAGCTCCTGCTCTTCAGATGAATAAATGAATGACCAGACGAAGAAGCAAACACACAAGGAAATGAAGAAAACCACAGGCGGAGGAAACAGCCTTTGGTCCTTTTCCCTTCCATTGCATGCCAAGGGACAAAGGTATGGAAGGGCCAGTCAGGCTGGAGAAGCCAGACTTCAGCATTTCTCGGCATGGCTCTTTCCAGAGCATTAGCTATTGCATAAGAAGAAGATGGTTCCTCAGAATGTTCACCAGCCTCAAGTGTTTCAGAGAATTAAGCCACAGTAGCTTTGGAGCCTAAAGCCCTTAAGCTGGCAGGGCTCAAAGATCAGAGGAGAGGCAAGCCTCTAGGATTCCATTGTTTCAATTGATTGGTCAATCGGCGGGCATTTCTTAAGTGCCCACCGTACGAAGGGCACTGAGCTAGGAGCTAAGGAGGCAAAGACAAAATAAAACCCTCTTTGCTCTTAAGAATTTACTTTCAAGGGGGCAGCTGGGTAGCTCAGTGGATTGAGAGTCAGGATGGGATGTCCTAGATTCAAATCTGGCCTCAGACACTGCCTAGCTGTGTGACCCTGGGCAAGTCACTTAACTCCCATTGCCAAGCCCTTACTGCTCTTCTGCTTTGGAATCAACAGGTAATATTGATTCTAAGGTGGAAGATAAAGGTTTAAAAAAAGTTTACTTTCATATTTGATATGAATATACCATATGTAGCTCTACTTTGCCCCCTCTTTCTCTCTCTGTTTCTGCCTCTGACTCTGTGTCTGTCTGTCTTTCCCCCAAACCACAGCCATATCTATATTATGAGCAGGAAATAGACAGAAATCTATTACCTTTTGTAGTTTATAGAGCTATTAGTATAAGTAGAGATTTGGCTCAAACTGCATCTGCAATCATGTGGATAATTTGTGCCCAACTCCCAGGGTCTGTCCTAAACACTGACCCATATAGTTCAAGCCAGATGGCAGACTGGTTCTGACCTACCTGGGTAGATGGAGGAAGGTCTAGACCAGTGATTCCCAAAGTGGGCGCCACTGCCCCCTGGTGGGTGCTGCAGCGATCCAGGGGAGCGGGGATGACCACAGGTGCATTGATCTTTCCTATTCATTGCTATTAAAGTTTTAAAAAAATTAATCTCCAAGGGGCTAAGTAATATTTTTTTCTGGAAAGAGGGCAGGAGGCCAGAAAAGTTTGGGAACCCCTGGGCTAGATCATTTTTTTTTTAGCTTTTAAGTTCATTTATTTAATTAATTAATTTAGAGTATTTTTCCCTGGTTACAGGATTCATGTTCTTTCCCTCCCCTCCTCCACTCCCCTCCTTTAGCCAATGAGCAATTCCACTGGGTCTTACATGTGTCATTGATCCAGACCTATTTCCACATTATTGATATCTGCCCCAGGGTGTATGTCATTCTTAATAGTTTTTTGATTCTCGCTGTACCAAGTGCTGCCCTTTGTTAGCACTCTCAGCAGCACGAAGTAACCGTGCCAAAGTAGCTCTCTAAGGTTATTCCTCGGTTAGGTCTGTACCACCAAAGCAGAAAGTCAAGCCTTTCCCTTCATCTTCGTGCCTTCCTCTGACCCTTTCCCCGGGCCTAGACGCTTCCCGTTTGCGCCTCGTCGTTGCCATGTTGCCTCCTACGTGAGGCTGTGAGCGCCTTGAGAAAAAAGCCTGCTATTGACTTTCTTGGTAGACCCAGAGCTCAGCACAGTACTGGGCTGGCGCTGAGCAGGCCTTAGTAAATGGTCACCGATTGACTGACTAAGTCCGAGATCATTTTAGAAAGTTAGAGGTAGAGATGGGGCTGTGTGTGTGTCTTTGCATGTTGGGGTTGAGAGTGGCGCAAAAACGTCTGTGGTGCGCCTTGTGCCTCGCTTCACCACAGTTAGCCACTTTGTTTGGAACCGAACCTCCACACGAGTGCTGGGCACCGATATGTCCATCTTGACGGAACTCAACCCAAGACTTCCGAGGCATGCGAGAGAACGAGCCACTTTTCAGTGCCTTTTCCTCCTCCCCTGACTGAGACTTATCTGGCACTAAGGTCTCTGGCTGGGCAGAGTCTGTCCAAGCCATCAATTGGTCTTTCGAAATAGTGGAAGAGATGAAAAGCTTAGTTCTTAGTCCACCGGGGGTTTGTTGGAAGATAGACGACATTGTGGCGTTATGCTCGGGCATGAGCTTTTCCATCGTGCAAAAAGAATGTTGCAGCCAAAACGAAGGCCTTTTAAATGGGAAATGGAGTCCCCTTCTTCATGAACCAACATCCTTCCAGTAATAGCAATGTCAACAAAACCCGTATGGAAAGAGCAGTTTGGGAAGGGTAGCTTGCTGCTCAGTCATTCCAGTCGTGCCCGACTCTCTGTGAGCCCTTTGGGGGTCTTCTTGGCAAAGATCCTGGAGTGGCTTGCCATTTCCTTTGGCAGTTCATTTTCAGACGAGGGAACCGAGGCCTACAGGGTTAAGTGACTTGTCTAGGGTTCTATAGCTAGTCCGAGGTCAGATTTGAACCCAGGATGATGAGACTTCCTGATTCCCATACCAATGCTTTATCCGCTGCTGTTTGAGAATGAGAGTGCTTGGGTTCTATCAGTGATCTACTTGGGCAAGTCATTTTCTCACCTATAAAATGAGGAGCTTGGTCTCAGTGGCGTCTCCCGGCCATTCCATTTCTATATCTATAGCCCTGGGCTCCAGGGCTAAGAGTCTCTCTGTTCGTTTTGAATCTGACTTCATTTCCTGAAAAACCCAAGGTCACATCCTGAATCACCCTTTTGTTTAAAAACACTCCTCAGAAACTCAGGGGACAGAAATTGGAAAGGAGAGACACTTTTGATCCTAAAGTTCTGGGAATTCAAATTGCACTGGTCCAAATTCAAGCCACAAAATTAGCATATTGTCAGTCACAGAGCTTAAATAGCTGGGGAGCAGGAGCGGACCACATCACTTCCACCGAGCAACCTGCCTTTGACTCAAGGTAATATTTGTGGGTATTTTCTTGGTCTTTCTTCTTGATCTACCTTTCTTGTTCCTGGGTCAAAAAGTGTCCTCAGTTTGTGCAGGCAAAGGAGCAAACTATGTCAATGCACTTTCTTCTCATAAAAGGAATTTAAGCAAAGTCAAGCCTTTTGGTTTCAAGGCTTAGTTTAAAAAACCAAAGCCAACATTTCTCGAATGTCTCCCCGAAGGTTGGGAGAGATCAGTCTGAGCTTGTAAATAAAGCCAGTGTGAAGACCTTCTTCCTCACCAGCTCTGTGGCTAGACAGGGCAAGTTAAATAAGTCATATTAGGTAAGTAGCACCAAGAGGAGCAATATTAAGAGTCAGCCTTCCCGTAGCCTTGGAAGGTTTGCAATATAGTTTACACACACTCCTTTGGTCAAGGGGGAAGAAAGCAGTAGCAATGTGGTAGCACATCTTTCTAGAGTCTAGTAAGGTTTAACTTGTTTTGGTCAAGTTCAGCATTATCATCTTCTTGGAGAAAATGATTTCATCAAGGTAGCCTCTAGGTCAACACAGGGTTAGCCTGGAGCAACCAGGAGCCATCTAGTGGAGCTTCACAAGAACAGCAATTGCCCACTGAATTTGAGGAGAACCTGAAATTGAGTGAGAGCGACTGAAAAGTGGGGGTAACTCGGCTTCGTTAGCAGGATGGAGACAGTGTGGCCCTGGGGTCAGAGGATTTGGCTCTGCCACTGACTGACCAGATTATGTTCCTTCTCTTTCCTTTCTTCCTGCCTGGGCTTCAAATTCCATATCTATGAAATGATAAATTATTCGATGCTGCACGATGTAGAATGGGAGACCTGGAATCAGGCCCATCTGAATTCAAGTCTTAGGCACTTATTAGTTGTTGACTCTGGGCAAGTCAGTTAACTACTGCCTGCCTCAGTTTCCTCATCTGCAAAATGGAGGTAATAATACACCTACCTTCCAGGACTGTCATGAGGATAAAATGAGATATCTGTGAAGTATTTTGCAAAGCTTAAAATGCCATGTAAACCAGTCCTGGCTCTTTATCATTATTATCATTCTCATCCCGAGGCCACTAAGGACCTTCCTTCCCCAGACTTAATATCTTCTAAAGGATACCAACACCCTGAAGTTCTGTGAATGCATCTTATGGTCAGTCAGGTTGGTTTCCATTTTAAGTTTGATTTCTTGGATCGTAAAATTATGCCTTTTGAAAGGTGTTTCTATCCAGAGCAGTGAAGCTGTCAATCCATAATCTGGTCAATCAAAGCACTGATTAAATGCCCACTAGGTGCCAAGCTTGTGCGGAGCCCTGTGGGTAGAGTAGGAAGAGCTCGTGCCCTTGAGGAGTTGGCGATGCCCTCATGGCAACCATCCCAACCCAGAGAGGAGCCGATGGAAGTGACTTCCAGATCAGGGAAAAGACCTCCCCCAGAAAGCTGTATTTCGACAGAGGTTTGCAGCTGGAAGGCAGAGAGGGGGGAAGGACATTCCGGATAGGAGAAGAGCAAGTTCAAAGTCGCAGAAGTAAGAGGTGGAAGGCCATGCTCCCCGCGCAACTGTGCCGTGGCCAGAGTGGTTGGAGCCAGGGGCGTGTGAAGAAAAGGAAAGGGCTAGGAGGTGGCAAGGCAGGAAGGGCCAGGGTTATTCAAAGCTAGAAACGGCCCACAGAAGAAGACTCTAGTGGTCCTGGAGGCGCTAGGGAGCCACGGGAGCGTATCTGGGTAGAGAACGGAGAGGCAGCGCTTTTTCTATCATTCTCTCTCAAACTGCCTTTAAAGCACACCTTGACTGTTATCTCCTATAGGAGCCCTAGAGAGTCTCCCAAGTGGTTATAGGATCAGAGGTTTAGAACTAGAAGGGACCACCGTGGTTATCCAGGCCATCCTTTTCTTCTCCTTCATTTTCAGCCAGTAAAACAGGCTCAGAGGAGGTGGGCTCTCCTTCCGATTGCTTCGTGGAGCTACTTACCTGTTTTTTGTCAAACTGAAGTAATTCAGGCTATAGAATCGTGATGACTGATATCAGATCCCCAAATCAAGGCTCCTATGAAAAGTGCTTCTCTACAGCGCCCTTTACTTTGATTTGCTAGGCAAAAAGTCCTGTCTGGGAAGAATCACTCCATCTGCCTCTTCTCATTTCTCCTCTCCCAGATCCCAGCCACCATGAAGCTGCTCATCTTCTCCTGCCTTGTGGCTCTTGCTCTGGCCAGGCCAGTAAGTACAACGAAGTGATGAGAAAGATCTGCCTTCTTACCAGGGAATGGGAGCCACCCAACTACCTGGGCTGCAAAGGCAGATAAGAGGACTCGGGAGCTTAGAAGCTCAATGGATCTTTTGGCTTCCATAGACAGGAAGTGGGCTGCTGGTTTCTTCTTTAGGGATGCTTGTTTACTTTACAGGGTACAATAATAATGTTAGTTATTCTAATTTCTTGGAGCATTAGTGACAGAGATATTCAGCTCTTCTTTGGAGACATAGAAACTATGTCTACATAGTATTTATAGGGTGGTTTGAGCACTTTACAAACATTAGCTCGTTTTGTCTTTACAAAAACCTTGAAAGATAAATATTATCTTTAGCACCATTTTCCAGATGAAGAAACTGAGTCAGACAGAGGTGAAGTGGCTTCCCTAGGGTCACACAGTTTGAAAATGTCTATGACTGTTTTCCAACTTAGGCTTTCTTTATTCCAAATCCAGTGCTTTATTCATATGCTAACTGGCTGCCTCTCAAACATAGAAGACTAAGACAGAAAACCCATAAGAGACCCTGACAGGCAGACCGAGAAATGGAGACAGAGATAGAAAAATTCCTAAAGTTCCTCAGTGCTTCCCAATTCCACAGACAAACCCAGAATATCATTATGCTTTCAACATTCTTCAGTTGGAAAGGATTCTTTTATTAATTTCAGAATTGTAATCTACAGCACCCTCCCATGGCTCCAGGAAGTCCCCTATCCCGCCCGAGCGCATACTCTTTCCCCTTACTTAGAGGCTGCATCAAAAGCATCCTCATGGAAAGAGGGCAGTAAAAGCTCTCCGACCATTTGCTTATAGTCCGGCAAAGGTACCCGGCATAAAGCGAAAGAGAAGAAGACAGGAAAACCCCCGGCTCACTCAGTGCCCTTACTTACCTCCACATGTTTCTTCCTCGTTCAGATTCATTCAAAAACAGTTTTTGCCTTTTATTTTAGCTGGAACTTTTCAGGTAATTGTCTCAATTGTCTGTTACGTATCAGAAGTAGGAAGTATTCAGAGGCTGCCTTTTTTTCTGAGATGCTCACTAGTATAATATATAACAATGAAACAAATGCTGCGGCTTTTCTTTTTCCCTAGGAAGCCCTCGACTTCTCTTTTGCGGTGAGTATCTTTCCCTTAAATGTCTTTAATAGTAAAACTTTTGTTTAGGCACAGTTTGGGGGCTGACATCTTCCATGTGTAGCCTGTGAGGTGGATTCACGCCTCTCTTTCTGCTAGTGGCTCAGTTCCTTACTCATCGTTTCACTCCAGACTCCAAGATCGTCCAAGGGCAGGTTGTGATCTTTCTCCATTAATGACTAAAACGGCCCCGTCTTTCTTATTTATAGACAATTAACGCTTAGTCTCCATCTCTGTTTATTCAACATGGAGACGTCATTTTCCTCCCAAGTTTTTGCTCGTCTCTTTCTAGATATCAGCCCCGCTCACCTAGGCTTAAATAGACAACAAGGATAATGATAATAACTTTATTACAGAACCCTAAACAGCAAACTCAAGGAAGCAGGTATTTATGCTCTGCCGGTCCTCAGAGAGACCACAAGCACCCCTGAACAATCACTACAATGATGACTTCTCAATTCTCAACCTCCAGCTTTCTCAGGATGACAGTTTTTATCTGTAGTCAAACAATGCTATTTCTTTACAAGAAGAGTAATTTATTAACTATCCTAGGAGAGAGCTTCTCTTAGTACTTTATCTCTCTCCATCGATATCAATTAGCCTTTTAGAATGAGTCCAGCTGCCTGTCACTCCACATTCTATTAGCGCTTTAAAATTAACCCCCCCCCCCCCCCGACTTACCTTCCGTCTTAGACTCAATAGTGTGTATTGGGCAGTCAGGGCTGGGCAATGGAGGTTAAGTGACTTGCCCAGGATCACACAGCTAGGAAGTGACCGAGGCCAGATTTGAAGCCAGGACCTCCCAGCTGCAGGCTCGGTTCTCCATGCACTGAGCCACTTAGCTGCCACCAAGATTCCCAACACTTTTCTATATAATGTGTATTGGAAATGGAGATGAAAAGACAAAATGGCGGAGGTATGCTCTTGGAGTCAGGATGACTGGGTACATATTGCCTTTAACTCTTTGAGGGAGCCTGAGATTCCTTGACCATTTCTGCAGCTCTCATACACTCATCTACTAAGCTAGAGATTTCGTACCAGTGAGACCAGAGGTCCTTGACATTTAGGATAAGTTACTGCTGACCCCTTTTCCCTGCTCATAAAGCCATTCCACTAATCTAGGCCTCGTCAGCTCTTCTAATGGCCTCCTAATTGGCCTCCCCTCTCTAGGCCATCCTCTACACAGCTGCACAGTCATTTTCATTCATCTCAGATCGGATCATCACTCTACTACTCACTAAATTCTCATGGCTCCCTATTGTCCCTGGGACCAAATATGGACTCTTCTGTTCCGTTTTTAAAATTCATCGATGTCTGGTTCCAGCTTTTATTTCCAACCTCACTGTGTATAATGCGTGTTCTTTTACACTCCACAATCCAGTCAAACTGTCCTTCTCTCTCTTCCCTACACTCGGCACTCAGTTTCTCATCTCTTTGCTTTTGCACTGATATTTGGGATGCATGCACCCCTCACCTTGCCTCACGGAATCCTCTTACTAAGCAGCTCGCATACTGTTTTCCATGAAGTCTTTCTTGACCTTCCCCAACTGCTAAGGCCCCCTCTCCGTAATGCCCTCGTGGTTATTTATTCGCTCTGTATTTGTTCAAGGCCATTCTACCTCTCTATGTAGCCATCTATCTGTCCTGTGTGTGCTTCCGATATTTGCTTACTCTGTTTCCTCATGACGCTGACTCCTAGAGAGGAAGGATTATTTCATTCTTTATATTTGTGCCCTCTCCACGTGCAGGTGCTTAATAAATGCTTGTGGATTGGATAACGTGAGCATGACATATATATTCACATGCACACGTGTCTATCTATGTCTTTGACTTTTTCTTTTTCATTTTTTCAGAGGCGCATTAAACATCAAGAAGTGGAAAGCCGCTTGGTAATTATTTTATTCTGCTCACAGTGGAATTGGTTGTGACGGGTAGGATGGATTAGGAATACAC
Source organism: Gracilinanus agilis (assembly GCF_016433145.1). Taxonomy (NCBI): domain Eukaryota; kingdom Metazoa; phylum Chordata; class Mammalia; order Didelphimorphia; family Didelphidae; genus Gracilinanus; species Gracilinanus agilis. Next base: position 722,113 of record NC_058135.1, on the reverse strand, counting down.
CGTGGGAGTAAAAAGACCCTCTCAAAGTTGGGGGGGGGGGCGTAGGTGTAAAACCTCCCTGCGGGAAGTCATGGCGAGGAGGGAAAGTGGCGAGCGCGCAGAGGATCTCTGCACACTGGTGATCCGAAGGGCCTCTTATGAAAGTCTTGGCTCGGTGGTTTCTGTTTCCAAAGGGGCCAGACAGACTCTGTCTTCTTAAGAATTATATTTTCGTAATGATACCCATTACCCCTCCAAATAGGTTGAGCTACAAGAGGGAACACGACTTGCAGAATTTACACTCAGATGGAAGCTGGTTCTCAAATGCAGTCGTGCGTCTCGACAGAGGGAGAATTGAGGGCGCCTCTCTCTTTGCTTCCAAACCATTGGTTTTCACTATTGACCTGCTATTCTCTATCTAGTAGCTCTTGCGACACTGATCACAATACAGTGTCTTGAGTGTGTAAGTGTGGAATCTGATCTATATTTAATCATTTGGCCATTTCTCTAAGCAAGAGGAGGCTGGGAAAAAATATTCCCTGGTTGAGGTGAGCAGGTGAATAGCCTTCCTCCCAGGGACAGGATAGAGAATGGGCTCCTCCTCTGCTCTGACAAGAGTGCTGTTGGGCCTTGTGGGGAGACACCTTGTTTCACTACCTGCCACTTTCACACGAGACCTGAACCTTTATCAAAACATGCCACAGACTGAGTATGAGACGGGTCGTCTTTACACTTCCCAACTATCGAGTTTCGAGCTCACAGCCGCTTTTTATTCTCTGCAGAATGAAGATATCATTCCAGCAAGGGAGGTGAGTTGACATTCAGCAGCCCAGCACGGGGCTGGAAGAAATCTCCTTCTCTTTCCTTCCTTCGGGTGGCCTCATCCTCCTTATCTGCTTTTGGAGGGGGGAGAGGAAGGAAGAAAGAGAAACGACGGGGTCTCTAAACCGGAATGACTTTAGTGATTCGATTTTAGTTCGCCCTTCTGACGTTCTGGCCGAAAGGACTTAGCCAGGCGCGACGGAATGCCCAATGTGTGGAGAACACTCTTTGGTGTCCTTTTATTGTTCAGACGCCGAGATCATAGAGTCCCTTTTCTGCTTTTCTTTGGCAGCAGCAAGGAGGCCAGTGAGGGTCCCAGGAAGGCTGAGGCCACCTAAGTAGACCAAATGAGATAGGCTATCTGTAGATGGCCAAGTGTTTGACACAAGGCTGTTAGTCTTGGAGAGGGGGCTTCTCTTTATGAGGTATTCTTTTCACACTCTCCTCTCTTTAGATCTTCCTATAATAGTGTCTTGTTCGTGTTGTGATTTGCTTTTCTTAATTTAAGAATTATTAATACCGTTTGCTTTGGCAACAGCTTCATTTGCAAACACATCCCTCCCTTCTCTACTCCCTCTGCCCTCCCTGTCCAGTGAGCCCTCCCTGGTAACAAAGAGGACTAAAGCAGAAAAGAAAGCAGTTCAGTTAGACCAGCTAACACAGCAACAGAGTCTCCAGCCCCTGCAAAACAGAGGGGCACGCATATTTTCCCAGCTGGTCCTAGGGTCAAGCATCTTGGTGCCAGCTCTGCAAATGCGGTGCTTTTCAGTCATCTGAGATAGCAGTTCTTGCATAAAAAACTAGATTTTTCAGTTAAAGGAAATGGCCCCAGAAATCTAGAGGGAACCCAATTGTAAAGGGAAAGAAAGAAGAAAAAGTAATCTACTCCTTCTTATTCTTGGCAGGAATCATCAAGTGAGGTAAGACATTTGGATCCCAAGTCCAATGCGCTGCTCCACATCCAATCTTTTCCTACTATTTTCTGGTAAAAAGGTCGAGGCTATAGAGTCAGAGAGAAATAAAATAAATCTAGTACACATGGGTAGGATAGATCATTTTAATATGAATTTGCCCCAAATAAAAATTCTTCCCTAAATTTCCCAAGAATTCTTCCTCTCTCTTTCCCATTGGTAATGTAGATTGTCCTGCATGTCATATAATGGCTACGTTCCAGACCGATTGTTCTATTGTTGCCTTGATTCTTAAGGAAAGGCACTGCAGGAATTCAGGGCAATGGTGCCATGAAATGCACGCTTAGGTTGCCCCCAGCCCATACTGGCCCATACGTATATTGTATTTCATGACCCCTTGGTGCTCGCTTGACCAAAGAAAACATCTTCAACAATCCCTGGGGGAGGGGGCGGGTACAATCTGTGGCCCCAGAAGAGAGTAAAGCTAACTGGTTTTTAAGGGCACGATTTCTTCCCCTGGATCTTATTAGGACAGTGTCCTTGCCCACTGGACCAGGCAGCTACGAGTACACGCTGTAGTGGCCCTCAGGAGACCCCCCTCCCCCCAACCTCTAGAGGAAAGGGACACCCCCAAGGCCATGGAGGAGCTTCTCCTTTTAGAACAAGCCAGACAGAGGGTTACAGAGCTTTCGTGCCCCTTCCAGACGCTCTGTAGTTGGGTTTCTGGGACCCAAGGAAGATGGACTTAGAGCGCTAAGGCGGGTTCTGTCTTTTTAAGGAATTGCTCCAGCCAATCAAAATCAGCGATCCCCTGGAACAGCAAGTGCTCTACAAACCCAGAGAGGTAAAAAGTCTCTGAAATCACTCTCATTAGGGGGAAAATGACTTTGATTTGGAAATGAGATTTGCCAGCCTTCGTTGTTGTTGAAATTTTACTTTTACGCTTTTAAAGTGTACTGTGAGGGTCTTCTTGCCAGTCTGCTCCGGGGATTCTTTCAGTGGAAGGTCTTACTGTTAGAGCTTAAAACTGCACTAAGAGTTTTGGAATGCCCTATACGAAAGGATCATTTGTTTATCCAACTGTAGCAAGCAGACTGAGTCACTGGCTATGCCCGTAGTGTTCCTCAAGGCACGAAGGACGGAGACAAAAACTGTGGCTTGTGGCTAAAAACTGTTTGCATTTTTGCAAGAGGATAATAGAGTAGTCCACGAATGGTTATAGTACGGCACCGTGCGTGGACTTTCCGGGGGCTTCTTCATTCCTTGCCGCCTAACCCTGGTATCATTCGGCCTGGACAGCAGAGCTCTTAAAGGGCACTTCCTGCTGAGAGGGGCCAGGCCTGGACCTCGGCTGGGGGCGCCGCTCCCCCCCTGCATCATCTGCCGTCTTAGTCTCGTGCTCATCCTCTCTTCTCAGCACGAGTTGAAGGCTTTATCAGTCGAGGCGAGACTTGTTCATAGAATCGCCAGAGTTAGCCACCCAAGTGGCTGCCGCCCTCTTCCTTTCCTTTGCCAGTCTTTGTCTGCTCAGTCCAGAACTGCCATGAGTCCCATCACGCCTTTTCTGGGCTTGCTGGCCCCTCTCCCTGGGCCCTAAGCTCCCGGAGGGTGGGACTCAGAGTCTATCTGTTCCTTTCTAACCTGCTGCCCTCAGTGCCTAACTATGCTCTAGACTGAGCCTGTCCTTATTGCCTGAATGAATAAATGCATCTTCCCTGAACCATGCGAGGGTTACATTGATAGAGATAATCAGACATAAAGGAGAATACAGAATCTTTCTTTCATCTCTCCAGTGAGGATAATAATAATACCTACTAGTTACCTGGCTTTTAAAGAGGCCATTTCACCAAAGTCTAGGTGCTACGGTGATCCCATTTTATAGGCAAGGAAAGGGAGGCAGAAAGCCGCTAAATAACTTGCCCAGGTTACAGGTACCCGAGACCAAATTTGAACTGAGGTCTTCCTGAGTCCAAGCCCTTCCCTCCATCCCCTGACCAACTAGCGGCTTACACAAGGGACAGCTGCTTCCCGCCTATACTTGGCACGAATTCTTACCGGTCTACTTTCCCAGCTCACGCGCCAGCTTAGAGCGTGTGGGGCTGGCCCGCGTATGCGTGGTGATTCTAGGTAAGGAGCTGCTCTTTGAAATGTCCCGAGGCTACGACGTGAGCAGTGCATTGGGAGATAGTTAGGAAAGAAAGCTGCCGAGGGGGGCACCAGCTCCCAATCTAGGCAGTTCTCCACTTTGGGTGTCCTGGACATCTCACTCCTGTTTTTATGGGGCCCCAGAGACGGAGGGCCATGAAGTTACAGCCAATTCTCTCTTTTCTTTTCTAAAGGAGGCCGTCACTCCAGCTACCAAAGTAAGACCAGTTCGGGGCCCGAAAAGATACTGGTTTCTCTTCTTATTTCGTCTCTTGTACTACGACGCGCTTTCTTCTGAATGGAAGCCCTTTTGCAGAGATCACGAGGGAATCCGAGATGTTGAGATCATTTTGCTTGATTCTGTCGCCAAAACTACTTTTAGCCTTGACCTGAGAGAATGCTATTTATGGCAAAACCTGCCCCCTCCAAACTCTTTATTCTGCCTTTCCAATACCAAGGAGTCCCTTTTGGGGGGTGATTTCTGGCGTCTCGGGGGGACGAGTGGGCTGGGGCGGGCTGCCGGGAGTGGGCAGAGACCCCTTGGTGGTGGGGGAGGACAGAAGCGGCGCCTCCACTGGTCACCTGGTCACAGATGAATTGGATTCCTGGGAGCTCCTGCAGGGTTTCCCTTTCAAGAGCCTAAGAGAGAAAAGGATGGGAGTGAGTCCTTCCACAGTGCTTTCATCTCCGAGTATCCTAGCTCAGGCTCAGGGGAACCTGACTGCCAAATGGCCGGTGAGTGCTGACCCAATAAAATGTGTTTTAACAGGACCGTGTGCGCAGACAGGCCGAGTACATCATCGAGGTAAGCCACACCTCCCCCCCCCCCCATGGTGACGAGTAGCCCGGGCTCTCTCTCCATGCCACCTGCCGCGTGGATCAGAATTGGCTCGGGACTGACCATTTCCTCTGTAATGTCTTTCCGTGCTCTTGACCCGGGATCCTAGCTTACTGCCCAACAGAATGACCCCCAAGTCCTGCTTCTTAAAGCGCCCCCTGGGAAAAGCCACCCCAAGTTCCCTAGGTGTGTCCACGTGCCTCAGCCTCCTGAAGCCCACTCGGCCTCTGTTTCCTGAGTTTCTCTTCCACTGGGCCTTTAGAGTGTGCACTCTGTTAGGGACAAATTTTTCTGCATCCTTGATTTGGCGTTAAAGGCTTTTGGCCCTCTCTAGCATGCACAGAAGCCTGCACATCTTCTCGGGATATCACACCCTTCATTTTGTCCTCCGGTCATTTTAGCCACGTCTGTCTCTTTGTGACCCCCTCTGCAGTTGGTTCTCTTGGTAGAGAGACTGGAGGGGTTGGACATTTCTTTCTCCAGCCCATTTTACAGATGAGGAAAGTGAGGCAAACAGGGTGAAGGGACTAGCCCGGAGTCACATAGCTAGGAAATATATGAGGTCAAATTTGAACCCAGGACTTCCTATCTCCAGGCCTGACTCTGTCCACTGATAGCTGCCCCTTTTCTTCCCATTCTTCCTTTCCTCGCTCAGATTTCCTTCCAGGCCAAATTCCTCCATGACTTTAATATCCAGATCCATGACCTTTCTCATACTCATATGTCTCAGTCCCCTGAGCTCCTCAGCTCTAATTGTTCCCACCTCATGGACACCTCAGGCTACACTCCCAAGCCAGTAATCGCTGAGATGACCTTTTCCTTGTCTCACAACATCCTGTCCTTCTGTCTTTCCTACCACTTTTCTCCTGGCACACTTGCTATTTATTCTCAACCCCTTTTTATTCCAGTCCCTCTCTCTTGATCCTCCCGCCTCCATACTTGCTCAGGACTTGGCCATTTGCACGAGAGGCTCGACCCCACCCCAGAATCCTCTCTGTCTCCATTGCTGCCTCAATTGCTCCTGAACCTTGGTTCTTGCCTCATCATTTTTCTGTGGTTGCATTTGTTCCCAGTCGTTGACAGAGAAAGTGATGGAGCTCTATCCTTTCTTCCTTTGTGGGTTAATTCTCCACCACCTCACTGTTCCTGGCAGTCTCTCATGAGTGGGCTCTCTTCCTCATTTCCCAGAACGCTTGTTCAAACTCCCCTTTCTTTCCCGGGCCTCCACACTATTCCTTCCGTTACCTTTCCAGCACAGTGCCTGTCCCTTCTCTTTTATTGAGATTTCTGGGGAGAGCTCTCCCTAGCTCCTCTTCTCCCTTCCCAGCACTGCCCTTCTGTGCTTCTCTTTTGGCTGGACTAAGCCACCCACCAGATCCCTCCATCCAGTCTCCTGTAAGAAAGCACTCTGCTGGCTATTTTTTATTCTTTCTGATATTGTTTTAGAGTCACAGATACAGAGCTGACACGGGCTAAAGGATCTTAGAGGTCACTTAGTCCAGCTCTCTCATTCACTGAAGGAAACTGAGGCCCAGAGAGGAGAGCTATTTTCTTCAAGGTTGAATAAATGGTGGAATTTGAGCATTTGTCATCTGACTTCAGTGTCACAGTGTCACATTTCTCTCTGTAGTATATTCTCTCTTATTATCTATACGGTCTCTCCACAGACTACTTATCTGTTTACCTAGCTCTTGGTCTCAGACTCTACGACTATATCTATAAAATGGGTATATTATTGGTTCTCTATTTTTGCACAATGCTGTACAGCTTAGGGGAAAACTGTACATCCAGTATCAGACAAACCATGAGATAATCATTAAATTCCCTTCCTGGGATTAAAAAATGGTGAATCAGTCTTAATAATATTAATTCTTTTGTTTTTCATTGTAGGATGATTCTTCTGCCTCAGATGAGGTAAGCCACCTTGAATCTGTGTTTTTGGTCAGTCTCCCAGTAAATGTCATTGAATGAACTTCCTAAAGAACCTATTTTAAAAATCTTTTAAATTTTAAATTGTTTTTAAGAGATACTTTATATTTCTAATTACCTATAATAATGATTTTCAGTATAAATGTTCTGACATTATAAGATCCAAATTGTTTTCCTCCCTTCTTTCTCTCACCCCCTCAGAGATGGTAAGCAATTTGATCTGGATTATTCATGTATTATCATGCAAAACATACTTCCAAATTGGTCATTATTATGAGAATACTCCTATAAAACCAAAACATTCAAATAACAACACAAATAGGCTAAAGTGAAAAATCATATGCTCTCCAACAGTTCTTTCCCTAGAGGAGGGATAGCATTCTTTGTCATAAGTCCTTCAGAATCATCTTGGATCATTGTAATGCTGTTAGCAAAGTCTTCCACAGTTGATCATTGTACAATATTGCTGTTACTGTGTAGGATGTTCTCCTGGTCCTGCTCATTTCACTTTCCATCAGTTGATGTAGACCTCTTGAGCTCTTTCTGAAATCATCCTGCTCATCGTTACTTACAGCACAGTAGTATTCCATCACCACCTGCAATCTATTTAGTCATTCCACAATTGATGGACATGCCTTCAATTTCCAATTCTTTGCCACCAGAAAAAAGAGCAGCTATAAATATTTTTGTACAAGTAGGTTCTTTCTCCCACCCATTTTCATTTCTTTGGGCTACAGATCTAGTAATGGTATTACAGGATCATAGTTTTGTAGCCCTTTGGGCTTAATTCCAAACTGCCTTCCAGAATGGTTGGATCAGTTCACAGCTCCACCAACAATGCAGCAGTGTCCCAAGTTTGCCATACCACACCCCTTCGAACATTTATCAATTTCTTTTGCTGTCATTTTGGTCAATCTTATAGATGTGGGGTAGTACCTCAGAGTTGTTTTCATTTGAATTTGAAGAATCTATTTTATTAAGATTTCCTGGTTGATGGGGAGAATGATGGTGCTCTTGACAGTAATATGGCAGTTGGAGAGGAGAGGTGGATTTGGGCAGAAAGCTAGTGAGGTGTGTTTTAGATCTATTACATATGATAGTCCATGATCATGGGGTTATAGATTCACAAACTTAAAAGGGGCTTCAGAGGTAATTGAGCATTATCCTTTTATTTTACAGATAAGGAAACTGAGGAAGAGTGCAGTTAAGGAGCTTGCCCAGGGTTACACAGTCAGTAGTGCCTGAGATGGAATTTGAATGGACATCTTCCCAATTCCAAGTTTAGTGCCCTGTCCATTATGCCATGCTGACTCAGGGCCTGGGGCTCAGGAGAGAGACCAGGGCTCAATAGAGTTGATAATTGAACATGTGCGAGCTTATGAGTTCACCAAATGAGATGGATATAAAAAGAGAGAAGAGGACTAAGGAAAGAGCTCTGGGGACTTATGTGGGCCAAAGCACAGCAAAGAAGAATAGAAGGGGGTCATTAGACATGTTGGAGGAAAACCTGAAGAGTCTGGTGTTCTTAAAGCCGGGAGAGGAGAGTATCCAGGAGGGCAGAGTGGCTAACAGTGTCTAAAAGGGGAAGGTCTGAAGAAAGGCCTTTTGACTGGGCAATTAGGAGATCATGATGATTTTGGAGAGGGCTGTGTCTGTCGACTGATGTGGTCAGATGTCAGAAGGCAGAGAGCTTAGAAGAGAGGGAAGTGAGGAAGTACAGGCACAAAATGGAGATTTTGTTTTGGGGAGTTTGGCTGCAAAAGGGAGGAGAAATAGAAGTTAGTAGTGAGAATTCAGCACAGAAAATATCTCTAGATAGGGAAGGAGAAAAAAATTGCTTTAATTGTGAAAAGCCTGCTTTTCACTTGGGGGGGCCCTGTGATGGTGGTGGGACGGCGTCAGCAAAACGAAATGAAATGGAGCCAGAGTACAAGTGAAATTGCAGAGGCTGTTCTCTGGTGCCATCTGCTGACCTTTATTTTTACACCATTTTTTATTTTATTATTTTTTTTAACCCTTACCTTTGGTCTTGGAGTCAATATGGTTCCAAGGCAGAAGAGTGGTAAGGGTAGGCAATGGGGGTCAAGTGACTTGCCCAGGGTCACACAGCTGGGGAGTGTCTGAGGCCAGACTTGAACTTAGGACCTCCTGTCTCTAGCCCTGGCTCTCAATCCACTGAGCTACCCAGCTGCCCCCTACCCTTTTTTCTTATGATCTCATACAGGTTTTGGCATAATTTCCCCATACATAAAGATAATGAATTAAGTCACACATTAACTCTTTTTATATTGAAATCTTATATGATTGACATTTCCTAATTATCCTACTTAACAAATTAATTATCCTATCTTAACAAAGAAGCAAGCTTGTCCAGAATTATTCATTACAGAATGGCTTAGGTGGAACTTTATTATTTTCAGCCACTTGTAAGGTATAAGAACATCATTTTCTAGCCAAGCATAATGGTTAGCTATACTTTAATTAAATCAAGTATGCTCTTACTTTATCCATATAATTAATCAAGAAGATAGTTATGGCAGTTGGTTACATCAAGAAAGACACAATAATATCAGTTTGGTCCAAATGTTGTTTCAATTAGTTTTTCGTTTTTCACTATTCTTCAAAGGTAAGTTTGCTGTTCTTTCTGCTACAGGGTTAATAAGAATGGAGTTAGGGAAGGGTGATTTTGTGCTAATTTGTCATTCCCTTGTTTTCCTTGTAACATTCAGCTTCAAGGATCAGTGGGAGTTTGGGAGCAAATGCAGGCCAGGGACATTCTTGCTGGGGAATTTAGAAATTTGCATTAACTCACTAACTGCTGGTTTGTTGTGCAGATGATTTCAGGGGAAGTTTCTGTATTATTACACATAGATGTGGGGTTTATTTAGGGGCTAATTTAGGGGATTGTGAGAAGTCTTATGGGTGGCCTTGTTGTTAGCTTGTATTGCTTTTCTGTGTTTCCCTGGGGCTAAGTAAGGATACTGATTTTAATAACTTCAGCAAAAGGGAATGTTAGTGAGAAAAAAGTCACATAGGAGAAACTGAGTAGACTAACCATCCTTCTGGCACCTGCTATGCGGGTTTCAGAACTGGTGACGAGTTGTGCTAAACGTCAGGAGCTTGATGGTTTCCCGCATTTAATTCTCCACTCTACTTGGCAGTACTGGTCAATCGGTTCTATCAAGTTGGACAGGATTAGGAGTTTTTGTTTCCTCATAGAAGACTATCATTTCCTCCAATGAGTTGTGACACACTAGCTTTTTTAAATTTAATTTAAATTAATTTAATTTAAATTTTTAAATTTAAAATTTTAAATGTGTCCATCTTTTCTAAGGTATCCTATATTTGTATTAATTTAATTTGAATTCTATCTTTCCAGAGAAAGATTGAAGCTGTCCGTGAATACCAAGAGCAGTACCTGGTAACATCTCATTTCAGACTTGGGACACATCACTGGGGAATAAAGGGAAATGTGGCTTGACATGGACATGTCCTTTCCCACAAGGGCCATTTTCCTACCTCTGCATGTGGTCCTGGGATCTAGTTTGTGCCCATATTGCTTCACATTAGAATGCGATTGCTCTTTATGGTGCAAATGCAGAACCACTGAGCATGAGACCTCTAGTCATTGCTTTCATCTTTGCCCAAATGGCCAGACCATGGGCTCATCCCATAGACTGTTGCTTTCCCCATTGCCAGTTTGCCTGCTATGGGTTTTTGAGAGATAACTCATTTATTTCCCTCAGAATGTGAATTAATTTCTTTATTATTCTGAAGCAAATAGCACTTTTAGACTATATCATGATAGCCAGGTGGCTCAGTGGCCTCAGACACTTACTAGCTGTGTAACTCTGGCCAAGTCACTTAACCCTGCTTGCCTCGGTTTCTTCCTCTATAAAATGAGCTGAAGAAGGAAATGGCCAGCCACTCCAGTATCTTTGCCAAGAAAATCCCCAAATGGGGTCATGGAGAGCTGGACACGACTGATCGTGACCAAACACGAATATAGTCATGTCTCCAAAGTGAGAAAAGCAAGGTTCCAATGTCTGGATTCCTGGGGACCCAACTTTGACCTGAATCCTTTGGTGACAAGGCTTCATTTTTCCTTCTGAAACTTTCAATCATTCATTCAAGCAATCGACAAGATTTTCTCAAGGGCTCACTACATGCCGAGGTCTGTTCTAAGCAGTGGAGATACCTGCCACTGAGTAGTTCATAGGGAAAGATAACATGTACACATGTAAGTGAGACACACACATACCCCCGTGTATGGGTGTGTGCGTGTAAAATATTTCTATGCAAATGCATCCTACCCAGACTATGGCAACAGTCTCTTCCCTTCTCAGTGTAGATGCCCAAGAGATATTGCAAAGGCAGACGAGGATCATTTCACTCTTTTGCTCCATCCGATCTGGTGGCTCCCAGTTCCCCATCGGAGGCTAGCGAATGACAGAGTGTGGCTCAATAAGAGTCTTTCTCAGCAATAGCAGAACACCCCGTATTTTATAAGGGGGACGCACCAATGTGGAGTTTGGAGGCCTGAGTCCACGTCCAAACCCAACCAGTATTAGCCGTAGTTTAAGACCACAAACCGAAGCCGAAGCGAGAGGAACACCAATAGGCAATCAGGCGTTCAGTCCGGGCTTCTCATACCGAGAGCCTGGAGAAGAGTGGCGACCCCGTGGGTGGGGAGAGCAGCAAGTAGAAGGAAGGACCCCAAATCTTCATTTCTGGCCTCTTTAGGTCCAATTGATGAGCATCTCAGACTTGGCTTAAGCCACAGAATTCAAATTCCTTCTAGTTTTCTTTTCCCGAGAAATCTGGCCTTTCCTCCAGGGAGCTGAAGTGGGGCCCAGGCTTTGCTTTCTGTGCTTCCGCGTGCATGCCTCTTTCACCCAGGCACACCTGCCTTCGTGGCACTCATCATTTGTGTGTTTGTGCTTTTCTTTAAGCAGAGAAGACCCGAGGAACAGAGAGCTCTCTACTACCCGGTAAGACTTCTTTTAGGATCTGAAACAAAATGTCAGGCCTGCGTGCACAGCAGTGTGGAACACCAAAGTTCCCTCTTGGCTAGAGCTGAGAAAACAGCATTCTCTGAGGGGGACCCAAGCCAGGACATCCTGTCCGAATCCCTCAGATGCCAAGAGAGGCTTAGGACCAGCGGCCGCGCCAGAGCGACAGGGGCAGCGAGGAGGGCGACGGGCTTTCCCTTCGGGCCCCTCGTGCTCAGATGGCAATTCAGCGGCTCGTGGAGGTCCCAGCTTAGAGGCGGGGGCCGGGCCTGCGGCCATCCTTCGTCCATCGCTGACATAACTTGCTTTTAAGGCTGCTCTGGGAGCATACACGTGCATTCCCACGAGGGGCCGTGACGCTAAGACTGTGCTTTCCTTCCCTCAGGAGCCGCGCTCTTTTCTCACCGAGGTAAGAGGGACTGGTTTAAGGGCAGCGCTTTCTGATGCTACTCTCCGTGTCTGGCATTTTTATTCGGGGATCCTTTTTTTTCTTTTAGCTAAGAAAAGTTCCGGCTTACCGAGAAGCCTACGTGGTAAGACTTCATTTAAGACTTAGAACAAAGCGTCGGTAGCCAGTTCCTTCTCCACAGTACGGCCTCGCCTGCCTAGACCTCACCGTACAGTGACGCAGAGCTGGAGGGTCCTGTAGGAGTCTCTTCAGCTGTGCGGAAGGCAGGCTGCCACCTCCAGCCGCAAGCCTGCAGCGCCCCGAAGCGCTCGACCCAGGCCCGCCCGCGTTCCTCTGCCTCGTCTCCCATCCAATCTCCTTCTCAGTGCTTATTGTTTCTGGGAACAAAAGTGATTCAGTCTCTCCTAAGAAGACCCCCAATCTTCAGATGGCCAAACCAACCAAGCCAAACACTGCCGCCTCTCTCACGGGAGACACCGAACAAGCAAATTGGACCATGCCGTCAGTCATTAAACTGCCCTCTCTTTGGCCCTCACTTAGCCAGCTAATCACCTGGATCTGACTCAGAAGTCTGCTTTTTTTTCTTTTTTTTTTTTTTCTAAACCCTCACCTTCCGTCTTGGAATCAATACTGTGTATTGGCTCCAAGGCAGAAGAGCAGAAAGGGTGGGCAATGGGGGCCAAGTGACTTGCCCAGGGTCACCCAGCTGGGAAGTGTCTGAGGCCAGATTTGAACCTAGGACCTCCTGTCTCTAGGCCTGGCTCTCAATCCACTGAGCTACCCAGCTGCTCCTCAAAACTGTTCTTGATCTGTATAGGAAACCAAGTCTTCCTAATGCCTGGTACTACTACTATTACTACCACCACCACCACCACCACCACTACTACTACTATTCATGATAATAGTTACTATTTCTATAGAGCTTTATGGTTTGCAAAGCACTTTACAGAGATCATCTTCTTTGATCTACACAATATTCCTGGAAGGTAGTTGCTATTATAATCCCTAGTTTACAGATGAGGAAACTGAGGCAGAAAGACAGTAAGTGACTTGCCCAAGGTCACACAGCTGGTAAGCTTTGGGGATCATATTTGAATTCAGTTCCACTATACCACCTACTTGCCTGTCATGCTGGCCCCCAAATCACTTTTAACGTCTCCTATCTACATTTTTAGGGGGGTGTCTCCAAGACACCTACTCTATTTGAGGCTATAGATTTTAAGAAAATATGAGTAAACTAGATTTTCCTCAGGGTGCAAATGGTTATTAGACAATACCCTTCTTAAGGAGTTGACTCTTCTTCAGTTTACTGCTTCTTAGACACGTCAGGAAAGAGAGTTCTCATCTTTTTTCAAGGGGAAAAAAGCAACTTCTCTGCTAGGTTTCACATGAAAGTTTGTTTTCTCTTTCCACTCAATATGGAAATGGGCCATCCTGGAAGCAAAAGGTTACCCCAATAATAGGCAAACTAAAGACAACACGAGGTGAGAAGAGAAACTTTGGCCTGTACTGTCTGGAAGTCTTGACCAAGGATTCTGGGTCTCAGTTTCTATGCCCACCAAGCGTGGATAAGAAGCCTCCTGCCACTTCCCTCCCAAGATTGCTGTGAGGATAAGGTTTTTAAAACTGTAAAGCTGGTGTATAAGCCAGCAGTTAGTTGTGAATAATAGTGACTGAATTCTTTCTTTCTTTTCTCTCCTTTACAAATGCCAATAAATCTTGCATCATTGTTTCAGCAGCCAGAAATCTATTATGTCATTCCTGTGCCAGAACTTATGGCTTTTCCAGATGAGGTCCCTCTTCCTTACACCTACAAATTCCCAGTAGCTGCTATCAACGGGGCGACTAAGGCAGCCTTTACCTCTCCTGAAGAGGAGGTGAGTTTACATTTATTTTTATTTTTAAAAACCTTTGCCTTCAGTCTTAGTATCAATTTTAAGAGGGAAGATCAGCAGGGTCACATAGCTAGGAAGTATCCAAGGCTAGATTTGAACTCAGGTCCTCCTGGCTCCACACCTGGTTCTCTACCTAGCCGTCCCTCGTGTTAATTTATTACACCTCGATAGAACTCTCATTTGAATACATATCACAGAGATCCAACAGCTGGTACTCATAAAAATGCAGAAGAGTGCCTATCTAGAACTGAATCAGAGGCAGCAACTTCTTGTGAGAGTCAAAGGCACCTTCCGTCTCGGCTAGGCGAGGTTCTGGAATGTGCACTTGGGACTCGGTGATGGTCCAGGACTCGGGGTTTCATAGTGGATCCCGCCAGGAGGACAATGGATGGAGGAGGGAGGAAAAAGAAATGCTCCTCCCTAAGTCCAGTTGCTGAAGTGAAAGAGAGGTGAAGTGAAAGAAAAGAAAGTCCATCATGCCCACATGCTGCCCTTTGAGCCTCATTCCCAACACCAACGTCTGTGTTCGGTCCAGTTCAGTTTTTCTTTAAGTTCTTAGCAGTGGCCAGCTCTTTCATAGGGTTAGTCAGTAAGCACAAAGTACACTTATTGTAAGCTGGGCATGGGGTGGAGAGATGCAAAACCGAAATCCTGCCTTTAAGGAGCTGCCATTTTAATGTGGGAAGTGCTCATTAAGTCACTGCACACTAATAATGTGTCCACAGGGCAGGTGGAAGGTGAGTTCACAGGGGAATAGCCATGGGAGGGTAGATGGGCCCTGCAGAAGACAGATGTTGAGGGAGTCTTGAAGAGATCCAAGCAAACTAAGACGTGGAGGTAAGAAGACAGAAATCTCTAGGCATGGGTGGTAGGCAGGGTAAAGGTGTGGAGTCTGGAGAGGGAGCGTCATCTTCAAGGAACAGTAAGTGAGTCAGTGTAACTGAATCATAGAGTCTGTGGCGAGGACTGAGGCCTGGGCTGAGAAAGGCTTCCATGCCAGAGGACTTTCCATTTTATCCTAGAACTGATAGGGGGTTTAAGGAGAGGAGAGCTACGGGTACTCTAGGAAAGCCACTTTATTTTATTTTATTTTATTTTTTAGAAAAATTTCCCATAGTTCCATGATTCATGTTTTTACTTTAGGGAAGCCACTTTAGCACCCGAGTTGAGAATGGATTGGAACATGAAGAGGTGTCCATTGTAAGAGGGAAATAGGGTTTAAAAGCGGATTTCCCTCTTACACAATGGAGGAGAGCAAATACATTTGGGGATAACAAGTTTTCTTAACTTGACAAAACCGCCAGCCTTTCCTCCATAAAAGGAAAGAGACAAACAGAATGTTGACTTGTTTGGTGTATTGTTTAAATTGTCTCTTATTTAAATTTTTCTGTTATGCACCGGGTATTTATAGCTATTTAAAATGAATATTTTTCTCTTTCAGAGAAACTAAAAGGAGCTTTCCAGATCCCTCTCTCTCCTGAACCCTGGTAAGCCATTTGTCATTTGGTCCAATGCAAGTGTCAGTCAGATCCAATTTTTATGTCATGGATATGTGTAAAGGAAAATAGGGTACCTCAAGAATCCTTGGAGGTACTCCTTATGCAGCCTCTTTTAGCCATCATCATCATTTGGGGTAATCTGATACTCGGGACCTTGGGGTCCACAGTTGTATTACCCTTAAGCTATCACTGAAAAGCACGTGAAATTTCATGTTGCCTCGCTCATTTTATGGTAGCCACAATTGTACAGAGTGACCCGGAGGTGCCCTCGGCGGGTTCCTCAGCCATGCCATGCATGCTTCTCCCAAGAGGGCACTTGCCGGCAGTATGGTCTTCCATGAGGGTCTGGCGCCGTTGGGCTGCTTGGTCCGCAGCAGCAGCAGCAGCAGCAGCGACGGTTGGAAGACGAGGGATTCCATCACGACTCCAGGGGAAGCAAGACGCTTTATTTATGTATTTTTTTTTCAGTAGAAGCTTCCTGGCTATGGCCATCAAGTCTCAGGGAATGTCTGGTTCTCTCATTAGAACGGGAGCTCCTTGAGAGCAGCAATTTTAAATTTCTGCCTTCCCAGTAGCAGGGACGGTGCCTGGCACACATGACGTGCTCATAGCGCACTTGCTGAATGGAATGGGGGGCAGCTAGGTGGCACAATGGGTAGTGTGCTGGGCCTGGAGTCAGAAGGGCTTGGAATGCCAGCTAAATCCTGACTCTGGTGCTTTTTATCTCTGTGACCCTGAGCCGGTTACTTGACAACTCCCATGGTGCGGATGTTCATCCATAAAATGAAAGGGTTGGCCCAGAAGATTTGGTTACTTTCAGCAAAGCTTTATCACATGCCAGGCACTGTACTGACCACTGGCAATAATGAACAGTATGAAAATGACACGTGACAAAGAATACACAAATAATTGTCCAAGTCAACAGCTCTTTGGTGATAAGGTGTGAGCTCAGTAGCTGTGACTGACCCTTAATGCTACAAGAACGTAGCATCACGAATTTAGAGCTGAAAAGGATCACAGAGGCCATCCAATCCAGCCTCTCAGGGAAACTTAGAGACATGCCCAGAGTTATGGAGCTAGTGTCAAAGGGAGGATTTGAACCCGGCTCTTCCAGACTCCAAATCCAGGGCCCTGTCTCCAACACCAGGAGGCCTCTTTAAGTCAAGTTGGATTAGCTTCCATTTGCATAGGAAACTCAAACTGTAGAAGCCCGAATGTCTTTTCAGTTTCTTCCTCCATCACCGTGAAAGAAAGCAGTTGATCTCAAGACCAATGGCTCAGTTCCCCCCAGTTAGAAGTAGGAAGCCACAAATCTCATTAGCAAATGCCATGTCAGATGACATTGTCTTCCAACCCCAAATAATGGCAATTACTAATATTGACTTTCTCTTTTTCTTCACAGTTCTGGCTGAAAATTCCACCCTCTTTATGGGCTCTGTCTTCTGTTGGTGTCTATGAATAGCCTCATGCAATGCAGGAGATCGGACACTCATTACTGA
Source organism: Gracilinanus agilis (assembly GCF_016433145.1). Lineage (NCBI taxonomy): Eukaryota > Metazoa > Chordata > Mammalia > Didelphimorphia > Didelphidae > Gracilinanus > Gracilinanus agilis. The sequence continues at coordinate 705,175 of NC_058135.1, read as the reverse complement.
TTGAACAAATAAAAACAAAGCAAAACTCAGGAGAGTGGACTCTTTCTCCAGTGGGTGTTACATGACATGATTTCTCTTAATCAAAAGTTGATTTCTCAACTCGCTTTCCTGTCCCCCACTTTCAGCCCTGACAAGCCAGGTGAGGGCAATCTAGCGTCGACACATTATTTATAGGTACCAAAGCTTTCGCTGTGTTTCTGTAAAGGGAATTTTTCAGAAAGAGTCCTTGAATTATTTAACTTCTTAGCGCTTCTCCTTCTAGCTATTATGTAATGGAATTTTCCTTTTTTCTTGCTTTTAATAAATTAATTATTAAGTCACCATCTTGTTTGGCCTTCATTCTCATGATCTATGGTTCATCTTGTTTAATCCTGGTGCACCACCCAGGCAGCTGACGTGCTCACACTAAAGCCACTTTGGGATTAAAAACAAAATGATATAAAGGAGCTGGAGAAGATGATTCATGAAGAGTATAAATACAATGTTTGCTTCCATGGCTTTTGAAAGTCTGTCTATCCTTCCCAGCCCAGCTCGAATGCCACTTCTCCCCTGAGCTCCCATAGGAATCTTCAGATTCCTGATGTCCTCCTTGTCTATTCGTATACACTTACATCCCAATTGGCACCAGCATTTTAATGTTGGCATGTTGTTTTCCCTATGTTTGCAAAGTCATGAAGGGCAGGATTTGAAACTGGGACATTCAATTTTGTAGCGACTTTTGTAGGTAGAAGAGTGCCATGTGTATCATAGGGGATAGGTCGATAGCTCATTCATTTAGAGCTGGAAGGCTCCTCCGAGAGTGCTGAACTCAGTGCTCTTGGTTCATAGATTAAGACTAAGGCCCAGCTAGGCTAAGTTAAGTTAAGTCAGCATGCATTGTGTTAAGTGCCTGCCATGTTCTAGGCACTGGGCTGAGCACTGGACATCCAAAAAGGCAAAAACAGTCCTCGTTCTCCAAGAGCTCCCAATCTAATGGGAGGAGACAATGTGCAAACAATTGTGTAGTAACAAGATCTCACTGGGGCAAATTGAAAATAACCTTAAAGAGAAGACACCGACATTAAGGAAGATTGGGAAAGGCTTCTTGTAGAAGTTGCAATTTTAATTGAGACTTGAAGGAAGCCAGTTTAGGAGGGACAGAATTCAGGCATGGTAGACATCCACTGGAAATCTAGGGAGGTGGGAGGCAGACCATCATGTTTGGGTAAAAGCCAGGAGGGCAGTGTCACTGAATGGGAGAGTATGTGAGGAAGTAGGGTGTGAGGATACTGGAAAGGAAGGAAGAGGCTCAGTTACATAACAGGAATAATCTTAAGTGAGGTGAACTGCCTCACAGAACTCCACAGTACCCCAGAACTCCAGGAGAGGGAGCAGTTGGATGCAATTAAGAATGTGGGCATAAAAGCAGGACACCCGGCTCAGCAAGATCATTCTTTGGGGGACAGAGGGATCTGGGTGGCTGGAAGGGTTAGGATTACTTATCTTATCTCTAACCCAGAGAGCAGGGTGGATCATTGCTATATACTCCATACAGACGTAATCCAGACTGATTTCCCTAAGGAAAACTCCCTGTGAGCACTGTGACAAAACCTTGCATGCAGTGTCTCAGCCAACCCTAAACAATTATAGTTCTACAATCAAGACTATCACTATCATCTTGGACTTGTTATTATTTGATTTTAGGAGATAGTTTAGATTGTGAGGGAGTTTAGGGAAAAATAGTTTTATTCAGAGGCTTTCCCCTCTGGGGGAATAGCTATTCTGACAGCACCTTGAAGATAGATTTTACCTCACCCTCAAACCTAGACCTTTTCTCTCCTTCCCAGTTTCCCTGAATTAATAAATCCCTCCTCTTGTTAAGAGTGTGTGTGTATCTAGCAGCAATGCAATGACCCAGGACAATTCTGAGGGATTTATGGTAAAGAACGCTACCCGCATTCAGAGGAAGAACTGCAGGAGTGGAAACACAGAAGAAAAGCAACTGCTTGAACACATGGGTTGAGGTGGACATGATTGGGGATGTAGAATCAAAACCACCACACCAATGCAACTATCAACTATTTGGAAATAGGTCTTGATCGATGACACATGTTAAAACCAGTTGAAATGTGCATCTGCTATTGGGGTGGGGGAGGTGGGAGAGTGAGGGGGAAAGTAAGAGCATGAATCATGTAACCATGGATAACTTTTCTAAAAAATAAGAATTATTAAATGTTAAAAAAAAAAGAGAGTGTGTGTGTGTTGTAGTTCAGTCTATATAACCCTAGTTCATACCTAAGCCAAATCTCCATCTTGGCAGATGCTGAGAGTAGTTGAGATCTAGAGATCAAGAAAGTTGCTTGAAGACATCCTGAGTACTTTACCTATCTTGGGCTTAGGGAATAAACAGAAGTTGCCAATTTCTGTGAGATATTTCCCTTTTTGCCAGCCAATTTAGCCCTGTGAAAGATAAGTGAGATAGCCATCATTTCTGGACAGAGAAGGATTCTGTTAATAGCAGTTGCCAGAGGCTTCAACTGCCAAGGGAAGGGGTGGAGAAAGAATTCCATCCGCTTACTCCCCTCCGCCTTGCTAGAGGTTTTGCAGCCAGGGGTTTGGAGCCTACTGTGGCATCATTGCTAACTGGTCCCATTTTTACAGTTAGGAAGAGCTTTACGGGTCAAACAAAGGATTTCCCATTTGGGTGAGTTTTGAGAAAAGGTCACTAGCTCTGGCAATGTAGAGATTATTGGGAACTTTGGAGAGAGTAATTTCAGCTGAATGATGATGCTGGAAGCTGGACTGCTGAGAGTTAAGAAGAAAGTGAGAGGAGAGGAAATGGTTGTACCAATAATGGCATACAACCTTCTCAAGGAGTTTAGTCATGAAAGGGAGAAGAGATGTACAACAATAGCTAACCAGGGCAGTATGATCAAGTGAAGGGTTTTTGAATGTACGGGAGACATGGGAATGCTTGTAGAGAGCAGAGAGGAAGCCAGCAGATAAAAAGAGATGGAAGATTATTGAGAGGAATGAGGATGATAGAGGGGGACAATCTATTGGAGAAGGTGGGATGCAGAGGGATAACTTGTTCACGCAGAGGCATTTTCCTTGGAAAAGAGAGGGGTCACCTCTTCATGTGAGTCAGGGGCAAATGAGGAGACGGGGAAGGCAGGCACCTGACTGACATGAGATAAGGAAGTTAAGAGAAGAGGGAACTCTATGTGAATGGCTTCATTTTTTTCAGTGAAATATAAGGTAAAAAGTCCCCATCAGAGAGGGGCAAAAGGAGGCAAGCCAAGGAAGTTTTGAGGAGACATGAAGATGAAAGTAACTTGGTAGGGGTCAAACAGCTAGTTAGTATTGAAGGCAGGATTTGAACTGAGATTTTGCTGGCTCCGAGTCCAGCATTCTAGCCACCGTGCCATCTAGCTGCCTGTGAGAGAGGCATAGGAGGAGGGATAGAGGCTGAGCCTATGATTTCACTGGTACAGAGAATTTCCAAATGAGGAAACTCCTTTTAACTTACGACCCTTTAACCTTGTTGATCACTATGATCTCTAATCCCTGCAACCTTCAGTCCTTCCCAGGCCATAAACCCTTGGCATGAGGAATACTTTCTTCTCTTTGCAACCTCAACACTTTTGCGAATCAGTACACGATCTTCTCCGCCATTTGTTCTCTTGCCTTACTTATGATTATACCCTGTCAAGGCCCAACTTTGAATTAGTCCTACTCTGTGTAATTTTCTTTTTTTTTAAACCCTTACCTTCTGCCTTAGAATCAGAATTAGAAGAGCAGCAAGGGCTAGGCAATGGGGTTAAATGACTTGCCCAGGTGACTCAGTGTCTGAGGCCAGATTTGAACCCAGGACCTCTTATTTCTAGGTCTGGCTCTCACTGAACAACCCAGCTGCTGTGTTATATAATTTTCAATTCAATTCAGAGAGGAAGCCATGAAATCCTGGTGACTGGATCCAGTGTCAATTTATGTTACATAATCTCCAGTAGGTTCTAAGGCGGTGATGGCAAACCTATGACACGTGCGTCAGCACTGACACGTGTCGCCATTTTTGATGGCACACAGCCGCATGTGGCCGCATACAGAGAAGTACAGGGCTGCATGCCGAGAACGAAGCATTTGCTGTCGTGTCGTGTAGACACTCTGTGCACTACAGATGACAATTCTACCTATATTAATTTACCTATTTTGGTTTATTCAATACAGTTATATATTATAATTATACATTTTTGTTACTTAAACTATAAATATTGCAAAATTATGGTTTTTTTTCTCAAAGTGACACACCACCCAAGTTACGCTCGTTTTTTTGGTGAATTTTGACACACCAAGCTCAAAAGGTTGCCTGTCACTGTTCCAAGGCAATCCTTTGATACCTCCCTAATTATTTACCCTCTCACTTACCACTGTGACTATTCAAGCCATTCCTCCCCAGACTTCCCATACTATCCTCCAACTTTTTTAGCTGAAAATTTTGCCTATTACTTTACTGAAAATAATTGAGGCCATTTGGGGAGAGTTCCGTCCTCCCTCATCCTCACGTTCATCACTTAGATGTCTTCCCTTGCTGTTTCCTTTTTCTCTCCTATGTCACACGAAGAGATAGCCCTTCTCCTTGATAAGGCAAACTCCCCACCTGCATACTGGTTCCCTTTCTAACCTGTCACCATTCTCTTTTCCTCAGTGAGCTCAGTTCCTGACTCTCAGTTTTTTTGACCTCCCCAAATTCTGGCTTCATACTATTGATATTCCCTCAACCATCCTTCCCTTCCATTCTGCAATTTATTCATTTTCTATGACCTCTAGCTCACCTCAGCTACATCATCATAATCTTGATCTTGAAATTCCCTTCTCTGATCTTAGTCTATCATTCCACTTCTCTCATTGCCTTCAACCCCTAACTCTGTTCTTTGACTTTGTCATGTCTTTCAATCCTTCCACCCCTCAATTATTTCCCAGTCCATCATCCCCTGTACTCATTCTTCTCTTCTCTATTCCCCATCTTGGCCTTTTTGCAGAAAACTTCAACTTTATAAAATTGTCTTCTCTAAAGACCCTTGATCCTTTAACCTATCATTGATCTTACTCTGCCTGTTAAGTCTCAGCCTTGAATAACTCTGACCATCTTTTCCTTCATTTCTGCTAAGATGCTGCTGAATTAAGCTAGAGAAAATCATGAAACCAGGCTGACTAGGTCTCCTACAAATTTTTGTTACGTAATCTTAAATGGGCCTTTGATGAAGCAAAGCAATCCTTTTACATTTCCTAATTAGTTCACTATTCCACTCACTACAGTGGTTTTTCCAAGCCTTTTTATTCCATATTCCATCTCAATTCTCCTATGACTCTTCTTGCTCCTATCCTTTTAGTTGAGTGAAATAAGTTGCCTCTTATTTCACTGAAAAAATTGGGACCAATTAATGACAGTTTCTTCTACCCTCCCTATCCTACATTATTCAGATGTCTTCTCCCATCACCTTCTCCTCCCTCTTTCCCAAAACGAAATGTCCTATTCCTTGTCAAGGCAAACACTCTACATGCACAAATGATCCTATTTCATCTCATTCTCTCTCTTTCTTCTCCACTGACTTGCTAATTTTCAATCTTTCCTCATCTACTACCTTGCTGTTTATGACAAGATATGATCATGTCTCTCTCATCTCCTTGATCTTTCCATTAGTTCTTACTTCTATCCTGTATTTCTTCTATATTTAGATGCTAAATTTTTTGAGGCCACCTACAATACATGCTTTCTTTCTTCTTTCCTTTCATTACCTTCTAAATCTTTTGTGATGTGACTTCCAATTTCATTATTCAGATGAAACTGCTCCCTCCAAAGTTACTAGTGCTAGAAGAACAAAAGGTAAAGAATATCAAGGGAACTAATGAAAAAAAAATGTGAAGGATAGGGGCCTAGGAGTACCAGATCTTAAACTGTACCATAAAGCAGTGGTCATCAAAAATGTATGGTACTGGCTAAGAGACAGAAGGAAGGATCAATGGAACAGACTAGGGGTAAATGCGCTCAGTAAGCTAGTGTTCAATAAACCCAAAGAACCCAGCTTTTGGGATAAGAACCCATTGATAAAAACTTCTGGGAAAATTGGAAAATGGCATGGCAAAATTTAGATTTACCTCAATATCTCATATCCTATACCAAGACAAGTTCAAAATGGGTATATGACTTAAACATAAAGAGTGATATTATAAGTAAATTAGGGGTAAGTAGAATAGTTTATCTGTCAGATCTATGGAGAATGAAGTTTATGATCAAACAAGAGATAGAGAACATTACAAGAATGTAAAATGAATATTTTATTATATTAAATTAAAAAGGGTTTGTACAAACAAAACCAATGCAACCAAGATTAGAAGGGAAGCAACAAACTGGGGAAAATATTATAGCAAATTTCTCTGATAAAGGTTTCATTTCTCCAATATATATGTAGAAAAAAGAAGACTTCTAGGAGAAAGGACTAAAGATGATGGTTCTACATTTCCAGATGAAATTAAAAGGGCAATGTTTGAATGGCTCAACTAGTTTTACCGACAACCTGTTTCTAAAGCAGTAGATAAAATTATGGCAATTTTGGTAACCATTTAGCCATTTTCTCTGATATCTGCAGAAGAGGAAAAACATTGGGCATTTTTACCAGATATAATAGAAATTTATGATGATTTTTCTAGTAAAGATACCTTAGTGGATATTTTTTTTGCCTGTGGAGATGTTTGAAAACTGCTAGAATCAGTTTGAAGGAAACAAAGACACAGACAGCATGCAATTTACAGAGAAACAGGATCTTTATGAATCTCAGCCACACTTATTCTTACACGTAAGACTTTCTCTGTATTCATTTCTGCCGCTTTATGTGAAATGAATCTTTCAAAAGAAAAATGAGTAATGTCTTTAAGTACCAGTGAGACAAATTTGTGTGTGGAATACGCTGCCAATTGAAAATGAATGAATGAAGATTGATTTAGATGAAGTCACTGGCATATTTGCCGAAGTAGACTTGAAAACAGAAACTGTAAAGCTATTATTCATTACGGGGACAGACCAATATGTAAGGTGTTCATTTTTTCCAAAACACATGAATGTAATTTAAAAGTATCAGCTTGCTATCTCTTCCCTTTTTTGCACTGGCATGTTTATTTTATTTTAAATATATTTTTACTGGCATGATTTTAAAGTTCAAGAAAGGACATTTTTCATTGTCTACATTTCTGTTTTGGCCACAATTATTTGTTTGTTTGTTTGTTTGTTTTTTAAACCCTCACCTTCCATCTTGGAGTCAATACTGTGTATTGGCTCCAAGGCAGAAGAGTGGTAAGGGTAGGCAATGGGGGTCAAGTGACTTGCCCAGGGTCACACAGCTGGGAAGTGGCTGAGGCCAGATTTGAAGGTAGGACCTCCTGTCTCTAGGCCTGACTCTCAATCCACTGAGCTACCCAGCTGCCCCACACAATTATTTGTTTTATTGAAAAAATCTTACTGAACTTTTGTGGCATCGAGAAGGGGGTATTTAAAAGTGGCGCACTCTAGAGGCAGACACTTTAGTTACATTCTTGATTTTAGTATCCATTGGTAGAGATCCATCGCCATAAGGAGATGTTCTTCATTTTTTCCCTTCCTTTGTGTCCCAGTGGTTAGCGCAATAGCTGGCAAGTGGGAAGGGTTTGGGTTGCATAAATTCTTGTTAAATGATTGACTAACTGTACTAATGCACGTTGCTATCTTCTCTTCCAACTTCAGTGTGACCTTAGAAAGCTGTCTAGGGCACTGAGAGGTACAACGATTCCCAAAGCCACATTGCCAATACTTGCCAAGTGAACCCTGGTTTTCCTGCCTGGCCTCTCTGCCCTGATGATTCTCATGCTTTTAAAGAAGAATAAGGGCTGCTTGTATAAAGGAAGTGACATTTGAAAAAGTCTTGAAGGATGAGTACAATTTCAATTGGTGGTGATGTTGGGAAGACATCGAGGATATGACAGTGGGAAAGCTCAGAATGTGTCTGCAGAGAAAGGAACATGACAGTTTGTTTGGACGGAAGGACTATTATTTTTGGATTATTTATTTGGATAGAGCACACACAGGGAACTATTATGTTATAAGACGAGGATAGAAAGACAGTTTGATGTCCCATTGAATACCAAGTTAAAGAATTTAGATTTATTCAATTTGCACATGACAATAGGAACCTTCGAAGGGATTTTAGACATCACCAATGTGATCCCTTTCTTTTAAAAATGAGGAAATCTGGGACCAGAGAGTTGTCTGAGCTGACACTGTAAGTAAAAGGGCTAAGATTTGAACCTGAACCCTTGAACAACAGACCCGACACTTTTCCCATTATGTATCAGACAGAGAACCACTGAAGATTTTTTAGTAGAAGGGGATATGATCAGATTTAAACTGAAAGTAATATATAAGCTACACTGGAGGAGGCTGAAGGTGGAGAAACCAGCTCTTTAGAAGGTTATTGCAAGAGGCTCCTACGTGCCTCCGTAGCTAGAGAACTACTCCTGGAAATGGGAGGTCCTGGGTTCAAATTTAGCCTCAGACCCTTCCTGGCTGTATGAACCTGGACAAATCATTTAACCCCAATTTCCTAGACCTTACCACTCTTCTGCCTTAGAACTAGTATTTACTATTGATTCTAAGACAGAAGGGAAGGGTTTAGTTTTGTTTTTAGGCTATTACAATAATCCAATGAAGATGTAGGCAGTAAAAACAGAGAGGAGGGCACCACTGAGTAACCTTGAAAGACCATTGTGGCATAGTGAATTGAGTGCTAGCCATGAAAAAAGTCTTTTTTTCCCACTTTATCTTTTATTTTTTAATTTTTGACCATTGTTACATGATTTTTGTTGTCTTCCTCCCTTCTTCCCTCTCCCTCCCAGAGTTGAAAAGCAATTCCATTGGGTTATACATATTATTCATTTTTCTAATGGATTAATCTTTTAAAACCAAAACCCCAAACCCAATGCCCATATGAACAAGTGATAAACTGTATGTTTTCTTCTGGATTTCTGCTCCCACGGTTCTTTCTCTAGATGTGGATACCATTCTTTCTCCCAAGTCTCTCAGGATTGTCCTGGATTATTGCATTGCTATTAGTAGCAAAACTGATTGCATATGATTGTCCCACAATGTTTCATTTTCTATGTACAATGTTCTCCTGGTTCTGCTCATTTCACTCCGCATCAGTTCATGGAGGTCTTCAGGGAAGTCTTTGAATTGGAACCCACTGCTGCAGGCACTTATAGCTGTGATGCTGGGCAATTCCATTAGCCTGAATTTTCTCATCTGTAAAATGGGAGTAATAACATTTGTCTCTCTATGTGTTGAATATTGGTGGTAAATGGGTTGGTATCTAGCCTCCCTCCTTCTTAGCTTTCAGTGGGCCAGATCAGCTATTTCACTCACCCACACCGCAGGGAAGACCTATGAGAGAATAAACTCGAAAAGGTTCCCAACTGGCAAAGCTATAATGGGGATGTTGAAGGAAGGTGTTGGGGATCAGTTGTGACCCTAATGGGTTAGATCCCACCCTCAGAGCCAGCCCTGTTGAGACAAGCCTCCCCCACATCCTAAGCACAAACAGCTTTACTCCTCAAGATGGAATTCGATAAATGGTCTTCCCCCAGCCACAAGATGTCACCTCCTCCCTCCAATGGAACTACCCCAGACCTCTAAGTATAAACGATCAGGGACTTATTAATGGATAGATCAAATTCAGGGTACAGGGGGAAAAGGTTTAGAGGAATGAAGGAAGGAGGGAAAGGATGAACTGCTTTATCAACTATGTCTTCTCCCCAAGAGAGCAGCTCTGGACTTCTTCAGTGGCTTGGGCACAGTAACTCACTCTCTCTTCCCCTCTACAGTCTCCTATCCAGTATTTCTATGTAATATATCACAGGGAAGTAACAGGATCAAAGGGTTCAGGCAGGATCAGGGAAAGGATTCCCCCCTCATTCAAAGCCACTTCCCCCCGCCCCCAAGAAGTTCAGCCTCTCCAGACAAATTGGAGAATGGCTGTTCAGTGTCTTTGTTGGTATTTGTGGTCTCCCTGATTAGTCTCTCATATGAGTACAGGACAGCCAAATTCTCTCAGGATTCACCCCACAAAATCCGAACCTCCCAACCAAAGAATCAACCCCCCACCTCCTTGTCCAGACAGGAGAGAAGATGAAGTAAAGTGTCAGTTGAAAAACTCTTTTTTTTTAATAACAATTTTATAATCTTTTATTTTTAGAAAAATTTTCCATGGTTACGTAATTCATGTTTTTACTCCCCCCCCCTCCCCGCTGTAGCTAACTCGCATTTCCATTGGTTTTAACATGTGTGGTCAGTCAAGACTTATTTACATATTACTGATAGTTACATTGGTGTGGTAGTTTCGATTCTACATCCCCAATCATGTCCTCATCAACCCGTGTTCAAGCAGTTGTTTTTCTTCTGTGTTTCCTCTCCTGTAGTTCTTCCTCTGAATGTGGGTAGCATCTTTACCATAAATCCCTCAGAGCTGTCCTGGGTCATTGCATTGCTGCTAGTAGAGAAGTCCATTACATTCGATTTTACCACAGTATATCAGTCTCTGTGTACAGTGTTCTTCTGGCTCTGCTCCTTTCGCTCTGCATCAGTTCCTGGAGGTCTTTCCAGTTCACATGGAATTCCTCCAGTTTATTATTCCTTTGAGCACAATAGTATTCCATCACCAGCAGATACCACAATTTGTTCAGCCATTCCCCAATTGAAGGGCATACCCTTGCTTTCCAGTTTTTTGCCACTACAAAGAGCGCAGCTATAAATATTTTTGTGCAAGTCTGTTTATCTATGATCTCTTTGGGGTACAATCCCAGCCATGGTATGGCTGGATCAAAGGGCAGGCATTCTTTTATTGCTCTTTGGGCATAGTTCCAAATTGCCATCCAGAATGGTTGGATCAGTTCACAACTCCATCAGCAATGCATTAATGTCCCAATTTGGCCACATCCCCTCCAACATTCATTACTCTTCCCTGCCATCATTTTAGCCAATCTGCTAGGTGTGAGGTGGTACCTCAGAGTTGTTTTGATTTGCATTTCTCTAATTATTAGAGATTTAGAACACTTTCTCATGTGCTTATTGATAGTTTTGATTTCTTTATCTGAAAATTGCCTATTCATGTCCCTTGTCCATTTATCAATTGGGGAATGGCTTGATTTTTTTATACAATTGATTTAACTCCTTGTATATTTGAGTAATTGGACCTCTGTCAGAATTTTTTTTGTTATAAAGATTTTTTCCCAGTTTGTTGTTTCCCTTCTGATTTTGGTTGCATTGTTTTTGTTTGTACAAAAACTTTTTAATTTAATATAACCAAAATTACTTATCTTACATTTTGTAATTTTTTCTAACTCTTGCTTGGTTTTAAAATCTTTCCTTTCCCTGAGATCTGACAAGTACACTATTCTGTGTTTACCTAATTTACTTACAGTATTAGAAGCCTTTCCAATAAGATCAGGTGTGAAACAAGGATGCCCATTATCACCTCTATTATTTAACATTGTACTAGAAACACTAGCAGTAGCAATTAGAGAAGAAAAAGAAATTGAAGGCATTAAAATAGGCAATGGGGAGACTAAGCTATCACTCTTTGCAGATGATATGATGGTCTACTTAAAAAATCCTAGAGAATCAACTAAAAAGCTAGTAGAAATAATCAACAACTTTAGCAAAGTCAAATAGTGGATTTTTGTCCTAAAAGTTGGGCTCTTGGGGTTTATCATACACTGTCTTGCTGACATCACTTACATTGGGTCTATTCCACTGATCCTTCTTTCTGTCTCTTAGCTAGTACCATATCATTTTGATGATTGTTGCTTTATAGCAGTGATTCCCAAAGTGGGCACCACCGCCCCCTTGTGGGTGCTGCAGTGATCCAGAGGGGCAGTGATGGCCACAGGTGCATTTATCTTTCCTATTAATTGCTATTAAAATTTTAAAAAAAATTAATTTCCAGGGGGCTAAGTAATATATTTTTTTTCTGGAAAGGGAGCAGTAGGCCAAAAAAGTTTGGGAACCACTGCTTTATAGTATAGTTTAATATCTGGTTTGGAGACAGTTTTTGTAGTATTTGAGTTATTTGGTGCAGGATAAATGTTATTTGCCACCCCAATTGTCACGTTTGATTTTTCAGTTTCATTATCTTGGTGGACTGGTACCCGTAGATTGATGTTGATAATGGTATCACCATCCTTCCCTTGTGCTATATCCACCCCAGTCTGTCTCCCTCTAAAGTTGCTTGTTTCCCCTTTGAGATTCACTTCCCCTTGATATGTCTCATTCATGATTGATTGTGTTGTTGTGTGACTACTATCTTCAGTAATATTATTGATTGGTACATGTGTATCACGCAAGATATTATTGTAGCCTGTTAAGGTATCATTTGATTCTGTTTGTATTGTTGGGTTTGGGTAAGGAAAAGATTCTTTTGTGTTCTTGATCATTTCTGTTTGATCTTCATTTTTGTTTGACTCACGAAAAACTTGTCTATGACTAAAGGTTTCATTGCAAGACTTTGTTGCCTCTTTACTTTTTGCATTAGCAGGCTTGAATGTAGAGACAGTTTGTTTTGTATTTGTTTTCCTTTTCATTCTCCCCTGCTTCTGCACAAGTTTGCTCATTTGTTTGCTTTTGAAAGTCCTTTAATCTAGTTGATCTTTCGGCATTTCAATGTGTTCGAAAAGTGCAAGAATTGGTACTTGTGGTACAGAATTTTCCTTGAGAGCTGTTACAAGGATAAATTCTTTGCATTTTGGGTTCTTTGAAACTTCCTTGACTTTTGCATTAACCAGATGGACTTCGGTTAAGCTTTTTCTCAGATACTTTTTGCTATTCCCCTCAGTAAGCAACAAAGGTTTTGTATTGGTTTTGTTTCCTTCTGTTGCCACCTCAGGTTTCACATATCTCTGTTCTTGATTTTTCTTTGACTCTTGTGATTTTTCCACCTGCATTTCTGCATGTCTGTAAAATGATGAGATTGGTGTGTTTGGTACTGCATCCATGCTGGATGTAGCAGGGACAAACTGCTTGCAGGTTGGATTTAGCACTGAAGTTATTGTTACTTCTTGAAAACTCATTTGCAATATCATTTTCCCTTTCCTCTTGGGGGATTTATTTTCTTGCATGACTAAAGATCCCTTTTCTAAACTTTACTTCCCACTCTGTAATAAGGGAATTTTGGCAGGGATGAAATAAGGGACTGAGGCAATGGGATGATATGAGACCACAGGCTGGAGGTAATTGAGGGAATAGGCTGGAGGTAGTAAGGAAATTAAGTCAGAGGTATGGTTGGAATAGAGGAGAAGGCAGACAAGGGACTAAAGGTAGATGTGAATAGGGAGGAGGCACTGTGGATAGGGGTTTGTGAATCCCTAAGGCAGTAAAGTGAATAAGGAAGGTATAATGGTAAAGGTGGTAAATTGAGGTGATAGGAGAAGTAAGGTAATGACTGAGTTTAGGAAATATAAAAGTTTGCAAGGGAGAGGATGAGATATTTTGGGCAAACAACTACAGCCTGGGAGAGACTGGGACACAGGTTTGAGACAGAGACACTACAGGGAACAGACTGAGAAGGGCACTTCTACAGACAAAGGTTAGGGCTAGCCAAGACTGGTTTGAAACTGACTAGAGGGCTGCTAGTCAGTTTTTCAGGTTCACAAAGGAATAGTTCAGAGGAAGTATTGAGATTGCACTTCCTCCAAAATGGACACCTTCAACTCCCTTCACGACTCAGAGACTATATGATTCCTTTCTTCCCTTCTCCCTCTCTTATCAATCAAATAATGAACTAGCCAAGGTTTGATTACTTGACAAACTGTGTTTATTGATGTATAGGATTGACTGGAAAGGATAGAGGATACAAGGTAACCCTAACGGCCGCCTAGAGAAAGCTTCAGGTCTGGGAGTGAGACAGGAACGTGAAACTGAGAAAGGACCTGCCTTAACTCAGCTCTCAAGTGGTTTTGTAATCAATAGGTTTAGGACAGTTGGATACAATGATTCAATAGATAATTTGTAACAAGGGTAAGCCCTATTTGACTATTTAAACTATCAAGTTTAAAACTAACACTCCAATCTACCTTCCTTTCGAAACCTCACAGAAATTCAGGCAGGGAAAATGAAGATGAGGAATAAGGGAGGTTAGGGAGATTCAAAGGAAATAGTTAAGCTAACAATTTTTAAGAGAAAAGCTGCAGAATATAGGCCAAGTTTCAATCCAAAGAAAGAGCTCAGATTGACCCTGCTCCTCTCCACAAGTCTCCAGGGTCAACTGAACTTCCTCAAGATTCTAAACCCTTCTTAACTGTCAGAAATTCTGCAGTAAGGCTTTGCAGGGCTGACATGCACCCTATTTGCACTACAACTCCCATATGGACAGATCTGTTTTGTTTTGTCTATTCCTGTAGCAGTTTGTGTTTTAAATTGATCAGAACATCCAAATGATTTTATCTCTGTAAGTTTTGTGCATTGATAAATGGGTCAATAATTGCTTTTGTGGTGAAGTGTCTGTCATTGTGTTTTGATTTTGCATTTCTGTCTGTGTTGCAGATTTGAGTTTTGTCTTTGCTTTTTCTTGTGATTTGATTTGATCCATGTCTATGGTTTTGCTTTTTCCCATTATCATGTCTCATGTACCCTCTTTCCATGTCTTTATGTTTGTAAGTATGTCTGTTTGTATATTGTTTTGATTTTCCTCTATTGTCTTTGCTCTTTCTGTCCCATAAATGTCATTTTTTATACTTTGCAAGTCTTTCTGTAACTGCATTTCTTCATCTAAGGTTTCTTTGCTTTCAGTCATTGTTGCACCATCCCCATCCACTATTTTAAACTCCCAACTTTTGTTTAATTGGTTTTTTTGTCCCTTCCTTGCCTTTGCACTCTTTTCCTATGATTCTGAGTGCTAACGCAGAGTCCTGGCTTCATGCACTAGCTTGTGTACCCGAATATCTTAGTCTTTCTCCTTGTGCTATGTACCTTTCCATTATGCCCAAGTCTGGTAATTTGCTGTGTGTATTTCTTGCACCCCCACATTCATGATCACAGCATCTATCATTTTTCCTGGCATAAAAATTATTTTGACCGTATTTTGAATTGAAATAGCTACTAGAGTAAGTTTTCCTTCAGTTATTAGTTTTATTTGGTTTTTTGAAGTTTGTTTGTTTATACCAACAATCTTTTACAAAATGGCCCCTTCTCTCACAAAGGTAGCACTTTTTATGTTAGTGTTCTGTCTAGGTTGGTATTGCAAACTATTCATGTTGTTCTTAGCTGGCAGGGTTGCTAAATTTTTTATTTGAAGCTCAAATGATGCAATATAAGCAAAGCTCTTTGTAAACATTAAAGTTCTATATATATTATATATATTATTATTATTAAATTTGGTGATAGTAATCATGGAGAGACACATTACTAGTAGGTTGCCATATAACAAAGAAAAATACAAAATAGCCCTCAGGGCTTTGTGTTTGGCCACACAGGATTCTGCAGTGATTTTGGCAAAGTGGTAGGAAAATGGGCTGATCATGCAAAGAATGACATTTTTAGATCATCAGTAAGCTTTAATTTAACCCTAATGCTTAGGGGAGAGAGTCCATACAAATGTAGAATAAATGTCTATGTATACAAGTGGTAGCTTGAGAGCAAGGCAGTAGAGAAGAAGTACTCTGGCTAAGGAGTGTCGAGATGGCCACTTTGGCTGGAAAGGTAGGTTGGGGTCAAGTTGTGAAGGGCTCTGAAAGTCCAAGGGAGGTGTTTATATGTGATCCTAGAAGCAACAGGGAATCGTGGAAGTCTGTGGAGAAGAGGCTCAGGAGGCACCACTCGGTCTCAGCTGAAGGAGAACGAGCCTGGCAGTATCGTGGAGGACCGATGGCAATGGCTGAGAGGCCCACGTGAGTGTGAGGGGCTCCTCAAAGAGGGGGCTATCCAGTGTCAAGGCGACCTTCACCAAATAGGCAAGCTGCCCCTGGCGACACTCACGACGGGGGCCTTTGCAAGGCGGGCAAACAGAGCAAAAGAACGAGAGTAAAGACAGGCCAAGTGCGAGGTGCCCACAGGATAATTTATTGTAAGGGTTGGAAAAGACGATGACCATATACAGAGTCGCTCGGCTTCCCGGCATTAACAAGTAATACAGTTCATGAAACTGTCCTTACAAAATGACTATGAAAGAAACATGGCAGCCACGCCTGGCGCTCCTTCGTCCGGTGGCCATTTAAGACGGGCTGTTGGAATCTGGGAACTGCAAATGGAGAATCCTTCAAATGCCAATTAAAGTGGAGAACAGCGAAGATGCAGCGAAAGGGCCGCCTTCCCAAAGCCCAAGTAGCTGAGCGTTGACAATGTAGGGTTTCCAGTCACAGTCAAGTCTGTTAATAAAAGAGACAATCGTGCCGTGACTTAAACCTGTAGAGGAAGCGATGGCTTATCGCGCACCCTGGGACAAAAAGCCCACTTTCCCAGGGCCAACACTTCTACTGCTTGGCCAACAGCTCTTTTAGCTAACGTTCCAGCTTCTAATTTCCCTCCTGATTCCGTGAGGAAATGGAGGCGGCACCTTATTGTTCGTGGCTTGGGCAGCTCAGGGGGTTTGTTCAGGGTTGCCCAGCCGAGAAGCGGCGCCATACTGCAGAAAACACCGGGCCTGCAGACTGGAAGACTGCCACGAGGCCCGAGACGTGGACTGCGAGACCCTGGGCGAGTCTCGCGATGCCCTCGCCTTGGTTTCCTCGGGTGTAAAATGGGGACAATAACATCGCTTACTTCCCAGAGCCTACGTGAGCATCCAGGAGAATGGTCCTGGCTCGGACGAAACATGAGAGTGAGGCGAGCTCTTTATTATGACTTTTATTCTCCTTAATCCCATCTGGCTGTGGCCTTGCTCCAGTCACTTAACTTCTGCCTTCCTCAGTTTCCTCAGTGTGAAATGGGGATAGGAGCCGGCCTGACCTTACAGCATCATCAGCAGGAGAACACGAGGCGGTATTTGTGAGGCTCTCAGCCACCCTGAAAGCAGGCTATGAATGCGGGCCGTGATGATGGTGATGACGCCCCCGGGGGTCCCTTAGGCTGCTCGGGGCCCTGGACTGGCTCACTGGCATTTCTCTGCCGGCAGACAGGTTGCAGAGGACTGACAACCCACAACTCTCCCTAAGGATTCCACGAGGGAACGGCCTTTGGGCAGGCTTGTGCTCTGAGCCGCCTCGTTCTGCCGGCCCAGCGGCTGCGGAGCCGGACATCGGACGCCGCGGCCCTATCGCTAGGGAGGGGGCTGACACGGGGCTTGGGCTTGGGATCTGAGCCCTTTGTCAAGGCCTCTCACTGCCCTGAGCTCCTTGGATAATACTGTCTAGTGAAACCACGCTGTGTTTCCCAGCTCTGGGCCTTCCAGCCGCTTTTTACTGGTATAGTTCTGATGTGGAGAGGGGTGTCTGGTGCGGGGGACAGAGAACTGGCCCGGCACCCAGGAAGAGCCGGTTTCAAGTCCTGACTCCGGCACCTCGTGGCTACGGGACTCTGGGCAACGCCCCAAGATTCTGAGTTACGGACATTGTATGTGGGCAGAAGGGCTTCGAGACTAGTCCCAGGAAGTTCAGGGCAGCGTTCAGAGTTACAGCCTCGGTTTGTAGAAGAGAGAGCATTCGATCCAGGTTTCTATCCACCGTATCATCCTGCCTCCCGGGACTACCACCTGTGTGACTGCGGGTAAGTCCCCTAACTTCCCTGGGCCTCAGTTTCCTTTTCTGTAAGGTGAAGTTGTGGAACTTCCCAGATCCCTTCTAGCTCCAAATCTAGGACTATCATTAGCAATTCTTGAGCCAAGGGGAAGAAATAAGAAAAATTCCATTCATGGGCGGGAAAGATCTCTAGACTGAGGGGAGAGAACAATCAGATTTGTTTCATTTATAAACCAAAGGACTTACCAAATGCCAGGAGGATATAGTCATCTGAGTGATCCTTTTAGTACTTCTGGGGAAAAAAGAAAACAAGAGAGACAGAGACAAAGAGACACAGAGAGACACAGAGAGACACAGAGAGAGACAGAGAGACACAGAGAGACACAGAGAGAGACAGAGAGACACAGAGAGACACAGAGAGAGACAGAGAGAGACAGAGAGACGGCACTTCAGTATTTTGCTGTGGGTCCTATTAGAGTAAAAAGTGGCGGCTGTGGAATACAAGAGCTCAGCATCTGGGCTGTTTGCTGCGAATGCCTTGAAAGCAGAGACTGCACTTTTACCTCTTTTGTATCCCTGGTGCTTAGCACAGGGCCTGGCATTTAGCAGGTGTTTAATAAATGCTTGTCGATGGATAGATTTCTACAGCACAGTGATGGGTATGGGCAGTAGAGAGAGTGCTGGGTCTAGAGTTCAAATCCATCCTCAGATATTACTAGCTGTCTATTCCTGAGGAAGTCACTTAAACACTGCCTCAGTTTCCTCATCTATAAAATGGAGATAATAAGAGCAACCACCCAGGGTTGTTATAAGGACCAAATGAGATAATATTAGTAAAGTCAGCTCAGAGCCTCGTACAGAGCAGACGCTTAATAGAGGTTGTTAACCATTTTTGTTTGATTCGCCTTTTCGGAAGTTTGGCAAAGCCTGCCGAGCTCTTCTCGCAATCATCACTCGCTGCCTATATTCACAAGGAATTTCATTTAGAAGTTGGTGAGAACGAAGCAGCATCCCCGCACCCGCGTTCCCAGGCCCTCTGAAATCTGGCTGAAGATCCCTTTGATCTACAGAAAGGTTAACTGCCACCAGCATTTATGCTTCTTTGGAGGCACAGAAAAAATGGCAGCAAACACTTTGGAAAGGTAGTCAAGGGCTCTTTGCTCGGGCCTTGGCCGCCGCTCCCCAGCTCTCTCCTGAGCATTCCTTATCCACAGGAGCTTTTCCCATACCCGCCTCCCGCCCTCCCGTGCTTAGCTGGGCCTCCTGGGGGAAAGGTCCTCCCCAATGCTAGCGTGGCTTTGGGACAGCAGAAATGCAAGTCTCTCACCTCGGTGGGGTCGTAAAAGCTGACCTCGGGATGACGGAGCACATAGACGTCGAGAGGCATGACTTCGGGCACGACCTCCTGTGGGACGAGAGGCAGACGCTCCCTCACGGCGACAGGCGCGATCTCCCTGGCATGCGGAAGCACGCTCTCCCTCTGGAGAAAGGGCTGCACCAACTGGCGGGCAAGAGGCTGGATCTCTTTCTCGGGAAGAGCCGGCATGTCTCTGTCCAGAAGAGGCAGAATCTCTCTCTTGTCCACAGCTGGAATCACTCTCTCGTGCACGGCGGGGATGGCGGGGATGGCGGGGATGGCGGGGATGGCGGGGATGGCGAGCTCAGGAGCGGGCAGCATCTCTCTCTTAGCGATGGGCAGCACCTCCTGCTTGGGGATGGTAAAGAGTTTGTGAGCGGCAGGCGCCATCCTGGCGGCGTAGAAAGACGGGATCTCGGGCTGAAGGGGAGCCAGGACTTTTTGCTTGGGAAGAGCCAGAGGTTTCTGCTGGAAACGAAGGAGCTCTTCTTCCTGGGCGATAGGTTTGCGGAAGGTCATTCTCTTGTCTTTGGGAAGGCTGGTCATCTTGAGGTCGCGCATTTCTTCAGGCCAGTAAAAGGGCACATAAAGGTTCATCATTTCCGCTTCAAGAGGAAGAAAACGGTTGATTTCTGCATGATGCTCACTCTAGAATGGAAGAAAGGATATCAATAATCGGTGATGGAATGGTCCTTGGACACAAGGTAGGGCCATTCTCAGGGCAATAAGACAATGCAGTCCTAGTTGCTCATCCCCATTCTTGGGCTTCTTTGAGGACAAGGCGGAGAAGGAGGACCTCTGTTTAGAGCAGAACCTGGCCCTAGAGTTTGGCGTGGGCGGCAACTGCGCCGGCTAAGGAACTTCCACCAAAATGAGCAGACGGAAATCTTCAGATTGGGACCATGCCCGTTCTGCTTCGTATCTCCCGCGGAGCTTGGCACGACACACGCTACCAGTTCCAGAGTGTGGGAACGGGAGTACAAAGGGTTCAAGAGAAGGGGGGATTTTGCCTCTGAGTTAGTCTGAAGCAGCGGCGAGCTCTGCTAAAGGCATTTTTAAGGACGGGAACTGGATGTCTGAAGACCAGAACCATCAGTTAAGGGGAAGATGAAGATCCGAGGAGAGGCGACATGATTAAAGAGGTGAATTGCTGGAGAAGACGGGGAGGAATGAAGGGTGCAAGTAGAAGTTTAAGACGAGTATTTCCACTCCACAATGAGAATAATCCCCGGGAATACACTAGCATAAATTTTACCTTCACTGGAATGTCCTCTCTCCTTCTGATGTGTTGCTGTTCAAAAGAAATAAAAATGGAAAAGACATTTCACAGTCTGCTAAAGGTTAAAGAGCAACCGAATGCAACGATATCTTCATGCCATTGAAAAGGCTTACCTCAGGGACAGCAGCGACCAGTTCCTTAGGAAAGGAAAGGGGAAGAAAAGCCATTTTAGATTTCTTGACACGCACTAACTTCAAAGCAACATTTGTGTGTTCAGATCTAGGAGCCACCCGTTATTGTCGGAGCCATTTCTGAAGTTTCCCCCACCGCCTTGAAATGACTTGTGAGTGCTGTGGGTGAGGACGACGCTGATTGGCACCAAGGTTTGCTATGGTTTTTACGCTTTGCACTTAGGTGCCTTCTGTCCTACTCTCATTCTGAGTGTGTCCAACCGTCCCCTAGTGATTAGATTCAAAAGGATCCTTCATCTCACCAGTGCTTTTATTTCCTTCAAAACTTAGATTGCAGCCCATCTGCCTAACTCATAAGGCCACATTTCACCTTCAAGGTGGGAGCCGGGGAGCCCGTGCCTCACCGACCCTGCCTGAGCAGCAAAGCGGGCAGCTTCTTAAGGGAAGGTGTGGTGGGTCTTTGTGGCCCCAGTGCCCAGCCCACCCCGTGGCACATGCTAGGAAATGCTTGTTGATGGACTGATTGATGCTTGACGCTCCCACCCTGGAGAGGAAAGCATCTTACCTCACTTTCGGAGATCTTCTCTACCATCTGCAAAATGAAACAAAGGGATAATCAATTTTAGGGAGACCCTAAGAAATCTGAGCCTCTCTTCCTCCTCCCACAAAGTTCTCTTATGTCTGAGGAGTCTGAATCCAGGGGACTGGATCAAGTGCTGCAATGACTCCCGGAAAAACGGATCCCATTTTACTCAATATGGTCACTTATTAACCTGAACAAGGAGAAAGACTTGGGCCTTGCGAGGGTTGAGGGAAAGTCATTTCACCTTGTATTAGAACAGACCTTTCCGAACTCTACGCTCTACTTACAGGCCTGGCAACAGCGAGAGCCACAAGGCAGCTGAGGATGAGGAGCTTCATGGCTGCTGAGGCCTGCGAAAAGAGAGGGCGGAAATCAGAGCCTGGGCTGGCTTCGGCATATCAGTTTTCCCCCGGCTTTATATTCTTCTCCCCAAAGGGATAAAGGGAAGGAAATGAGGGAGAAAAGAGAAAGAAGTGCTTCTGTGGCACACCTGTGGGTGTACGCAATGACTGGTGTGGGGCACCTCAACTCCCTGCTCCCCAGTTCTTGGGAGAGGTCATCGCCCACACCACGCTGCAATCGTTGCCTTGGATTTTTTTAGCTAAGGGGAAATAGGCCGGGCTGCACTCTTGGGGACCCCAGTGAGGAAAACTCCCCATATTTCATCAGAGTTTCTGCCTTCGTGCAAATTTAAATGAACTAACCCCATTGCTTCTGTAAGAGTGAGACAAAACTTCAGGCTGCAAAATACGTTACAGTGTCAGTTAGGGGAAGAGGAAGTCGGAAAAGGAAGAGACTTTTTCTCGGAAGCTGCTGGACCAGGTGGCCCCGCAAGCAGTTACTGGTCTTCTGTTCTCAGGGG